>NC_034602.1:34282177-34286771 GCF_900095145.1 Mus pahari | reverse complement strand
AGGGAAACAACACCCTTTACAATAGTCACAATTATTTTAAAATACCTTGGTGTGACTCTAATTAAGCAAGTGAAAGATCTATATGATAAGAACTTCAAGTCTCTGAAGAAAGAAATCAAAAATCTCAGAAGATGGAAAGATCTCTGATGCTCATGGATTGGCAGGATTAATATAGTAAAAATGGACATCTTGCCAAAATCAATCTAGAAATTCAATGCAATCCCCATCAAAATTCCAACTCAATTCTTAACTGAGTTAGAAAGCACAATTTGCAAATTCATCTGGAATAACAAAAAACCAAGGATAGCAAAAGTTATTCTCAACAATAAAAGAAATTCTGGTGGAATCACCATTCCTGACCTCAAGCTGTACTTCAGAGCAATTGTGATAAAAACTTCATGCTACTGGTACAGTGACAAACAGGTGGATCAATGGAATACAACTGAAGACCCAGAAATGAACCCACACAGCTATAGTCACTTGATCTTTGACAAGGGAGCTAAAACCATCCAGTGGAAAAAAGACAGCATTTTCAACAAATGGTGCTAGCTCAACTGGTGGTTAACATGTAGAAGAATTTGAATCAGTCCATTCTTATCTACTTATACAAAGCTCAAGTCCAAGTGGATCAAGGATCTTCACATGAAAGAAGAGACACTGAAACTTATAGAGGAGAAAGTGGGAGAAGAGCCTTGAAGATATAGGCACATGGGAAAAAATTCCTTAAGAGAACAGTAATGGCTTACACTTTAAGATCAAGAATTGACAAATGGGACCTCATAAAATTGCAAAGGTTCTGTAGGGCAAAAGACACTGTCAATAAGACAAAAAGGCAACCAACAGATTGGGAAAAGATCTTTCCCAATCTTAAATCTGATAGAAGGCTAATATCTAATATATACAAATAACTCAAGAAGTTAGAGTCCAGAGAACCAAATAGCCCTATTAAAAAATGCGGTACAGAGCTAAACAAAGAATTCTCAACTGCGGAATACAGAATGGCTGAAAATCACCTAAAAATGTTCAACATCATTATCAGGGAAATGAAAATTAAAGCAATCCTGAGATTCCACCTCACAGCAGTCAGAATGGCTAAGATTAAAAATTCAGGTGACATCAGATGCTGGCAAGGATGTGAAGAGGAACACTCCTCCATTGCTGGTGGGATTGCAAACTAGTACAACCACTCTGGAAAGTAGTTTGGTGGATTCTCAGAATATTGGATATGGTACTACCAGACGATAGTACCATACCACTCCTGTGCATATACTCAGAATATTCTTCAGCATTTAATAAGGACACATGCTCCACTATGTTCATAGCAGTCTTATTTATAGTAGCCATTAGCTAGAAAGAACCCGGATGTCCCTCAACAGAGGAATGGATATAGATAATGTGCTATATTTACACAATGAGTACTACACAGTTATTCCAAACAATGAATTTAGGAGATCCTTAGGCAAATGGATGAATCTGGAGGATATCATCCTGAGTGAGATAACCCAATCACAAAAGAACACACATGATATGCACTCACTGATAAGTGGATATTAACCCAGAAGCTCAGAATACCCAAGATACAATTTGCAAAACACATGAAACTCAAGAAGAAGGAAGACCAAAGTGGGGATACTTCGAAGGGGGAACAAAAAACCCATGGAAGGAGTAATAAAGACAAATTTTAGAGCAGATACTGTAGGAATGACCATTCAGAGACTGCCCCACCTGGGGATCCATCCCATATACAACCACCAAACCCAGACACTATTGTGGATAACAACAAGGTCTTGCTGACAGAAGCCTGATATAGCTGTATCCTGAGAGACTCTGCAGTGCCTGACAAATACAGAAGTGGATGCTCACATCCATCCATTGGCCTGAGCACAAGGTCCCCAATGAAGGAGCTAGAGAAAGTACCCAAGGGGCTGAAGGTGTTTGCAGCCCCCTAGGAGGAACAACAATATGATCTAACCAGTACTACTAGAGCTCTCTGGGACTAAACCACCAACCAAAGAAAACATATGGTGGGACTCATGGCTCCAGCTACATATGTAGCCAAGGATGGCCTAGCGCTACATCCACTCCAGTAGTGACTCCCATTACAGGTTTGGAAACCTGGAAGCAGTCCCGAGGCAAAGAGTTTCAAGGAAACTCAGCCTCCTGGAACCTTGCATTCTAATAGCTAGGAATGTCCCTGCAAAATCATGGAGGGTCCTGCATACTTTCTTTTTTTTTTTCTTATTTTTTTTATTATTATTTTCTTTATTTACATTTCAAATGCTATCCTGAAAGTTTCCTATACCCCACCCCCACCCCTGCTCCCCTATCCACCCACTCCCACTACTTGGCCCTGGCCTTCCCCTGTGCTGGGTCATATAAAGTTTACAAGACCAAGGGGCTTCTCTTCCCAATGATGGCTGATTAGGCCATCTTCTGCTACATATGCAGCTAGAGACTCGAGCTCAGGGGGTACTGGTTAGTTCATATTGTTGTTCCACCTACAGGGATGTAGCCCCCTACAACTCCTTGGGTACTTTCTCTAGCTCCTCCATTGAGGCCCTGTGTTCCATCCAATAGCTGACTGTGAGCATCCACTTCTGTGTTTGCCAGGCACTGGCATAGCCTCACAAGTGGCTGCTATATCTGGGTCCCTTCAGCAGAATCTTGCTGGCATGTCCTGCATACTTTCTTACAGTATTTTACTGGATAAGAGTTAGAAATCTCAGGGCAAGCTTAGCAAAGCATACTTTTAGAGTCTTCATTACAGCCAAGTTACTTTCATATGCAAGTATTTACCAAGGCCTAGGAAATAGGGGGGTTATGGTATTGCATTATTTATGAGAAGGTCTGCTAGAGCAGAACTCCCTGGTACTAGCTCTCACAAGGCTGAAAGGAATAGCACAAATTGTGACTTGGGTGTGAAATCCTTACCTGTCTTTAGCTGACCCTAGGCAGAGCTGCTTTATCTTTACTGTAAACATTACCTGGCTCCTGTAAGTTCCTTTGAAGCCATTCCTTTGTTTTGTGTCAAGTAACTTCAATGTACTTTGCCTGCTGTGACATCTGTATTATATAAGATTGGTATTCACTTTGTGAAAATACACTCAGATTCTACACTCCCTCTTGCTCTCTCATATGGACTCTGTTTGTTAAATTCCCCTGAATCCTTGCCCATCTGCCACCAGAGACCCATTCCACTCAGACAGGAGACCCAAAAAGGAGGTAGTCTGTGGCAGCCTAGTTAAACAATGGGAGGAGAGACCCTTGGTTCTGTGAAGGTTCTCTGCCCAGTATAGGGGAATGCCAGAGTCAGCTAGTGGCAGTGGGTAAGCTGGGGAGCAGGGGGAAGGGGAGGGGATAGGGGGCTTTCTGTGGGTAAACCAGGAAAGGGGATAACATTTGAAATGTAAATAAAGTATCTAATAAAATTTTTTTTTTAAAAGCTACGCATAACTGCACTGGATAATTTTTTTTTTTTTTGAGACAACAATGATACCCTTTGCAATAGCAGCAGTAGATACATTGTAAACTTTTGGTGCACACCATGTATCCTTTCAAACCTGTCTTTGTCATTGCTTCCTTCATTCTCATGGCAGTGAGATAGCATACTTCACTCTTAATTTGCACACAGGAAGACTGCAGCACAGATCAGATTAGGGGCTTCACCAATAACTCACACTGAACAGATGGCAGCACAAAGATCTCAGGCACTTGACTTTTCCTGTAATAATACCCTCCCTGCCACAACCTCACACTACTTTGCTATATCATCTTATTATTCATACATAACTGATATTTTAGTGGTGCTATGCAGACCAAGAAATTTTTTTCCTGTAAATATTCTGGCATGGTGCTTAACACTGCCTACATTCATCCTGGACTGAATGAAAATTGATAAATTCTTCCAGAAAGCACCTGTAAAAGTCAACATCCCACGTAGAACACATTCAGTTCTATGAAACATGTATATACTCTAAAAAGTCACACAGGTTCATCTTTCTACTTTCCAATGTCCCCCATTAATTTATTTGATTTCTCCCTTTGGAGTACAGACTTTTATGTCTACCTCAATATCTACTTTGAAGTTCACATATATCCAGGTATCATCTGCCATTATCAATCACTCAGACCAGCTTCTGGCCTGGTCCGAGACCAATTTGTGAAGAGCGGCTGTTCATATCTCACAGAAGAACTAGGTTTCTTTCAGTCTTGCTTCAGGTTATAAAAAAATCGGTGTGTGTCTCTCACCATGTTTTAATTTTTATACACTTACAGAATATACAGTCTTTAGCTGCTCACATGGTCTGATAGAAACAGGACTTCATTAGCTGCAGTTAGCTGTGGCTTAATGACCAAGTTCTAATGAACAGACTGTAAGAAAGTTGGATGCCGCTGTTCACAGGTAGAACTCAGCTCTTCCGCGCCTTTTGCAGCTGACTCCTTGCATCTTTGCTGATGGCAGGAGTGGGTATAGAATTTGTTGAAATCTGAGCAACCACTGAATAGCAGGAAGTGAATGCTACATGTTGGGAATAACAGCATTAAAAATACCCAATTCCGAGGCGAGCCATCTTTGCACCGCTGCACTGCCGGG
>NC_034602.1:34255213-34282166 GCF_900095145.1 Mus pahari | reverse complement strand
AAAAAAAAAAAAAAAAAAAAAATACCCAATTCCTTTAATGTAAAGAGGTCACCTTTCTAGACACAGCATGCTGACTTCTGGACCCTGCAGTATTAGGAATCAGTAGATCTTGCTCATCTCTGAGCACTGTTTAGAAGCATATTTCTCCTTTCCCAACTCACTTAAATGTAGCTTGCTTAAGACTACACCCAGTGTGCTGCTTCTTGGCTCTTTTGAGGCCGCTTGCTTTCATGTTACTGGATAATAATGGACATCTCACATTCAAGGCCCTAGCGAAGACAAAATATGTAAACAAGTAAGAGAGCTGTTTGGGCTGCAAGGTTTCCTGCAAAGCTTCCTTTCTATGCCAGCAGAAGTGGCCTTTTGCATTTCTGGAGAAATATGGAAAAATACTTAATGGGTAAGCTTGTTTCTTGGTTTAACAGGTAGAGGAGGGAGGGAGGGAAAAAGGAAAAATGCCACACTGTGTTGAAGACCCAGATTCCAAATAAACCGGAAACTCCCCTGGCTGATCGTTGGCCCCAAAGATTCCTTTCAAGTGGGGCAAGAGGGATTACTTCCTAGCTCCCAGGACCTTTCAGACTGGCTGTGGTTTAATGCTGCCCAAACCTTTGTGTAAATACACCTAGAGCTTAAGTAAAATAGGGACAACTCAGATCTGAACTACTTTTCTCCGGATGCGCTTTGCATGCAACATCTCCGCAGTCTATTACTAATAAGTCACAGTCCTGCTTCTGTGGGTCCTTGAGTTGAACCAGGAGTATGTGGCCAGTCCTCTGGAAGCTTCTTGGCTCTGTGAAGAGTATTCCAGCAGTCTTTGTTGCCCAGAAGTCTCTTACCAAACACAGGTTTTCACACAGGCTTTTCATATGCTCTGCCTTGAGCCAGGCTCAAATAGCAAGAGGTCCTCAGGGAGTAGTTTTGCAAGTTTGTTCTTTTTCCTTTTGCAGCTGGCAAAGAGCAATGAAAGCCAGTACTTAGAGGGCAGGCCTATAGGCTGAACTCTTGATTTGGGCTCCTTTGAAAGGTATTGGGCTGCATCCCGAAGCAAAAACACTGATTTGGAAGCCACTCTGGTTGTTTTCAGCTTGTGATACATACAGCATTGTTAAAGGGGCCATGGAAGAATATCATAATGGCAGAAAATACCTCTCTCAGCATATTTATGTACTGGGAGCTTTATGGATGGTCAATAGCTTGCTTATAATAATAAATGTCATTGATGTTTCTCACAATATGATGTGTGAGTGTATTAACTACAATAACAAGAAAACACAGCATCAATAGGGGACAACAGAGTTGTGTGCAGGTTCTAAATCCTGGGAGCTCCCTCCACCTCCAGGCATTAACTCTTTGGCATCTGGACTCTGTAGATGAGGATTAGAGCAGGAAAGACAGGGAGCCTACTCTTCCCCACCTTTGGCTCTTGTCCTCTAATCAAGAATTTGAGATGTTGAGAGAGGGCGGTCCTTTCAAGCATTTGCTGGTCGAGTGAGAACTTAAGAGTTGTGATTCAAGTCGTGATTATGACACTCAAGCAAAGTTTGATTCTAATGAACAAGCTGGATTCAAAGAGTAAGGAGAGGAATAAGTAAGAGTCATCAAAGGTTACTTATATCAGCATCAAATTCTGATCTTGAGATTGCGTCTAGTCCTAAGAACTATTGAGGACCCAAGGAAATAAGAATATACGAATATATACATGCACACATGTGTGTGCCTATGGTATGATAGAAGTTTGTTAACATATTTAAAAATGAAGTTTAAATAAGAAGCTACAGAATTCTGAGAGCCAGAAAATAGAGGGAGCTCATAATTGTTTATCCAATATTAAGTGAACAGCCTGAAATTACATACATAGAAATAACAGTATATGGATTGAGTATATTGGATTTATGCACTTAAGAATATATATGTATATACACATATACATATATGTGTGTGTGTTTGTGTGGTGTTTAGGAACAAATTAACAATTAAACAAATAAGGCCATGCATGTGAGAGACAGCAAGGGGGAATTCTTGGGAAAAGATGGTATGAGGAAAGGAAAGGAAGAAATGATATATGTTAATTAAAAATTAAAAGTTTAAAAGTCTATTTGCTATGATAATTGCTATATAGCAATAAAAACAGTTGAAAAATGAAAAGAGTCTTACAAATTATAGTGTTGAAAATGTCTATAGTTCAGATTTGCAATTGGCACAAACCCGCAGCTCCATCCCCGGTTTGGCCAGTTTAGAGTCATGGAGCGTTGATGGCTCCAATTCACCCTGACTTTTCACTCTGCAAGCTGACTAGGGTCAGTTCTGGGAGGCTGTATGGAGCTCTTGGCTCTTAAATGCCTTCTGTTAGCCAATGCAATATGGAGTTTTTCTAATAAGATGCTTTTATGGCTCTTCACTTGAAAGCTAATAAGTGAAAGAACTCACTGTGCCTTAATTTAAAATATTCTATTTCCAGCCAGGGCTCATGTCACCCACTTATAATCCTAACACTTGGCACTCAGGAGGCTAAGGCAGGAGTATCTGGAGTTTGAGGTCAGTCTGAGCTACACAGCAAGTTCTAGGCCAGCCTCAGCGACATAGCTTGCTTTGTCTTTCCACCCCTTTCCCTCAAAATAACCCTTCTCCCAAACTTTAAATCTCTTTTATGCAAACATAGCGATTCCACTGGCTCTGTGTCCCTATTCAGAAACTTCTATGCCGCCCAAGACAGAGTGAAGCACAACACTGTGCTAACAATCTCAGCTTCCTTTTGTGGTGATTTCACAGAGGCCTGCTCATTGCAGTGTTCCCTGTTTCCTTTCATAGAGGTGCTTCACTTGTTCTGGCAAAGTATTCTCTAAAATGACACTATTATTGTTGTTCAGAATATTTAGAGATGTGTGATGTGGCTGTGAATTCAGAAGGCAGTCCTTTTACATCCCTGTTGCATGACACCAGTCTCTCCTACATACAGCACATGAGCGTGGATTATACAGTGTCCTTATTTCCCACTGAGTTTATAGGCAGAATCAGGAACAGCTTCATTTTTACTTTTAAGAGAGTGTCTCACCACTGATCCCCCATTGGCTAGTCTGCCGCTTGCCCTGTAGACCAGGCTGGTCTAGAACTTGGGATCAAGTCCTTACCTTTTGCCAGGAACATGTCCTCCTTCATAGCTGGTCACAGTTTAGAATTTTTAATGAGTAGTTTTTTTTTGTTTGTTTTGTTTGTTTTGTTTTTTAGCAATTATGATATTTCAGGAATTATAGTATATATAACCCAAACCAACTAAAAGAGCAGAGTAGAAACACTAAGAATTAATTTAATTTATGAACACGTGCAGTTTTATTTCATAACACTATGGCTACCAGGAATTCATGCAAATGAAATCAACAAATTATCAGAGAATGTCGCCCTTAATAATCACCATATAGTCATGAAACCTATAAAAAAGCTAAAAAAAAAACAAAAACAAAAACAAAAAAAACCACCCTCATTATTTTAATGCTTGATATTAAAACAATTAACTCATGAACTTCTTAGAAAAACCTTGGCAACCATGGGTGTACACGCCAGGATCTTCTATTTGACAGTGGTTCTAGAATGGAAAGACGGAAGAAACCTGATGTGAATTGATTAGTAGGAGTAGCTGATTTTATCCCCACCAGAAATGTTGCAGTCTTAGCCCTCATTTCCTAAGACTAGGACTTTATTTAGGAAACAGTCATTTCAGAGCTGGTGAGTTAGGAAGATTAGGTTTGATATATATGGGTATGTGTAGTGTCCTTAGGTGAAGAGAGATCCACATACAAGAGGGCTCGTTCTCAGCTAGGCAAAAACAATGATATAGCTGTCTCCTGAGATTCCCTGCCAGAGCCTTACAGAGTCATGTGCTCGTAGTCAACCATTGCACTGAGTACAGGGTCCCCAATGCAGGAGTTAGAGAAAGGACTGAAGGAGCTGAAAGGGTTTGCAACCCCATAGGAAGAACAATATCAACTAACCAGATCCTCCAGAGCTCCCAGGGACTAAGCCACCAACCAATGAGTACACAATGTTCCAGCTGCATAGGTAGCAGAGGATGGCCTTGTCAGGCATCAAAGGGAGGAGAGGTCCTTGGTCCTATGAAGACTGGATAGATGCCCCTGTGTAGGGGAATCGAGGGTGGGGAGGTGGGTGTGGGTGGGTGGGTGTTTAAACACCCTCTTAGAAACAGGGAGAGAAAGGATGGGGGAGGGGGGAACCGGGTAAGGCGATAACACTTGAAATATAAATAATTAAAAAAAAAAAAAAAAGAGCAAAAAACTGTCAGGAACTGGGAAACGAAACAGCATAGAATAAATTCTCCCTCAGGGCATTCTGTAGAAGCCAAATAACCCCGCTACAATGGAGTTTGGATGCATCCCCTCCAGAAGGGGGTGAGCACAAACATCTGTTGTTCTTTGTGACAGCTTATAGTGTTCAGTCACACTAGCCTAGGAAACTAATACTGTGTTGTTCCGAAGAGGCATAGGTGAGAGAGACATTGAGGATCTGGGAGTGTAGTCCCCTATTTCCTAGCTCAGCAGCTGTCTTCAAAGTTGTCAACAGTAAGATCTCATGGAGGTTGGGAGTAGAGGGGTCTGGGTGGGGGGTGGGGGTGGGAGTGGGAGCGTGTCTTTTTACCCTTCGAGGTTCTTCTGTGTTTAAAAGCAGAAACAGCCCTTTCTGGCTCACATTTCTGAAGTCAGAGCATGAGTATTCCAATGGCAGCCCTGGCAGTATGGAACAGTGACTTTTGGGATGACAGGACTATTTGTTTCCAGATAAGCTTCAAGACAGATATTCTGGATAATGTTTTTAAGGCATAAAAAAGAAAAACCAAAATCCTGTATCAGTATACAGACCCCCCCTACCCTGTGTTGCTCTTGGGAAATCTCCTTTCATGAACTCTTTGGGAACCATCTACGCCCTGTGACATCCAGTTTGACATTTTTAGGTCTGATTTTGTCCGCAGTGTAAAACATTTGTTCATGTATCTGTTATCTCATGTACTTCCCAGGACTTGAGGGGAAATGGAAAGCAAGTCACTCTTATGAAAAGTGGTTTGCCGACTATCATACTATCATGCTTTAGATCTGTCTAAAAGATAAGGAAAATCAGAGGACAGAGAATGATAGCTACATTGATTAATAATGGAATACACAAGAGGCGAGAAATATTAACCAGAAGTGCTTCCACTTTTAATCACTGCTGCTGGAACTTGCATACCACCCCAACCCAACGCTGAATCCCCTGAACAACCTCACCTGCCATTGAAGCTGTCCTCAACACCAGACCTCCCAATGACTCCATTCTCAGAGGTTAGGAGCTCTGCCTGCCTACAGAACACGGCCCCAGGCTTTAACTAATTCATGGTCACTACATGTGGCTTACTCTGCTATTGCTCTTTTGCTACAGACACAAACTATGTTGCCACAATTAATGTTTTGGTCAACAATGTGCAGACTTAAATCCCTGAATTATATGGCTAGGCAAATAAAAGCAGACCACAAGATTTGGACTGCTCAGGTTGGCTGTGACTCACCCTGTAAGGACAAGCCAGAAATCTTGCTGCTTTCCCGGGAAGCCTGGGGGGGAATCATACTGTTACATTATGCTTTTTTTGTCCCTGTACACAGATGTAGTCATTCTGTTGAATTTGTATCACACAGTGGGGCATTTCAACAAGTAGAAATTAGTCAAATTTCCACAAGGAAAGTCTTCACACTTCACTTAGAGACTCTGAAGTTCTGGTCATCATCACAAGGAAGGAACAAGTTGGGAGTGTAAGAGATTTACAGATTTCACGAAAGCTACGTTCTCTTTCTCCCTCCCTCCCTCTCTCCCTCCCTCCTTCCCTCCCTCCCTCCTTTCCTCCCTCTATCCCTCTCTCTCTTCTCTTCTCTTCTCTCTTAAAGGGTCTGAAGCTGAAAAATAAAAAAAAAATATTGATTATGTGAATAAATATATTTTCTTAAATGATTTAGAAAGCTCTGTTTATTCATTTACCGACACTGTTTAGAATATATAGTAGCCAGCGTGTCTGCAGATATATTTATGTTGGACTGTTTGGCTTGGCTTCACCTCTGTAATAATTTATAACAGTTTCAATGTAAACCTACCACCAAACAGGTCAAAAAGGTCCTGGATTTTAAGCATGGTCCTCCCAGAAAACTCCCAGCGCTGGTTCCCACCCAGACCCCAGCTCATCCCTCTTCCGCAGGATGTGGACATTTTTCACTTAGGAGAATGTAAAGGTGAAGGTTTTTAATTTGTTCTCTCATGTCAGAGCTTTGTATTCTTTCTAAAACTCAGGTTATATTTACACTAAGGAGATAAGGATTCCAGGCATATTGAATTCCAATTACAACCGATCAGAAATGTAGGTTGATGAACATGCAGTGTTTTATTTGTATTGTGTTTATTGTCAGAAGCTCACAAAACAGGAAAATGAGCCTAATTTTTAGGCACTATCACAGAAAAGATGCATTATGGCCTACTTTGTTAGTTTCCATTTTTCTATATATTTTATTACCTTTATGTGGCTATGTTTTTTTTCTAGATAAAATTTTGGCAAACTCTTAGTATCAAAATATCCATGGAACTTACAATTTTTGGTCACTCCTGAAAGCATTCACACAAGTAACATTATACTGAAGGAACAGGTTATATTTAGAAATATATATGTACATACAGATACACGCATGTGATAGGAGGAAGAAAAGAGGCCATAATCTGAAAGGCAACAAGGAGGGGGCTTGAGAAAAGATTTTTAGAAGGGAGGAAAGGAAAGAGAGAAATATTGGCATTATAATCTTGAAAATACTTAGTTCAAGCTACCTATAATATATATACCACTAATATATAATTTATATTAATAATAGTATGTAATATACCCTTTAATGTGACAGTGGTGGACACACACGAGTGTGTGCACGTGTGAATGTGTTCAAGAAAAATGTCTCAACCTTAAAAACAGTCAAATGAGATCTATCTATTTTTAGATAGGTCAAAGAGATAAAGGACCACTTAGGTGTAAGCCCAGGCACACAGCGTTATATTGATGGATAATCCCCTGCAGAAGATGTTTTATGTGTTTTTATTTCACTAGTATGTTGACCAAGCTGCTTACCATGCTTTGTTTATCTTCCACACACCCCCACACCCCCTGCCCACATTCATTCATCTATTTAGTCAAGAAGTACTTATAGACGTGCCCACATATTCTGGGTTATGACCTTCATCATCTGTCGGCGTTGCTTTTCCCTCTGTCAATTTTACAAAATGTGCACTATTAGCTCATTTTCCAGATGGTGGCCTGAAGATCTGTGAGATTACTTAAGCTGCTAGGGAGAGGCACCGTCAAGATTTGAATGATCACAGACAATTACATTCGTTCTGTTTGCAGAATGACGTTGGGTGGGTGCAGCCCTAGGTCTAGCGTTAAACAGATCACCATACTGCAACATTCCTATTGCATCTCAATGATGATGTGTCCTCAGACACAGGGAGCGCCAACTTACCGTTATGTGTTGAGACCCTAGAATGTGGACTCACGGTTTTGATCTGGCAATGGGAGCTTTTCCACTGAGGGCAGAACTTAAGAGATCAACAGAGTCTTGTGTGTACTAGTTCAAGAGTATATACCCAAAGAATCTAAATGTTAAAGAAAAAAAAAAGTGTGTGTGTCACATTAAAATATTAACACACAGCATTTCATAAGAATGCATTAAAACAAAACATATTGATAATCTCATATCTCATGCTTTCCTAGTAATTATTATTAATACTGAGGGATAAGGAGAAAACATTCACTACTTTATCAATTGAGTAACTCCTTGCTTTTGTTATATAACAAGATTCGTGTCACTTTTCTAAAGTATAGCTCCTTCTCTGAGAAGACTAAGGTCAAGCTCCCAGGAGCACAGAGATGTGGGAGACAAACCAGCGACTCACTCCAGGATGCCTGCCCAATGATGTTCTCTGTCTTGACTAGATATCAAAAGCCAGTTCTCTGCCTTTTGAAGGAAATTTTCTATCTGCATCAACATCAGGAAGTCATTAGTCACAGTCAGGATCTTCATCTGCAAGAACGAGGGCGTTTTTATTTAAGCAGTCAGCTTTTCTTCAGGAAACAGAGCTATTAAGAATGATAGCGAACACGATCTTTTATCATGGGAATTTAATCTTATAAATTGCTATCTGGTTAAACACTTGATGTGGTTTTTATATTGCTTCTATGTCTGAAGACAGGACCGGCGTCTGCCAGAAAGAGAGCGCTGGAGGAAGAGCTCTAGGTACAGTTTCTGCCTAATGAGGTAGCCATGCCAGATGGCCGGGGATACCCATAATACATGGTCTCCAAGGGTATCGGGTACCCTGCACCCAACATCCAAGTATAGAAAAGATATGGCTTCAGGGTTACTTTTATCTACTCATCTAGTTCAAAGTTTCCTCACAGGCCACTTCAAAACAGCCTGGTCAAGGAGATCCTGTGAGGCATAACCCTGTCTTAGCTGGGTTAACACAGCAAAAATCTGCCACGATGCTTATTTTACTTTGCATTCTTTGAGGCAGACACTTGGGGAGCAGAACTTTCTTCAGAGTATGCATGTTCAAGAAGGGGCTGATGGTAGAGATGGCAGATATCTGGGTAACAAAACGTAACCAGGAACCATGGTGCTAAACAACTAAGTTTTCTAAAAGGGACAGGTTCATATGGAACGTGACTTGTGTTTTGTGTCTCTAACTTCTGTTTGGGAGACTGATGTAATTTTCAACCTTCTCACACTTTGGTATGATATAAGGCAAACAAACATATAGTCCCAAAATAGTGAAGAAGAAAAGCAAACAGATCCTGTGTCCTCAATGAAATAGTAGAGCTACCGAGTCAACCAATTGACCATGGTCTGGTTAACCTCACGTTTTGTAAAAATGGGTAACTTCTGTTTTGTTTCACCACTGCACTTTATTTCATGTAAAAGAGAACCAAAGGCCACTGTCTTAGGGTATTATTGCTGTGAAGAGACAGACACCATGACCATTGCAACTATATAAAGGAAAACATTTCATTGGGGCTGGCTTACAGTTTCACAGGTTTATTTCGTTATTGTCATAGCAAGAAGCATTGCTGGAAAAGCAACTGAGAGTTCTACGTGTTGATCCACAGGCAGAAGGAGGAGCCAGTGATCCACACCAGCAGTAGCTTGAGAATAAACCTGAAAGATTGCCTCCACAGTGACATACTTCCTCCAACAAGGCCACACCTACTCCAAGACCATACCTCCAACTAGTACCACTTGCTGTGGCCAAGCTTTCAAACACATGAGTCTATGTGCACCATAGCTGTTCAAACCACCATACCCTCTTTATCTGCAACTTAGCACAGACCTCCCTGGCACATTATTGCAAGAAAGAAACAAAACCATTGTGGGAAGTGTGAATTAGTAGAGAACACTGACATTTGCTAGACTTCATGATGCTTTCTGCATGCAGCAGTTTTAGAAAGAGGGATCCTAAGTCTAGTGCTAGAAATACAGGCAGCTTTCTGTAGATCATTTTGGCAATAATACAAGTAGTGATGATGAAGTTGTAACTATGCTATATGAATTTTTAAGACAAGTTTTACTTACTGAAATGAGAGAACTCAAGAATTTTAATTCAATTATTATTTAGCTCTGATAATATCTTCAGGTATTCTGGGTCTTATGTTTGCCCATTTCATACAAGGGTATGAAGAACTGAGACAGAGAATCCACATTATCTGGTCCACTCTGCAACCAAATATCCTGACATTTGTTGTTGTTTACTTGACATTTATATTTCACAAAATGACATGTTTGATTAGGTGGCTTTTCTGTGCTGGAGCTCTTCACTGAGTAAATATAACAACAAGATATTTTAGATAGGACTGGAATCTGTCCTGTCCCTCACTACCCCATTACGTTCAGTTTACTTCCTTCTTTAATCACCCAGAGTAGTAGAGAATAGCCTTCCTTATTAGTTACACAAACCTTTGCATTAAGAAGCCACCAAACCTAGATACTAATGCTCATGCCAGCAAGATTCTGCTGAAGGGACCCTGATACTGCGGCCTCTTGTGAGGCTATGCCAGTGCCTGGCAAAGACAGAAGTGGATGCTCACAGCCAGCTATTGGATGGAACACAGGGTCCCCAATGGAGGAGCTAGAGAAANTACCCAAGGANCNGAAGGGGNCTGCAACCCTGTAGGTGGAACAACAATATGAACTAACCAGTACCCCCTGANNTTGTGTNTCTAGCTGCATATGTAGCAGAAGATGGCCTAATCGGCCATCACTGGGAATAGAGGCCCCTTGGTCTTGCAAACTTTATATGACCCAGCACAAGGGAAGGCCTGGGCCAAGTAGTGGGAGTGGGTGGGTAGGGGAGCAGGGGCAGGGGGGGTGTATAGGGAACTTTCGGGATAGCATTTGCAATGTAAATAAAGAAAATTTTAAAAAAAGAAATGTAAATAAAGAAAATAATAATAAATAAATTTAAAAAAAAAGTTTGCTCTGTTGATTGTTTTTCAAGTAGTGGCTTTGGCTTGGCTCATATACAATAGTTAGCCGTGTCTTCAGGTTTAAAGTAGATGGTGGAGGGGAGGGGGAAGAATAAGAGAAAGGGAAAGAGAAAGGAGAGGAAAAGAGAGGACAAGAGAGAAGAGGAGAGTGGTGTTGTATGCTGACAACCAAGAAAAATGGTAGAGAGTTTAGGCCAAAAATGTGCTTGGATTACTGTTTCTGACTCTCAGATGAACAGATGCTATGCCAGGGGATTCACGTCAATGAACAAGAAAGTTATATGGAAATCAACCCACAAGATGACTCCAAGAATTTCACCGCGTTGATATTTATTCTGCATTGTTGTTCTTGTCTAAAGTATGCTTGTGTTGATCTGTGTGGCCACCAGAATTCAGTATAAGTAATGGCATGCCACTTCCATGATTTAGTTTATAAAGGGTGGTGACCTCTATCTCTGCTGTGAGCCCCCATTCTCTCTCTGGTCACTTGCTCAGTTCATTTGTCCGGGGAGGCAAACCTGCTGAATCCTTCTTCTCCTGTGACAACAGCAATCATACTGGAGGGAAGTCTCACGCTTATGCCCTTTTTGAATCTTAATTATCTCTTTAGTGACTATCTACACCAGACCATGGAGAAGGCTCTCTATCACGTGTGAGGAAAGCAGCAGCACAAAGTGACACAGGTGCTGACGAGCAGGCCTTGTTCTACAATCCATACTAGACATCCTGAGTAAACTTAAGACATGAGATTTCTCTTCACCTGGCCACAGGCTGCTCTTGGACATGTCTGCTGTGACCTGACACACAGTTCTGAGTTCATCCGAATATCCAACGCACTCTGCAGCATGTAGCGTATTTTCTTTGGGGGCTGGACCTTGTCCTCTTCATCCAAGGGTTGCCACTTCTTCCTGGATTCCCATTCAAACAGCACTCTGAATAATTGTTAGAGGTCAGCAGGAGGGGACTTTTATCCTGAGCTGTGGTCCAGGAAGGGTAGATGGTTGATCTATAATTTTCCTGCTAACAAGAGGTAGTGCCAGGCCTAAGATTTGGACCTTCTGTTCCTTTGACCTGTGCCATGTTTCTTTTTCCTTTTCTTTCTTTCTTTCTTTCTTTCTTTCTTTCTTTCTTTCTTTCTTTCTTTCTTTCTTTCTTTCTTTCTTTCTTTCTTTCTTTCTTTCTTTCTTTCTTTCTTTCTTTCTTTCTTTCTCTCTCTCTCTCTCTCTCTCTCTCTCTCTCTCTTTCTTTTTTTTTGGTTTTTATTTGTTTATTTTCTATTTGTCTTCTCTTTCCTTGTTTTACATTTTTAGGTTTTTCTCTTTTTTCTTTTTTTTAATTAATTAATTAATTAATTAATTAATTTATTATTTTCTTTATTTACATTTCAAATGCTATCCCGAAAGTTCCCTATACCCCCCCCCGCCCCTGCTCCCCTACCCACCCACTCCCACTTCTTGGTTTCTTATTCTGATTATGGAAGAGCAGACTCACCTGGTAAAGTGGTAGCAGGCCACTGAAAGATGAGCAAATTGAGCTGTTTAGGATGTGTGCATCCTAATATCTGAAAATATTTTTCTAACATTTTAGGTTTGGCATAGCAAATTGGGCCAACCTTCCTTTCCTTTCATTTTTAAACCAACATGTATTCTTAGGGAAATTAAGCTCATATGTTTCTGATTCATTTACTGTATAACTCATCAAAATATTGTTTTATAACAGTTCTTGGCAGGCAATGAAACCTGTTAAAATACAGACTTCCCTCCTCTTGCTACCACGGGAGCTGTGCTTAACTGAAACCCAGTACAAATTAACTAGAAAGCATTTTCAAGTGCGTTTCTCACAAACACTGACCATTTAGTTGCTTTCTTTGTAAGTTAAAAAAATAAGTAAATAAAAACCTCTGACTACAGAGGATATGTGTGTGAGATGCATTAGAATCCAGAGTTACATATAGATACAGGCCAGATGGCTCTGGGCTTCAGATACCTGCAAGTGATGGAGCTAGACAGAAATGATAGGCAGAGCAGAATGTTACTAATAGTATTGCCATGCTTGCTCAGACCTTTGTAAATACTATCTCACAGAATCTTCTGGAATACCATTATGTCTTGTCATCATTACTTCACATAGAAGATAAGAAGGAAATAGGGTCTCTTCTAAGTCAAGTCATACTTTTGCTGCCCATAGATCCAAGACAATGTTGGGCAGATTGATTACAGAGTCCAGTCTCCTAAACTGCGTACGGATCAGGAAACAGAGATTCAGATGAGCTGAGAGACACGTCCGACTTGCTGGATGGAGAGGTGGAAATCCAGTGACTTTCATGTTCATTAATGCCATATAATTTATTTCTCTTTAAACTTTAATTCTGACCACAAGCTTGTTGCCTCTGGGCATGTTGCTTACATTTGAGGCAAGTTTTTTGGCCAAGACTTTGAATGAGCAATACAAACTTCTGCTCATGCCACATGGGTGGTTTCCTTGAGCTGTTTTCATGTTCACAATCATGTGAGAAGTTTCCCTTTCTCAAACAGTGGGGCTCTCTCAGAAAAACTATTATACCCACTTTATTAGAAAACTGCACTGTGCTTTCCCTAAGTTAATTTTAGTGTGAAAATATTTGTATTTATATTTATAATACAAGAGCTACTGTGGTTGGTTTAAATAGTTTTTAAAGTTTCTAAGTTTTTAGTTTTTGTTCTAGATGATGATGATGATGATGATGATGATGATGTTTTTGGTGCTGGTGGTGGTAGTGTGTGTGTGTGTGTGTGTGTGTGTGTGTGTGTGTGCATGTGTTGGCAGGCACTCATCTGTCACAGTATATATGTGGTGTCAGAGGGTATCTCTTCAGAATCAGTTTCCTCTGCTACCTTGTGAGTTCTACAGGTCAAATCCAGGTTACCAGGACTGCACAGACGTCTTGTACCCACTTAGTCATACCATTTGCCCTGAGTCCTTTTTTTTTTTTTTTTTTTTTACCTTTGTTTAATGCTTTTTAAAACTACTTGATTTAATCTACATTGCTCCCATATGACTTATGCAGTTCTGGTTTACTGACTGATGGAGCAGTGAGGTAGCAAGCAGACTATCAGCCTATTGTACTCAAAGTTATGGACCTAAAATTATATGGGATGAGGAGACAGGATCTGGCCTGTTATAAACAGGGTCTTTCATCTTCAAGGTGCTTAGCTGTTATAGAAGGCAGAGCTATCTGTGGTAATATGTGTCCACCTTGAAGGACTGATGTTTCTTAGTAGTCTGAGAACAGGTAGCACAGAGAGAGAGAGAGAGAGAGAGAGAGAGAGAGAGAGAAACCATGTTTTTTTTTAATTTGGAATTTGTTAAATTTGAGTGTTTATACATATGTGTGTATCTGTATATATACAGGGTATGGGCATATATAATATACATAGCTTTTGGTAATAACAGTTTCTGATGACCATTGAGTACATGGAGCACACATTTTATAGATAAGGAAAAATTACACTACTATAATTTATTATCTTTCATATTCTTTATTGTTAATTAAAACAGTCTTTGTGTGCATGATGTGTGCTTGTCTCTAGGTATTTACATGTATGAGGATATGCTCATGTAAAATCAGGCATGCACATGCCGTGATACTGATGCAGATGTCAGAGGACATCCTAGAGAACTGGTCTCCATCTCCCACCTTGTTTAAGGCAGAGTCTCTTTCTTGTTCATTCTCCTGTACATACCAGGGGCTAGTTGATGAGCTTCTGGGGATTCTCACAGTGTCTGATTCCCATCTCCCTGAGGGAGCACTCAGATTACAGACATATGCCACTCTGAGACTGACTTTACATACGTCAGGAAAGGGTTCAGAGCAGAGGTTCTTACACTTGGGTGGCACACACTTTAGCTGTCTGCCCTGCCTGGGATTCTTAAGTTTCTAAAAATCTTGCCTGTTGTCTTATAAGCCTTTTATACTCAATGGCAAGAGTTTGTGTGATTAAGAAATCGCAGAAGTTCTGGGGATACAGATATCTGGTACTGTCACATTATGATGCTTTTCAACTTTAATTTGTGGTTTCAATCTATACTTTAAAAGAAGTGTTTTAAGATCTCTTTACATTTGGTGGCTGATTATGGGATAGTTTACCAGGTGGGGCAGTCTCTGGATGGTCCATCCTTTTGTCTCAGCTCCAAACTTTGTCTCTGTAACTCCTTCCATGGGTATTTTGTTCCCCATTCTAAGGAGGGATAAAGTATCCACACTTTGGTCTTCCTTCTTGTTGAGTTTCATGTGTTTTGCAAATTGTATCTTGGTTGTTCTAAGTTTTGGGGCTAATATCCACTTATCAGTAAGTGTATATCATGTGAGTTCTTTTGAGATTGGGTTACCTCACTCAGGATGATACCCTCCAGATCCATCCATTGCATATGCCAGCAAGATTTTGCTGAAAGGACCCTGATGTAGCTGTCACTTGTGAGGCTATGCCAGTGCCTGACAAATACAAAAGAGGATGCTCACAGGCATCTATTGGATGGAACACAGGGCCCCCAATGGAGGAGCTAGAGAAAGTACCCAAGGAGCTGAAGGGGTCTGCAACCCTATAGGTGGAACAACAATGTGAACTAACCAGTACCCCCCAGAGCTCGTGTCACTAGCTGCATATGTAGCAGAAGATGGCCTAGTTGGCCATCATTGGGAAGAGAGGCCCNTTGGTCTTGCAAACTTTATATGTCCCAGGATAGGGGAATGCCTGGGTCAACTAGTGGGAGTGGGTGGGTAGGAGAGTAGGGTGGGGGAAGGGATTAGGGGACTTTCAGGATATCATTTGAAATGTAAATGAAGAAAATATCTAATAAAAAATTGAAAAAAAGGATCTCTTTACATTTTACAACCATGTTAGACAATGTTATTTTTGTTCATTTGGATGGTATTTTTCGTTGACATTATTGAAGTTGAACACCTTTATGAGTCATTTGTGGTTTAGTCAAGATCTAGTGAAGAATACAGAAATAGCTGTAATCATTAAGATGAAATATTACTTCAGGAGAGAGGTTATTAGGCAAGTGGCTATTAAAAATGAAGCTGGGATTGCTGAGAAGCTAGCAACCTAGGGTACTGATTGCCAGGGTCGAGCTGAGAACACAAAGATGAAAATCAAGGCATCAGTGTGAAATGTTCCTGCCACCGCTAGCTTTATATCCACCTTTTCCCATTTGTTCTAAACACAGAAGAAATGTATGTAATGGTGCAAAAGATGTGATGGAAAGGCTCAGGGTGAGGATGGGAAGCTAACAGAAACACTGCAGAGCAAGTGAGCTGAAAAATGGAAAACAGTGAGTTAGACCTGTATAAAAACGAGCGATATTGAAGACAGTGTAAGTCCATGTGATGACATGTGTATGACCTATAGCATATGTAAAGTCCTTTGAAAAGGAGTCCTTCAAGTTAAGAAATCCAGTAATAAATGGATAATGAGGGCTAATGTTGTATATATTTTAGGGGAGCCATTTCCATACTCAGTTATGATCTTGGTTGGGCTTTAAATGGATTATCCATAGATTGTTACCTTATATACTGTCTTACAGTTTCTACTACTATAAAAAGACACCACGATCATGGCAAATCCTATAAAGGGAAAACATTTCATTAGGGTTGTCTTACATTTTCAGAGATTTAGTTCATTATTATCATGGCGGGAAGCACGGGAGTATGCAGGCAGACATGGTACCAGAGAAAAAGCTGTGCATTCTACATCTTGATCAACAGGCAGCAGGAAGAAAACTGGCTTAACCTTCTGAGACCTCAAACCCCACCTCCTCCAACAAATTTATACCTATTCCAATAATCCCACACCCCCTAAGAGTGACACTCCATGTGTACTATAGTTATGTGTGCCATCACTGCACCATTAGGAATATTATGCTATGCTTGTTGCTGCTTTAGATCATATAAGTAATAGCTAGGTATGACTTTTGGTTGTTTCTCTCCAGTAGAAGCTTGTGTGGAACCAGAGGCCATGGATTTGAGAAAGAGAAAAGGAGAAGAGCAAGGGAGTGGGAGCCAGAAATGGAAAGAAAGAAACTGGAACCATTGCAAAGCCATACCAGCCAATCAGGAGGGAGCAGGGGGCTTAAACATTTACTCTGCTTTCTCCTCCCTGCCTTTTCAGTAGTGGGCCTGGTTCTAAGACACACAATGTGGTAGAGAAGTGCAAAGCACTTATTGGTATAGATGATAGGTATAGGACAGCCAACAGAGAGAGAAAAGGAGGTGGAGTGACTGAAGACTAGACAAAGAAGTTAGAGAATCTGAGTGATAATGGAGAACTGAGTTAAAGGTGGATGGTGGGGAAGATGGCTTAGAATATGCATTGCCTTAGAGCAAAATTCCCTCTTTCTTCCTTAATAAATTGTAATTCAGTTTTTCACACAATGCCCCTAAGTCCCATTCACTGGGTTTTCATGCCTCTGGAATACACACTAGAAACATATGCTGTAATATAGGCTTAGAAGCTGTGATATGCTCATTTGCCACCTTTTTTTTTTTTTTTTTAAATGTGGTAGACTTAGTTAGAGGGCCACTGCTGCTGGAGAAAAATGCCCTTAATTTCTCAGTGCACCCATCCAGGGCTCTGCAGAAAATAGAATGCTCTTGTAATTGGACAGAACCCAAGTCTTTGTCCAGCTGTGCTTGCTCACATAATCCCTCCCCATGTCAAAGGCTTGGATTTATTGTGCATTGCTATTCCTCTTTCAAATAATCACTCCATCTCCCTTTAGGCTTTCTTTAATGTTCACCAGGTTGCTACTTACTTCATAGAATTTGTGGTTCAAAGTCTCAAACACACTTGGACCTGGGATTGATTGCTTCTACTGAGAACATTTTATTAATTGAATAGAAAACTCATTTTGACTACTTACTTGAGTATCTATAATGATGTAAAAGGTCTCTAGAACACAGAAGACCCATGTTCTTCTTTAGAAAGTCAAGGGCCTATATGTGCATGTGTAAAGTGATGCTGTATGTAAAGATTTGTTTCTTGGGGAAAACAGAAATACCAAGGCATGTAGGACAATGGCACACTGGGATAAGGAACAGACTTAGCATACATTTGAATGTGGCATTGTCTGGGTGGGAGTGGGAGTTAGATATGCTGCAATGCTATTTAAAGACAGTGTTGTCCAATGGGGAGCACTCCATCCAAAATGCCACTGACTTGTGAGACTGTGTGTGTATGTACACATACAAACGCACGCACATACACACACCCACACACCCACACACCCACACGCACACACGCACACACACACACACACACACACACACACACACACACACACACACACACACACACACACACACACACACACACATATATATATATATATATATATATATATATATATATACACATACAGGCAAGAGAGGGAAGGAGAGAGAGAAAGAGAGGGGGGAGAGATACATGTAAGAACAAATGGTTTTTTTCTTTTGTGATTCTGCTTCTCTGCCTGGTAACTACTTCTCTCTATTGTATACTGTACCCTGTGATCCGTAGTCGTACTGTGGTTCCTTTATACTCGAGTGACTATAGTTGCTATTGTTGGTATAGTAGGCATAGCATGGATTTGGAGTTGGGTCTGTTTGAGTAACATCCGTTAGTATTTAGGTGCATCCCCTTGAGAAGTATACCAAACTGCTCTGAATTTTTAAACAATCCTTAAGAGAATAAGAAAATATTTCCTTTGGGGGTACTAGTGACTTTTGGGTATTGGAGGCAAGACCTTACATATGTAAGCACACTACCACAAAGTTTTAGCCTTTGTCTTCATTTTACGTTTGCTTGCTGTTTCTTTTCAAACAGGTTCTCGTGAAGTTGCTCAAACTGCCTTTTGAGTAACTCCATAACTTGACAGGCTTTGGTTTTCTAATCCTCCTCCATCAGTCTCCTGAGCAGTTGATGTTATAAACTTGTGTGGGCAGACTTAGTTCAGAAAATAAGTTTAATATCATCTTCATAGCAGGTCCTTTTGGACTATAGCAGGTCCTACAGAATTAAAATAACTCCCCCTTTATACTAAGGCCTCATGAAAATTTAAAAGATAATGTTTGCAAAGAACTTCACATGGAATAAGATAAGTGGAAGACAGGAAGAAAGGGTGCCTATTCTTTCCCTTGTTCAGAGTGAAGATATTTGGGATTTTATGTTCAGGAGAGACACGCCACAGTTAGGTCTCCGATCATCTAGCAGATCCTAGCAACAACAGTTTACAAAGTTTTGGCAGCTAGAGGAAGCAAATAAGTTACATTTTGTGAATCCAAATAATGAAATCATTTGAGAGGCGGCTGAAGGTTAAGAGGCTGGAGGCGGTGGGAATGTTATTCTATATGAACGTGTTCACCTCATCATGCACATTTTAGGATAATATGAGGTTGTAGTCTCCTGAATAGAGGATTTCATGCCTGAGTTCTACCACTTGCTTGCAGAGAATGGTCTGTTATGAAGCAGCCCCACTCTGCCATCTGACCCTCTCTGAGACCTCTGAGGACAGAATATTCAAATTTGATTTCATTTCTCAGGTTGAGTGGGCTTTGCCAAGGCTGAAAGGTTGCTGTAACATGCTGAAGTGTAGATTTTTAACACACTCCAGCTCTTCTGAAATAGTTGACCAGCACTAACGTGTCCAACCCCCAAGTCACACTTCTTGTCATTCTTGAAACAGGAAATGGCTCTCTGCAAATATTTAGCAATGCTGTGGAAACTCTGAAGCTCACATCCATGGCAACCCTAGGGATTGCAGGCTGTAAAAAGGCACTGAGCCTTCCTCAACAGAATTATTTAATTCCTAAATATTTGTCATAAGTTGCATAGAGGAGACAACCTCCCGTGGTCCGTTGTAAGAAGGCCTTGCTTGACATTTGACCCTACAGTCCTATAAAATGCACCAGACATCCTCCTTCTTCTTAAACTGCATCTGCTGGGCGAGATTTCCATAAAGCAGCGATTCATGGAAGTTTCTCCCCCCCTGGCTGCAAGTGTCAACTTCCCCTTGTTTAAGCTAGTTGTTGGCAGAGTGGATCTGGCCTCTACTGTGAACTTTGCCTTGTTGCATCGTTGACAGAAATAGACTTTACAAGCAATCGTGGTGTGTATCGGAGCTCAGTATTTATGTAAAGATGACATGGAATAGAAAGGAGAGGGTGGAAATTACTATTCTAAAGATATTGATCACCTATAATCTATGTTCTCTAATAGACCTTGAAACTTTGTAGCTTTCAACATGTGCTTGAACAAATAAGTATGCAAACGTGTATTTGTATATACATGTGTACACAAAGGAAAACTGTTTGTTTTACAGACAAAAAGTGTTGGATTTACACTCCTCCTTCATTTCACTCTGCTCCAAGAACATGGATGGGTTACTTAGATTACTATACCTTTTATATTTTAAAAAGTTTATTTCTCAGAGTCCTCTTTTCTTCTTAAAAACACATTTATCACATTTATCATTAGTTTGTCTGCTTGGTTTGTGTCTCTGTGCATTCTGTGTGCATGGTGTGTGTGCGTGTGTGTATGCTTGTGTGTGTGTGTCTGTGTGTGTGTGTGTGTGTGTCTGTGTGTCTGTGTGTTTACTATGTACCAGTGCATAGAGGACAGAAGACAATTTGTGGGAATACATTCTCTCATTTAATCCCAGTGATCAAACTCAGGCCCTCAAGTTTGGCATCAAGCACCTTTGCCTGCTGAGCCATCTCCCCTGGTCAACTTATTTTCTGCTGGGCCACTGAGAAAACAGACACTGAAGCCATTAATTAAGACAACACATATAGTGGGTGGGAGAGAATTGATCACAGGCAATAAGTAGGAATTCATTTCCGTGAGCAAAGCAGTTGCTTCTACTCTGTACTTATAGAGTTTGAAACCATGTGAGATATGTTTAGAGTTGTGGTGAAGCAGGAAGTGCACTCACTCATGTTTGGATGCAAGCAGAAGCCTTGCACAGATGTGTTCAGTAGGGGCAAGTCCATAAAGTGACAGTGAACCACCAGAATGGAACCTAGAGGAATATCAATGTTTTATTAGGTGATCAAAGCATGAAAGATACTTCAGGAAGACCAGGTGGGAAGAGTTATTAGGAGATAATCCCACTGTACAATATGTGTACCTGTCGGATACTTCCAAGCAACTCAGACAAGGGAAGAGTTGCTGATATCCACTCACAGGTTTCATAATATTGAAGTTCACTGGGTACGTGCTGAGAGGTGAAGGGAGAATGGAGTTTTTAAACCTAGAAAGAAGTTTTGGTGTGTTCTTATGAAAACTACGATCCTTATATTCTAATCAATTTTTCTTCAGGAAAGATTGGGCTAATCAATATGTGGTCAACTGAGTATATCTGGCAATTAAAAAGCTTAAGGAAGAATAGCAGCAGCATTGGAAAATAGCCCACTCCTACCAGAGAAACTTAGCAGAGAAAGGGAACACAAAGCTGGATTACTCCATTCTTCTTTCACAGAACAGTGGCATAAAAATCTATTCAGAGGCCCCTATAGATGGGGTGTTACAAGCTTCCTTACCGTCCCCTCAGCCTTAGGGAGGCAGCAGTACAGACTTTTATGCATTCTTCAAAGCACAGGGACCTGCAAGACTGATGATTATTTTTTTTCCTGGAGTGTCCAGTGTCCACGGGACAGAGTTCATTGTGAAGGACCTGTGGTGAGTTGCAGAGTACAGAGCTCAGAATTGAGAAAGCACAGGGCTGTCTCAGACTTCTCCAGACTCACCAGGGGATCCTCCCTGCATCCATATCTTGGTCCTACTGGTGCTTTGGGAGAGGGCCCTGGGCATGCAGGCATGTCTGCGTTGCTTCACTAAATGATTAAAGGAAAATAAACACCTCTGGGGTGGAGGTCTGCCTCTTACATGGGCCCAGACTTCATCTTCCTGCTTATTTCTCAGAGGGAATCTCAGAGGTGGTCAATGGCCTTGCTTTTGCACTAGGTTTTCATGCTGTAAGAGCTGGCATTTGCATCTTCTGTAACTAGTTGACTGATAATTTTTATTAAGTAAGGATTAAGTAAGCACATTTAATAGTAAATGAATGTATGGAGAGGGAACTCAGAGACTCTCTGCCTCGAGTCTCAAAATTATTTTATTAAGTGATTTTATTTATTTGTATATATAATAGATAAAGAGACCTTCATTTATTAATTCTCTGTGTTTCAGTTTCAGCAATTCTTTAGTAAAAGGTTAAAAATATTAACTTTGGGTTTAGAAAAATTATACTTATAGTAGCTATTTCAATTATAGTCTGATCATATATATAAGCAAACTTGCTAAATAAAATGTTTCAGAGATTAGTTTATTCAATAAACTGAATTCTCAAAGTACATGTGAATGAATAATTTTCTATAAATCATCAAGTTTGACAATATCATCATAGCATATGTCAATTATGACAGTCAGCAAAAATAAATAGCAAATACATACATGATATGTGTATATGTATTGGTGTTTGTGTGTGTTATGTGTACATATGTGCATGTTTTAGAGTCCACAAAAAAGAACTTGTCTATTAATCAATAAAGCTCAAACTTCAAGTAAACTGTGGGCATCCATCATCCCTTTTAATTATTTTTTCTATGGGAGGGATGTCTAGACTCTCTCTAAATTCATATATAAATGCCAATGTACTTGGAAGTGAGGCCTATGAGAGGTAATAAGGACATAATGAAATCCTCTCAAATGGGGTCAGTGGCCTGGTAAGAAGAGACACTGAGTGGATGATGTCTGTTAGCTGTGTGAAGGCAGCAGAGGACAAATGTCTAAAAGCCAGGAGGGTGCTCACCAGACACTGACTGGTGGTGCCTTGATCTTCAATGTTCCTGTCTTCTGGATCTGTCTTAAATAACATCTTTAAGACACTTAATATACACCACTTGTAACAGAAAACTGAAAAGACTGAGTCAGTCGTTATGGGTGAGGATGGAAGGGTTGCTGTGGCCAATGTCTAACTCTGTGAAAGTGACTCAAGACTGTTGTAATAGGTTTTGAAATACATATTGGGAAATCTTCACATTGCCATTAATTTTGTACAAGCTATTTGGGCAAGTTCAGCAATGAGAAGAAAGATGGAGACAGTTGTTTCTGTATTCTTGGATAATGTGTAAATATCCAGCTATACAATTCTGGTAAATGGATGGATGAGGAAGGACAAAAAGGAGCAGCATCAGTTTAGACAATGAGAAAGGTGATCCTTGGTTTTTAAAAAAAATGGCAGAAAGGAGACAGCTTGTCTGACCTGTGATCATCTATCTGCTGTTTCATGAGTGGCACTTGCAAGCAATAAAATTGGATATGTAACTGGGAAGGTTTCTAGTGAGTGTCAAAGGAGGTATTTGGTTCTTCCCAACTGCTAGCAGTAAAACGTGAGAAGAGATAACTGAATTCGGGGTAAAGGTGTTAAGTGAAAAGGGATTTAAAGTTACAGAACTAAAGAAATTTCAAGCCCTTTTGAATTATAAACAAGAAGATCATGTTTGGAAGGCAAGACGAATAATGTGAGAGTTGAGGTGGATCACTGGTGTGGATCTAGCAGGTACCTAGTCAGCCACTGCAAGAGAATCATTACCATCTAAGTGGAAGTGGGTTAAGATAGATGGTACAGAACTGAGAAAGATGGTTCTTAGGTTTCATAAGAAAGGACTCTCGATCTATACATCTATGAATAGCACTATCCTTCAAGTCAAGAACAGTGATCCCAGAAGGTGATTTGGAGGTCACCAAGGTTGTTTTTAAAACAAAGAATATTGGAAACCATTGCCTTCTGCTAACAGCATATGGATTCCACCTAAAATCCTGGCGTGGAACCAGCAAGGGAATCTCTCTCTAAACCTTTCTGCAGGTCAAAGGGGAAATATCCTAGAACCTTTAAGTAATGAAGTTTGCCTCGTTGGGTCTTTACATGTTGGAGAGTGAACATTCTTCTTTAATTTATTTCTTTTTTAAAAGTGAAAATATTTATTCTATACCATCTCACCACCACACTTTGGAATCTCATAACTGGTTCGGTTTCACAGATTCACTAATGGAGAAGAATTTGGGAGCAACTTACGTCTTGAATCGTATTCACATCTGATTTAGATAATACTTAGACAAAGACATTCAATGTCTTGCTTTAGAGTGGATACTTAACTGAGTTAAGTTTCTTTAGGACCTCCGAATAGAACAAATGCATTTTGTGTGTGAAAAGCTCATGGACTGTATATGTCCTTACAAGAATGCATTATCTGCTATTCCTTTTGCCAGTTTTTATTATAAGTTCTAATTTCCTTTGTAATATTTGTGAGGCCATTGGTCATCAGCAATGTTACGAAAGTTGAGCCCTCATCGGTAGAATTAAGGACCTTGAATAGTAAGTTGTAAGAGGGCATGTTTCTCTCCCAGCCATCTGAAGACAAACCAAGAAAACAGATGTCTGTACACTAGAAAGATGGTATGCAATATATACTTAAAATGTAGGTACCATCATAGCACACGTGGGCCCCTTCATCTCCAGTACTTTAGATATGTTAAATTGTCGTATCCAAAAGAATGTTATTCAGGAACCTATAGATGACTGAATTATACTTCTTAGACACACTGATAAAAGTGTAGACAGACTCACAGCTGAAGTGAATTCATGAGTCCAATGGTTATGTCACAGCCAGAAGATACTGTTTGCTGTACACCTCCTCATCACGGGCTCTTTTACATCTTCTCTGACTTCTGAAATATTCTATAAATACTGGAGGAGGTGAATTAAGTATTCTATTTAGGAATGGACTCACAATCTCACTTGTTCTCAGCACCTTGATCATTTATGGGTTTCTGCATTATCCACTGACTGCTGCCATAAGAAGTTCTAAGATAAGGAATGAGAAAAATGTATTTTTGTCTACCTAGAGTTTGTATAGCTTTTGAGCACAGAATATAGTTCTCATATCTCAATTATCTGGCTTTGATTTTGCATCATATTAGGTGTTTCCTAGAAATCCTTATAAAGGTGTGGCTTCAGCTTGATTCTTGTGTTGCTGGATGTAGTTGTACCCTGATGGAAGATACAAATACATGGCTATTAAAGATCTTTGGGATATGATCTGCATTTTCCTGAGATAGAGAGGTACTTGGCATGGACTATCATTAAGTGGTTTTCAACCTTCCTAATGCTGCAACTCTTTAGTGAAGTTCCTCATGTTGTGGGGATACCCAACCATAATTTTGTTGCTGCTTCATAACTAACTCTGCTACTGTTGTGAATTGTAGTGAATATATTTAACATTAAAAATATCTGATATACAATCTCCAAAGGGGTCAGGATACACCGGTTGAGAACCACAGCTATAGTTACATATAGAAAACATGTGCTGCTATCACATGTGACTAAACGTGGAGCCACATGCACCATATTTGGAAAGCAAAGGCTCTCAGAACTATAAAAGAACAGAAAAACGATTTAAGTTTGGGAGGGTTAATATTGGTACTTAAAAATAAACAACATAGATCTTTGCTCCGGTGCACTGTCAGGGAGAGGGTGGCCTGCAGAAGCGACACAGCTTCTGGGAAAGATCCCATTTCTGGCTCCAGTCAGGCACCTTTCCCACCTGAGGAGGGGTGTCTGCCCGGGAGCAGTCTCCAGGCCTGAACTGGTAGGAGGGCCATCTTTGCTCCAGTGCACTGCCAGTGAGAGGGCAGCCTGCAGAAGCAACACAGCTTCTGAGAAAGATCCTGTTTCTGCTCCAGTCATCTGGCACCTTTCCCGCCCA
Organism: Mus pahari; assembly: GCF_900095145.1. NCBI lineage: Eukaryota > Metazoa > Chordata > Mammalia > Rodentia > Muridae > Mus > Mus pahari. The sequence continues at coordinate 34,256,835 of NC_034602.1, read as the reverse complement.
AGGAGGGGTGGATGCCCGGGAGGAGTCTCAAGGCCTGAGCTGGAAGGAGAGCCATCTTTGCTCCAGTGCACTGCCAGGGAGAGGGCAGCCTGGGGAAGCTACACAGATTCTGGGAAAGATCCGGGTTCTGGCTCCAGTCATCCCACACCTTTCCCACCCGAGGAAAGGAGGTGTGTCTGCCGGGGAGCAGTCTCCAGGCCTGAAATGGTAGGCAGGCCATCTTTGCTCCAGTGCACTGCCAAGGAGAGGGCAGCCTGCAGAGGCTACACAGCTTCTGGGAAAGATCCCATTTCTGGCTAAAATCACCCAGTACCTTTCTCGCCCGAGGAGGGGTGTCTGCCTGGGAGGAGTCTCAAGGCCTGAGCTGGCAGGAGAGCCATCTTTGCTCCAGTTCGCTTAGGCTCCAGTCTGTGTTAGCGAGAGTGTGGACCACAGAAGCTTCACAGCTTCAGGACAGTCAGAAGCAACCTAACTTCTGGGACAGAACCTGTTTTGGGCTCCAGAAATTTGGGCACCTTCCTCGCCAGAGGAAAGGTGGCCACCTGTGAGTGCTCTGTCTGCCAGAGAAGGTGAGAGAGTCATATTGTGTCCAGGGTTCCTCAGTGGCTAGTCTGTGCAGGTGAGTGAATAAACTGCAGAGGCAACTCATCTTCTGGGACAGGCCCTGTTTTGGGCCTACATCTCCAGCAAGGAGGCAGATCTGAATGCCAGGCCTCTGTGCACCTTCCCTGATAGAGGAGAGCTTCCCTGCGGAGAGTAATCTGACCACTGAGACTCAGGAGAAAACTGGACTCCCAGGATTGCTGACAGAGGCTAACAGAATCACAGGAGGAACAAGCTCCAAAGAGAGACAACTATAACAACTAACTCCAGAGACCACCAGATGACGAAAGGCAAATGTGGGAATCTTACTAACAAAAACCAAGACCACTCGCCATCATTAGAACCTAGCACTCCCACCTCCGTCAGTCCTGAATATCCCAACACACCGAAAAAGCAAGAATCAGATTTAAAAGCATACCTTATGATGCTGGTAGAGGACTTTAAGAAGGGCATCATTAAAGAAATGCAGTAGAACACTGCTAAAGAGATACAAGTCCATAAGAAAAACAGGAGAATACCTCTAAAGAGGTAGAAGCCCTTAAAGAGAGAGAGGAGAACAGAAACAAACAGATGATGGAATTGAACAAAACCATCCAAGACCTAAAAGGGAAATAGAAGCAATAAAGAAAACCCAAAATGTGACAACTCTGGAGATAGAAACCCTAGGAAAGAAATCAGGAACCATAGATGTGAGCATCAGAAATAGAATACAGGAAATTGATGAGAGAATCTCAGCTGTAGAAGATTCCATAGAGAACATGAGCACAACAATCAAAGAAAATGCAAAATGCAAAAAGATCCTAACTCAAAACATCCAAGAAATCCAGGGCACGATGAGAAGACCAAACCTTCGGATAATGGGAGTAGATGAGAATGAAGATCTTTCAACTTAAAGGGCAAGCAAATATCTTCAACAAAATTATAGAAGAAAACTTCTCGAACCTAAAGAACGAGATGCCCATGAACATAAAAGAAGCCTACAGAACTCCAAATAGACTGGACCAGAAAAGAAATTCCTC
>NC_034602.1:34248690-34255202 GCF_900095145.1 Mus pahari | reverse complement strand
AGATACTAATGCACATGCCAGCAAGATTCTGCTGAAGTGACCCTGATGTAATGGCCTTTTGTGAGGCTATACCAGTGCCTGGCAAACACAGAAGTGGATGCTCACAGTCAGCTATTGGATAGAACACAGGGCCCCCAATGGAGAAAGTACCCAAGGTGTTGTAGGGGGCTGCAACCCTGTAGGTGCAACAACAATACGAACTAACCAGTACCCCTTGAGCTCGAATCTCTAGTTGCATATGTAGCAGAAGATGGCCTAATCGGCCATCACTGGGAAGAGAGGTCCCTTGGTCTTTTAAACTTTATATGACCCAGCACAAGGCAAGGCCTGGGCCAAGTAGTGGGAGTGGGTGGGTAGGGGAGCAGGGGCAGGGGGTTATAGGGAACTTTCGGGATAGCATTTGAAATGTAAGTAAAGAAAATAATAATAAATAAAAAAGAAAATAATAATAATAAAAATATATACCAAGAAACCACATAATTTTTGACAAAGATTATCATTTCTATCTTTTTACTTTTTCTTGGATTCAGTAACATTCCTTCTCTATGCGACATGGTGACATGCCTTGAAGATTCCACTCATACACTTTATGGTGAGCCTATACCATACTATCAATTGCAAAGAATTCTTTTCTATTTTCTATTTTAGAAAGGATTTATATGTTCTTACAACAAAATGTCAAGGATGAAGTTAATATGGTTTTTGTACCTACCATAAACTAACTCTCTCTCTCTCTCTCTCTCTCTCTCTCTCTCTCTCTCTCTCTCTCTCTCTCTCTTTCTCTGTGTGTATGTGTGTGTATGTGTGCTTTATGAAAAATCATATGGTTCATAAAAACAATGCTTCACCATCACAGATAAATCTACAATAACCAAATGTCAAACTTATATTAGTGACTTTTCTTATTGTTATTTCCAAATATGAGAGAAGATGAAAACTAGGGAAAGATGGTTCATATTTTCTCACAGTTTTAGGGGTCACAGAACTTCAGGGCAGAAAAGCAAACTGAGGCTGCAGCTGCAGGGGTATGACTACCTTCCCCAGCTAGGTTCTACTTCCCAAAGTTTCCTTTACCTCCCAAAATAGTATCACCAGCAAGGAACCAATGATTCAAGTTAATGAATCTTTGGGTGATATTTTACACTCATGATGCTACTGTCCTGGACATCCATATGTCTAGTACTGTCTTTGGCTTTCATTCTTTAATGATATAACTCAGAAATATTTGATGCATAATTGAACTTGCACAAAACACATGCAGACGGCCCACAAGGGCAGGCGGATGTAGTCTTTTGTGTTCCAGTATTAAGAACTTTGTTGAACTTCACTATCACTTTACACTACTATTAACAGAGATTTAATGAACAACTACTGTACATCAGAGATAAATCAGAAAGAGAATGCAGCAGGACTATGAACCTCAAAACAGAACTCGGCTATGACCAGAACACAGCAAAGAAAACCACGTTACTATAATGGGTTCTCTCTTTGAGCGATTAGTAATAACTTTAATTGGTAAAGTTTGAACATGTGAGTTGTTGGGCTGTCAGCAATAAACTTGTTTTAAAAAATTATTATGCTGACTATCATTTTGAAACTCAGGGCTAACTTTCAAAAGAAGTCCAGAAGAACACAAGACAGTACAAGATGAAAGTTAAGAAGGGATCCACCCTGGATGTGTGGACACTAGTCAAATTAACCAAACAGGATCCAGCCTGGCTGTGTGGACACTACTCACATCAACTATATAGCCACATGTTAGGTATACATTAGCTCTTACTGTGAGCTTCCCCCTTCTCTATTTAATGGTGACTCAATAATCCATGCTAATAGCATCCTGCAGGTGCTGACATGCACCCACCTTGTTTATGTGATACTAAAATTAGCTCACTAGAGTCATCTTAGGATCCCCTTCCTCCCATTGTCACAAGGCAAAAAAATGAGTTGGCTTGTGAGTCTCTTGTTAGCTGAATGTCGACCTGCTCAGACATGGGAGATGTCACCTAGCAAATGGTCCCTGTGTCTTTAAGCACTGAGCCTATGCAGGTCCCCCAGGCAGGTCTCTGCCTGTGAAGCTGAGTGCAAAGCAAGCTAAGCTTTCCAATACTTGACTTGGAGCAAGGCTCTTTTTCCTGTGCACATTCATTTTATTTTATGGCCGTGTAAAAGCCACTGCATGGCAGTGGCTGCAGCAGGAAAATCAACAACAACACTATAGAACAACCCACAACCAAAACAACCAGGAGGGTAAACACCAGGCGAAATTCGAAGGGAGATCTTCCAATGGACTCCACAAGAAATGACCATGTCACTGGTGAGAATAATTGGTTCTGACAGAGAGGAAAGTAGTAATTGGAATGAAACTTGTTTGAATAACAGCTTAAATGTTTCTTTCCTTGCCTTCCAGGCTACATGTGCTGTAAAGCTGGGTTTCTTTCTCCTGGCCAGTTCACAGAGGATATTTTGTATCCAGGGAGCTTAGAAAAGGGGCTTAGAAAAGGAAAAATCTTTTGAATTTGCTTGTTTGGGATTCCTGTTGGATTTGGATTCTAAGCTTATATAGACAATTTAGTTGATACTCAATCTCAAATGTTTTAATTGTATAACCATCTTTTACAGAGGATGTTTAACATATAGTACCAAGACAGAACCCGGGAAGGAGGCATCTGTCTACTTGATTATTAATTTTAAAAAAACAACAGAAAAAGAGAAACAAATGAACAACAACAATAACAAAAAAAAACCTCACCACAGACAAATCTACACCCACCTGATGTTAAAGCATTCCTACAATCTTCATTTCACCAAGTTTTAATTATGGTGAAGGGAACAGCTATGGCAGAAATGCTAGTTCCCAGTTTATGCTGTGTTATTTCCTTTCCCAAAGAAACAGTGCCAACACACACACACACACACAGAGAGAGAGAGAGAGAGAGAGAGAGAGAGAGAGAGAGAGAGAGAGAGAGAGAGACTAACATCAGACATAGAGACAGAAAGACAAAGAGACATAGAGAGAGAGACAGAGAAAGAGAGAGATACAGAGGTAGACAGAGACACAAAGACTGAGACAGAGAAAGGCAGGCAGGCAGGCAAGAAGACAGACAGATTACAGGATTGTGGAGCAGAAGGGGTCTTATGACCTCTCATTTGAAAACTGGAGACCCAGGAAATGAGCTATGGAATTAAAAGGCTTGAGCAATCTTGAGAGCCAACAGCAAAGATTCTAGACTGAGGACTGAACCCTATGATCTAAGGAGTTGGGCAGAAGGTCAGCATTCTTACTTAAGCTCAGCAGGCTAAAGGATGACAAATGTAGCTGCCCTGTAGCTTGGTCCATCTCCTTGGTAAATAAGATGACACCTTACATGTAGGCCTGTCAACCTGACTCAGTTTGCCAAATCAAACGCTAATGCTTTCCTCAAGCAAAGTCACTGACAAGTCCAGGAATAATGTCCAACTAGCTGTCTGGGCATCCTGCAGCCAAGATAGGTAGACACATGAAATTACCCATTTCACTGGTGAAAATTCTTAATTCAATGGTTAGTGTCAATGAGAAACACAGCTTTCAACTCAAAGGGATTAAGAAAGTCAATTCTGAGCCAAATTTGAGTCACCATGAGCCAGGCTTGGATTCAGTTTGCCTCGGATGATCTGTTCCAACATGGGAGATTTTTTTTTGTGTGTGTAGTTTTTATTGTTACAGAACAAAAGAGAGTCATAAATCAAGACACTCACCAAATGCATTTCGTGGCGATCAGGTTAGAGAAAAGCATAAAAAACTTTGCTCTAGCTCTAAGATGTTCTCTGGTAATGTCTTTAGCTTTTGAACTGGTAGAAGCTAGTGGTTTGTTGATACTATTTTATTAATTTTTCTTTCCCCCAAGAGATGTCAGATCAGATATGGAAGTGAGCAACAAATGGCCAATAGGGTTCTAAGACAGTCTAAGAAAATTTGCTCCTAGATCAACAACATTCTAACTTTGCACAATCATATGTTCTTACAACTGCATCAGCCGTGTAAAAATCTAGAATGTAAGTGAAGCTTTTGCCTACAAACTACATGGACTTATTTTTCAGTTCTGCCTTGCTGACTGCTACTCCACTGCTACTCTAACATGGTATGGTGCTATTATCAAACACTCAAACAGTGTAGACTTTACATGGTCTAACCATGTCCTATGCATCTGATCAGGTTTTTTTGTTTTGTTTTGTTTTATTTTTAACCTAGTCCTGTGCTAATAAGCTCCACTCATGTGGGCATTCTTAAAATCTCCTAAGTCAGTTTTGAGCTTTGGATCTTCACCTTTGTTGTTTGTTTCTTCTGTTTAAATGCTTTGTCTGTACCATCCTCCCCTGCTTGAATCTTTTCAACATTTCAGTTCTACTGTCCTCACCAAAGATGCTCTGTGATGTATCTTATATTATATGTTCCACCATCTGTCTACTTCCTTTTCTCTATGATTACCAGCAAGGTCAGTGGACTCTGGGGCATCCATAGACTTTTATCATCTAGCTGCAAGCCAGAGGTGGAGTGACCCTAAACTCTGCCTGTGCTGGTGGCTGTGTGCTTAGGTTCTCATGTTTGCCCTAAGCTGCAGGCATAAGTGTCTGAACTCTATAAAACTCTGCAATGAGGGTCTAGGCTTTAGGAATCAAGCCATCAACACTCATTTTTCTCTTGACTTGTGAATCTAATAAGTAACTCGCACATGTTTTTCCAAACCACCCTTGAAGGGAATACCTACTGCATTCCTCATTTCTAGCAGATCATACTAATCAGCTGAAGGAAGGATTATGTTTCTTTCTGCTCCCTGTAAGGGCCATGTGATGAGCAGCTAATAGTTGCTTCACCTGTGACTGTTGACAACTCATGAGTTGACTAATTGGTAACCAAAGTCCATCTCCAGCTCTGCTTCACCAGTTTGTTGTAGATAATGCTCTAGGGAAAGCAACAATAAATATGTTGAGTTGCTGAACACATACAATGTTACCCTCTGGTTCTACCAGGAAAAAAAATCTCAAAGGTCTGGCTGTAAGTATTGGAAACCACAAACCCACCAGTATTCTTCTGAAAATTGATAGTGCTATCATCTTCACTCAACTTGGATTCATGCTCCTTTATACCCGGTACTACAAAATGTGGGGATGGTTTTTTGAGTTTGTGCTGCAATAAAGTAAAGTAACATTCCGGAATGCTCAAGGTAGGTTGGTACTGGCTCGAGATTAGGAGAAACTTTTTACTAACACATTGGATTAAGCAAAATCACTTATGACATATCCAAGACATCCCAGCCAACAAGAGTGATATTTCAGGGGATGGTAAGTGATTTCAACACCAAATGACATCATATTTTGGCATATCATGGTGATGTCGAAAGACCATCATTCTTGCCTTTTAAAATAAGGTTGTAAGAAATAATGCAGGATGACGGAAATGATCATTTTGCATATGTATGGATCAGAAAGCAGAAGGGTCAGAAACTTCTTTTGGCAATTTTATTTGTTCCTTAGAAGGTAGTTCAAGTTCAGTTTTGAGGAGTTGGTTCAGGTCTGGTCCAGTTCAACTGCTGGGAGGCACATTTTGAAACCTAAATGAGAAGAAAATGAGCTTCATTTGGATTGCTTAAAATGCCAGGTATTTCATCTTTATGACCTCACTATGTCTTCATAACTACACCGTGATTTCAACACTATTATCCACATTTTGCAGAAGTAAATAAAGTGAAAGAGCCTTCTGTCATCGTGCTAGAGAGTGGCACAGCCAAGATGTGAATGGATGCTCTTGTTCATTGACCCATGATGTCTTGCCTCCGTGATTCATCTTTCCTTTCACTGGTGAAAAACAATGGGAATTCAGGGCAGACAAATGTTTTCTGATTTCCTCATGGAGGCTTAGTTTGGAAGGAAGGGTTCAGTTCCTGATGGGAAATATTTACATATGAACTTTCCAAATTTTAAACTAGGAAATCAGAACATGTAGAAAGAAAAAAAAAACCTGAAAATTGAATCTTACTTGCGTTGACGTGCCAGTACAACAGATTCTGAATCCATGGGAAAAATAATAGTGGATGTTTTTAGTGGCTAAGTACATGAGGTTATTTGTGCATTTTTTTGTATATTGTGATATAACATTATACATGTTTTCTATGAACTTGATAAAGGTTATTAACAAAGTAAGGAGTAATAAGCTTAAGCAGCAGAGTTTCTCATAACTTCAGAGGTCAGGAGTACAAAGTCAAGAGGAAAAACAGCTTAGTTCCCTTGGGGAGTTATAGAAGATCCATCGGAACCGCCAGACTGATTTCATCCCATCGTCAGCCACCAAGCCTAGATACTAATGCTCATACCAGCAAGATTCTGCTGAAGGGACCCTGATATTGCGGCCTCTTGTGAGGCTATGCCAGTGCCTGGCAAAGACAGAAGTGGATGCTCACAGCCAGCTATTGGATGGAACACAGGGTCCCCAATGGAGGAGCTAGAGAAAGTACCCAAGGACCTGAAGGGGGCTGCAA
>NC_034602.1:34219203-34248480 GCF_900095145.1 Mus pahari | reverse complement strand
AATAATAATAATAATAATAATAATAATAATAATAATTAATAATAATAATAATAAAAGAAGATCCATCGGTTTCAGATCTTTCTCCATGGGAGGTGGGTCTTCCTCCTGCATTTCTACTTAGTTTCTCTTGTTTGTATCTGTACACACTTTATCTCTTTTTATTAGGGTGCCATTCTTATAGGATTAGAACTTATTAGTCCTTTCTCCAAACACAGCCCATCACTGAAAAGTCCTCAAACCAGTGACACTGAGGACCAGCCTCAGTCGGTTCTCCAAAATGGGTTGATCAGATCAGCATGAAATCAGTGTCTCGGGCAAAGATGCAGGTGCAAGCTGAGAGAGGAGTCACTGCTGTTCCGAAGCTACACTTGGAGACAGCGTGCAGTCTCTGTCTCTCTCTCTCTCTCTCTCTCTCTCTCTCTCTCTCTCTCTGAGTTCATCTCAGTCTGTTGTTTATGTACTTCCTTGTTATACAATAACACATATTCAAAGCTTTTTCATTATCTTCCTCATACATGAAAGTTTTGGCTTGGAGCATCACCAACCTGAATAATGCATCTCTGGCCTTCTAGTATCCACATGGTGTTGTTCTTTCTTGTATTTGTATGCTTGTCTATTTTGCCTTTTTCTATAACTTGTTTTCAAATGTAATTTTGATTAAAAAAAAAATGGTTGAGGGCATTACTAGAGAAGGTAATGGTTCTGGTGTCTATAGGAGTAATGGTGAGAGCCCCCATGGGGGGGGGAGCTCTCTAATAATAGAAAATATAGTAAAAAAGATAAAGCATGCATAGAAGTGTGTGGACCCCACAAGGCAACCTTCAGATTAGTGAACTACCTTCCTGGGATGATTGGAACATACTGATTTGACCTCCTGGCATCTCCTGTATAAGGAAACTAGGGTACAAATTCTAGGAGATAGAATTCAGGCTTGAGAAAGATCCCTGCAGGAAGCTGCAAGAGGAATTAATAATGCATATAAAAATGAGTTTGAAAAGCAGTGTAGATATAGATACTAGGATGAGCTCAATAAACTGCAGGAAGGGACTCTTGGAATTCTCCAAAATATTAACATTATCCCAACCTGGTTCGCACCTTTCTGTGTGCCTGCTAATGACATAAGCAAAAGTTTCTGCCCAGATTACCAGTGATGTGGAGGTTTTGCTGAGAATTAAAAGTTAATGAATAACTTGTTTTCGCAGACTCTGAACTGTGACTTTGTGTGTGCATTTCGCTTTCTGGTAACATAGTCACATAGGATTTTAGGAAAAATGATGGGCTTGAGGAAGATAATGAAAAGGCTTTTGATAATGTAGTCTTGTATAACAACAACAAAGTATGCATGACTGAGGTGAACGGGGAGAGAGAGAGAGAGAGAGAGAGAGAGAGAGAGAGAGAGAGAGAGGCAGAGAGACAGAGACAGACAGACAGAGGCACAATGACGTAATTTATTTATAGTACTCAAACTCATTTACAGTTAATGCTTTTAAGAATGCATAGAAATGGATGGATATAATCAAAATACTTTGTATAAATAAGTCCTCAAAGGACAAATAAGTCATTATTTAAGAATTACCTTAGAGGCCCCTTGGTCTTGCGAACTTTATATACCCCATACACGGGAACGGCAGGGCCAAGAAATGGGAGTGAGTGGACAGGGGAGCAGAGTGGGGGGGGTATAGAGGACATTCGGTATAGCATTTGAAATGTAAATGAAGAAAATATCTAATAATAATAATAATAATAAAGAATTACCTTTATTAATAGAAAAAATTGAGTAATCTATTAAAAAAGAAATCAAATAAAAAGGAAAATTAAAAAGCCCATCTAATTTATATGTTGCAAATAATTTCTTGGATGTATTCCAAGAATATTCTTAAACATATGCTATGTTTACAGAGACAAAGTGTGGAGCAGAGACTGAAGGAAAGGCCATCCAGAGACTGCTCCACCTGGGGATCCATCCCACATACAGTCAACCAAACACGGACACTATTGTGGATGCCAAGAAGCACTTGCTTTAGGGAGCCTGATATGGCTGTCTCCTGAGAGGCTCTGCCAAAGCCTGACAAATACAGAGGCAGATGCTTGCAGCCAACCATTGGACTGATCATTGGGGTCCCTGATGGAGGAGTTTGAGAAGGGATTGAAAGAGCTGAGGGGGTTTGCAGCCCCACGGAGAGAGCAACAGTGTCAATAGGCTAGACACCCTCGGGAGCTCCCAGGAACTGGACCACCAACCAAAGAATCCACATGGAGGTACCCATGGCACTGGCTGCATATGTGGCAGAGGATGGCCTTGTTGGACATCAGTGAGAAGACAGGCCGTTGGGCCTGAGGGTGTTCAGTGCCCCAGTGTAGGGGAATGATAGGGCAGGAAGATGGGAATGGGTAGGTGAGTGGGGGAAGAACCGTCATAGAAGCATGGAGAGCAGGGATGGGATAGGGAGTTTCTGAAGGGGAGACCTGGGAAGGGTCTCCTTTCCATTTGAGGTGTAAATAAAGAAAATATCCAAAAAAGAAAAAAACCAAAACAAACTAAAAAACAACTTTGGTGAGTTAAATAACATCCATCAACATGTTTAACCTGGGGGGTTGTTTTGTACTTCAGAAAAGATAAAGTGAAATGTATATCATTTTGTGGTTCAAAGCCTAAGTGCATCTTCAATTTATGAGGACTAACAGTGTACAAGTAGTTGACCTTTATATTCTAAAATGAATAAGGAGATAATTAAATTGGGGTGCCTGTGGGTTGTCATCAGTATCATTCCCAGTATTTACACCTACTCCAATAATACAGTTTAATCACTTGTCAATAAGCTTACTAAAATATATCTGTAAGCACCTGGCTTTAACATCTGGGCACTGGCAAGGGCATGTGAAGGAATTCAAGATGAACCAAACGTAGCCACTAAGCCCAAGTCATTTCAACATAGATACCTCACTCCCAATTCTTCAACTATTTGTTTCCTTTTCCTCTCAACTCTGTCTTTTATCCTATGCTCCTGAATAATTTATGGTGCTCAAAAGGGTGTCTAGGCCAGGAGAGTAAGCCAGGTCTGGGCAGAGACAGTCACGGTGCTGTGAAAACTCAGACTTCTTGCAAAGTAATATCTTAATTATTTTTTGTGGAGGCAGAGAGCCAACATTTCCCCCTCAATGTCCTTTTTGTGAACTTGGAATTTCAGTGTAGATGGTGATTCAGATGCTATGGAGAATTGTATTTGGAAGTAAGTAATCAAGTCAGAAAACAGGCTCAGAAGCTTTGAGTAAACTGACAAACATAACTAGTAGAATGCAGATTATGGAAATGACAGTTATTCATGGTAGTGAGGTTTTTCAAAACTTTGGAGCCCATTTTCTGCTTTGTAAGATAACAAATAACAGCATGAAAGCAAAAATTGCATTTAATATAATGAGAATTTTATAGGCTACACCCATGTATCTCTATAGCATATAATTATTTTACTTATATAGTTTTATGTATAAAATACTCTTTTGTTTTACTACATATGATATGCTAACTGGTATTTATTTTATAGTGTAAAATTAATAATGATAATGGACAGCTGGAGAGAGCGGGGGAGATTGCTGAACAGCTAAGAGTATTTGCTGTGCAAGAAGAATTATCCTACGTCAAACCTTCAGGACCCATTTAAATGGCCGGGTATGCTCCCATACACCTGTAACTCAAGCACAGGGTTGATCAAAGTTGAATTGAAGACAGGAGGGTCTCTGAGTCTTGCTAGATGCCATCCTAGTCTCAAGCTCATTCACTCTTTCTCAAGAGAATAAGGTAGATAGTGGTAAAGCAAGACTCCCAATGGCTGCCTTTGATGTCAGTTCCTGGCACCTGCCCCTGTACATGACCCATACTCATTCATGTACACATGTACATGCATACAAAAGATGGTAATACAATCCAATTTCTAAAGCTGATGTCATAGTTACACAGTGTTGCTGCAAATCCCAAATGCTGCGTTAGCAGGTGACAAACATGTAATGATTGTCAATTGCAACTTTTGCCATATGATGGCTTCTTATGATCATTCTGGCCATTGTCATTTTCCCAATAAAGCCTAATTGACAGCTTAGTTCTAGGATCCTATAAAGGGTTACCTACTCTCTCTCTTGGCAGAGAAAGTAGGTTATCAGATACAAAATACAAAATACTGTCCTGACCTCTGACCCATTTCCCAAGTCACCTGCACCTTTCTGACATCTTCTTAATCCTCTTTTCAGAATTGATTGTTTTAAATGTCTTTCTAAGATGAAATGCTTGCCCCTGCCTTCAGGATCAGTGATCATTCTATAATCTTCTGTTTCCTTGGGCTTAGTAGTTTCCTCTTCAATTAATCTCTTTACTATTATGTTTCATCTAAACATAAAGAAGAAACAAGGCTGACCCTTCAATACCTTGCTTAAACAGTTGTCTAGGGAAATATCCTATTCCTTTCTTTTTAAAAAAACGAGTGCCACTTCCCCTTAAGACATGACACAATTTAGCTAAGCTTTGTATCATTGTGTAACAAAAACTGGGTTTTTAATGGCTCATTTTCCGTAATGTCCTTCCTTATATCCTTATCCCCCTGAAAATGCCTTTACTCTTCATATTTGTGTCAACAATAAGCTTAAGGAAAACAGTTGACATTAGCCTCCTAATGAATTGACTCCTTCAGTGTTTCTTGCATCAATCTTATCCATCACAAATGCTATTGTTTGGAAAGTTATTATGTTTTTGCTTGGGTTATTGTCCCTGCAATATTTCTTGTTTAGATATCACAACCTATATTCTGCTTCAAAAATATTCTTTCTATTCTACTTGGTTCATTCTTTCATAAGTAAAGGCTATACACTACAACATGTCATTTGGCATTCTGTCGCAGAGTAATTATCTGAGAGAACTGGGGAATGAAATACACGTGGAAGGATGATAGGCAAAGTCAGAAGGCCAGGGCTCGGGTAAGAGATAAGGACAAATAGGTTGACAGTTGGCAGACAAAGAAAAGGGAGTGAAGAGCATGCACCCAGGAGGAATAAGTTCACCAGACTATGTCAACAGTGGGCTGTGTGGGTTCAGACAGGGTGGGCAACAGTTCAGCATTCTAAATTAGTCAATCATAAATGCAGACATATTGAGTAGAGTTCTGTGCATGTGACAGAAATATTATATTGTTCCACTTTAGCAAAATGTCTCTTATATAGGATGCTTTGTTTCCAGACTCTTTTAAGATTCTATTGATGTTTTTCTCTTTGTGTATTTTTTTCTAAGCAATCATCAATTCAATATCCATAATATTAGCCAGGAGAGGAGGCAAAGGCCTATATTTCCAGACAGTTGGGAGACTGAGGCAAGAACATCAAGTTCAATGCTAGTCTGAGCTACTGAGTTCAAGTATCGTGATTTATTGATACTGTTTTAAAATAAAAAGCAAAAAGAAGGCTGAGGTATTGGTAAGTGGCAGAGCTATTGCTTAGCATGTACAAGGTTCACAGTCCAGTCAGCATCACAGAAATCCAAACCCATTTCATTATAATTGTTTTCTCCTATTAAAAAATCTAAAAGGAGGTAGCTTATAGGTAGAAAATACACATTATGATGAAGCATAAAATAAACATATTCTAGGAATGAAATTTGTCAGTGTCCACATGATTGGGAAGAAATGGCAGCTAGACAAGAGCTTCTTGGCCTAGTTAAACGATTCTACGATCAGGGGAGGATATGCTAGGTGTGAAAGGTTCCTTAGAATAAGAAAACAGTAAAATCAACAGCCAAGGAGACACATTAAGAATAGTATCAAGGACCTGAAGACTTAACTTCAAAGTTATGGGCAATCATAGGGACTAGAAGTCAGGAGAAGATGAGTCTGGACATAAGGGGCTGAGAGGTGTGTGGTTATGAATCGACACAAAGAGATTGGAAAATTTCTGCAATAATAGTTTAGAGTCCTGTGTTTGTGAGGATAGAAGTGGTAGAAAAAGTGGTGTGGTTTATAATTCATGGTTTATTTTAGTGTCACAATATTCATCATGCTATTTTAGCCAAATAAGGCAGATTGGCTCATGTGATCCAAATCTTCCCAAGGGTCAAGGCCATCTCTGCCTCTTTTGTCATCTTGTCTGTTTCCCACTGCACTAGATTCATTCTTGGGTAGACTATCTCCATGCAGTAATGAAAATGGGCTTGCAAGTTTTAAGCTGTTTTGGTCCTTCATGTGTAACCTTGAAGGAAACAAACACATCCTTTTCAGACTATCAAATACAATTACTGGGAGATTCTTTGCTTCTTCAAACTGCCATGCTTCAGCCAATGGACAGTAACATGGGAACCCTCTGATTTTCCAGGCACCAAGCATATACCCAGCACCAAAGTGAGACAGGATTGGCAGCAAGGAGACGGAGTAGAAGAGCTGAACATGCCTCACCATGATGTATATGTCCATATATGTAAAATACTTTCATCTTATCTATATCTATATCTGTATATCTATATCTGTATCCATCTAATCTACATCTATCTCTATCTCTCTCTCTCTCTCTCTCTCTCTCTCTATATATATATATATATATATATATATATATATATATATATATGCTCAATGTCATAAATTCACTAGAAGTATTTCTACTTTCCATTTCTGGATAAGCGACTGTTACCGATGACCCCACTGGGAAATTTACAGTCCATTTCTTTGAAATTTGAATTTTTCTGAAGTCATAGTTTGTGTGGATCCATGCAATGTGTGAGGAATAGTTTTCTGAGACTTTTAAAGCATTGCTTTTAAATGTGTAGTTTGAAGAGACTTCATATACTATGTGAATAACCTCTTGCCATCCTTCTGTTGACAGAAACCATGGGCAAAAAGAAGGATGAAGTAGAGTAGACAAAGACATTGCTGATGATGTCTAGCTCAATACTCCAAAACAGAGGGGAGTGGTCTTGGATCTTCCATGTCTAGCCAAGGTGAATAGCACACCTGCCAAGACAATCCAAGCTATTTGAATAATCCTAGTCAAGACCTTTCTTACCATGGACCAAAGAAGAGCCTTGCATTGAATCCACTTGTACCGATTCCTGGATCAAAATGGATAGCAGAGTGACTTACTTTTAAATAGTATACTCAAAGGATATTTTGTTATGCAGCACATGACTAAACACACAGTAAATGGTTAATTACTGATTAGGTGAGAGAATGAATTTGCAGAAACTGTAGATGTCATCTCCTTCCACTAAAATAAGGTAATGGGGAACTGAGCAAGGACAAAGTCACAGGAAAATCCAGTGATTCTGTTCCTCTCTCCTATGTCTTGCTTGATAGCCCTCAGCTAGGTTGTGAACCATCTCTGGGTTTTAGCATATCCACATATTACTCTTTAGAGGATGAGTAATGACCTGTATAGCAGAACAAAATGATAAAATTCTGTTTACTTTTATTACCCTTCTACATTTCTTAGTAGCTAAGGATGGAGAAACAAAAGTAAAACACAAGTGCACACACACACTTGAACATACACATGCAACCCCATGCACATGAGTATGTACACACACACACACACACACACACATACACACACACACACTGTTGCTGTTAATGAGTTGAAATTATTTTTTTAAGTGTTAAGTGTTTTTTTAAGTCCAGAATTAATGATAAAAACAAAAATGGTGGTCAGTTTATAGGGCATTTCTCTTTTCTCCTCTCAAAAGGAAGCCAGGCATCTTACCTCTGAAAACATAATGAACATGAGTGACATTGTGCAGAATTTATCTCTGTGTTTACTTATCTATTGTCTCCTTAATTAGCTGTGCAGTTTCATATAAGTTACTTGACTCCTCTGTTCCTTGTAGGCAAAATGAGGTTGCATTTGTGGGAATTATATAAAACTGGATATGCCTACCATATTTAGAGCGCAGAATTATGGTCTTAAGATAAATGAGGATGTAATGAGAATATTTTGTGATTGTACCCACTATCACAAGTCATGGTTTTAATAATTATGCTGCCAACATGCTCCTTCCTATAAACCTTTCTAATGAGCCTTTCCCCTTTGTGGGGAGCTGATGAGATGATGTTAAATTTATTCCTCTGACTGCATTTCGTGGCTCCCCTAAGTAGCTGAGTAGAATCTTAGACATATGAAATAATGAGCCAATTTAAGTTGCTGTATTTTTGTAAAGCACCGGAAAAGAGGAAAGCACTTCAAAGTAATTAGCATGAACACGCTCAATTACGTTTCTGTGCAGCAAGCCAACACTGCTGCCTGGAAACTCTGAAATTAGGAATCTCAGGATCCACCATCCCCAGCTCACTGAGATGCTAAGTCACCACCCTCTTCTCTCAGGATGGTCTTTCACAGAATTATTAAGTATTAAAAGGTTAAAGACTAAGAAAACACTGGCAAAGGGGGGGTAAAAACGTCCTCCCATCAGGCCGATTGGTGGAAGGGTAGGGTCACTGAATGTAGCCTTATTTCTGCTGGCTATGTTTCTTTCCTACCCAAGCTCCAAAGTAAGCGGACTGTGTAAGCAGAAATGAAATACACAACCCCCTTGTTACCGAGCAGCAAAGCATTCTCCGCTTGTGGTTTCCTTCAAATGAGGCTGCTTGGAATATGTGTTTGAAAACACTGAGGCTCTTTATTAATCAAGCTCTTCACTGGCCCTGCCAGCATAACGTTTCATTGATGTCAAAACTCCCTTAAAAATGGTTTTGGAGCCACTTCTTGTACACAGACTTCAACAGAAGAAATATTTTTGGAATTGTAAATAGAATAATTGAGGCAAATATTTGCCCATTTGGAAAGCTCCTGTAATGGCTTTAATGCTCAGCTGAATTTTAAATATGCAGATCTAGGTTTGGGTGGTAAACTCAAGGATGCAAGGGGAAGCACTGCAGATCTGCACTTCTCCCATCGAGATAACTCTCAAAATGAACTGGCCATGGAAAGTCATTTTGAAAAGACCAATTCGTTCTTTGGAAGGAGCAAGCGGTAATTAAAGGGATTAACCAATACAAAGAAAGGAGATACCAGTTGGAAATGGGCTCTCTAAGAATAAACCAAAAAAGGAAAGTCTCAGGGACAAAGAGAGTCTAGACACCCTGAAGGGAGGATATACAGACCAGTTCCTCAACATGCAAGGACTTAGGTATCTGTCCTAATTATTTAGATGACTATATCAGAGTGATGTCACAGAACCAAAAACATCAGAACTTTATAGTAAATGCCTCAATGCTGGTCCACGCACTATATTCTATATTTGGAAATCTAGTTGTTCATATACATCTTCCTGTAAAAGGAAGAATGTATGAAGTAAACCTAGCAATTCTGGTATAATTTGGAGTGTGTGAGTGTGTGTATATGTGTGTGGGGGGGGGGGGGGGGGGTCACCCAGAGACATTAAGTTAATGAGTGTACATAAGTGTTTGTGGGACCACATGACATTAGCCTATAACTGTTAAATACCTTAACTGTATTATTTGTTTAATTGCCACATAAGATTCAAAAACACAGAACAGTGAATGGGCGAAGAAGCAGAGTTCAAAACAAAACATAAACAGCAGCCAATACATTTGCCAAAGAAGCAAAATGGAAGAAATAGAGCTCTTGATCCTTAGAGTCTTCCTTTTACGAGCCTCAGTGGCTATGGGGGTTCTGATGCATTTTCTTCCTTTGTTTCTCCTACAATGTGCCTGTGATTTTCCCAATAATAGCAAGAATGCCACTTTTTTCCACAAAGCATAACTACTTTGAGCTGGTTTTTATTTATAGAAATCACTGGTTGTCTTTTTTTACATCAGAGGAAGCAAAGGAAGGGATAACCAAATGGTAGGACTCCCCCCTGAAGGAAACCTCTTTTATACTCTTAGCAACATCCAATTGCCCAAGTTCTTTGTTTATGGTTGAGCTCCCTGACCAGCACTCCTCATTAGCGTGTCTGTTGGTGTCATCATTGTTCAGGTCTTATTTAAGAAGTCATGTTGATGGTACTCTGTAGATGGAGACTTTCTGATGTTTCTATCAAAATGTGGTGTACATATGCTATAGAATAGTAGTTAGCTGTGAACAAAATAAAATTGTGAAAATTTCAGGTAATCAGATGGAACTAGAAAAGATCATCTTGAGTGAGCTATCTCAACAAATGTCCTATGTTCCACTTACATGTGGCTCCTAGGTCCAAGTCTTTTTTTTTATTATTAGATATTTTCTTTATTTACATTTCAAATGTTATCTCCTTTCCTATTACACATGGAGGGACCCATGACGCCAAGTCTTTAAATACTAATGTGTCTATAACCCAAATAACTGCAGAAACCAGGAAAGTAAAAGGAAACCCAGGGTCAAGGTTGGGTAGAAACTGTAGAGGGGGGACTAGCAAAGTATAAGTGATTTTAAGGAGGAAATGTTTAAATAGGGGTTTTAGTTAGAGAGGAAGAGGGAGATACATTTAGAAGACTGTGAGTAAAATAACTGGAAGGGCTTATGAAAAATCACAAGGCATCATATTATTTATTTGTCTAAAATAATACATAAAAGGATGTGTATATATACATAGTTTCAATGGAACTTTCCCAAATAGACTGACAATCCTCTTCCCCAAGACCCATTGACTATCTAAGAAAAACCCCAACACTAAGCATGAGACATGGTCTGTTCAGTTATTTGTTAGGGTTGCCTAAGAAACTCTTAAAATATTATAGGCTATTGCTGTTGCCTTTGTTTGTCTTCCAGAAGTGGAAAGTTCGTCTCTATTGCTGAAATCATTATGCACTTTGGGCGAAGGGTCTGGAGGAGCAGAGTTGGATCGGCTGGAGAAGCATCCTTCCTGAGGACTAGCCTTCACGGTACCAGAAGGAGCTGTACAAGCTTCCAAGAGCGAGAATCACACAGGAGTCCTATTGACCTATCACACCTAGGAACCACAGAAAAGAGTTTGACAGGATAACTCTAAGGATGCAAAGGTAGTACAAATATCTTGGCTGTAACCAATAACACCATAACTGAAGGTAAGACTTACTGCACAAGCAAGAAACCATGCCTGTAATGAAAACCTAGCCAAATACCCAATGCTAGTGAAGTCATGGACCTTGGTGGTGAACCTACAACCACTTTACTAAACCAGCATGCATAATCCCTAACTACATTATAAATATTTGTGCTTATGCCCACAGATAAGTGTAATCCTTATGCTTCATCAAGGAGATTTCTATTTTCAGCAGATGGTGGTTATTATTGAAAACCCCAACACATGAACAAAGTATGGCTCAGGTACTGGGGCTACTGTAAAGCAGCCCACTGTTAACTGTAATTTGAAGAAAATTACCCCAACTCTGAGGTAAGGTAATGACTGTGGAGTTCTGAACAACAAAGAGAACAAAGAAAGGATTCCTGTGTATGTGTAATTAATGTAGAGGGACAGAGTTAAGTTGGGATGCTAAGAGCCAAGAGATGTGCTTCAGCCAGAAGCTGATGGCAAAAATTACTTACTTCTTTGAAGAGAGAGCAAGTAAAAACAAAGTCTTTCTCATTACTTTTGCATAATATGATAGATGATAGTCAATGGGTGAGACCTTGAAAAAAATATAGCATGACTAAACTTAGAAGCTTCCCAAGATAGCCCCCTCAGGTTCCTCTATCCCTTTGTTTTCCAGCAGTAGATGATGACATTGTTTAGAGAAAGCTGAAAGTCTATTGAGTTCACCCCAGTATTTGTGCTGTCTTCAATTTCTGTGCACCAGGTACCATGCTAGGTACAAGGTACAAAGGATGGGTAAAACTGAGTCTTCACCAGGGATGGCATATGTGTGACAATTTGTGATGTTACTTCCCTGTCCCCCCATCACACTTCTTCCTGCTGAGTCTGCATGTGGCCTCCATTTTTCCTGACAGGCAGCCACTAGGCAGCAGCAGGGGGTGATGGGCAAGTTTAAATGAATGGACACCTCTGCTAATAAAGGCCACTAGTCTTCATACGAGAAAGAAACTGGAATCTGTCTTTTATCTGTGTTAGTCTACCTGTTTTGGCCTCAAAAGAATAGAAAAGCAGCCTGGAAAGAGGTTTGCTTATTAAAAATATTTAATTTCCACTGTTCTTTCTTGCGATCAGAGGGTGAAATTACTGTGAATAAAGGCAATGTCATTAGGTGAACATGTCTTCATGACTGCAAACTTATTTTTGCCTAAGAGCACCTCTTTTACCATGAAGACTGAGGTGAACTTAAGATTCAGAATCACAGTTTAAAGGGAGTGTAACCACTTGCTAGAACTGCAGTGTGTCTACCCCAGGGGTCCCAAGAATGTGCTAACCCCTGGCTGCCAGTTCAGTTACAGCCAAGAAAATCAAGCATCTAAGAACTCCTCAGGGAAGGTAGGGTGGTGAATGGGGACCTGTCATAAAATACACACCTTCAAGAGAGCAAGAATCCCAGGTAACTTCCCTCCCCTCTGTGGCAAGTGGTGGAGGTAATAGAACTTCTCTCTGTGGACACTAAGAAGGCTTTGCTTGTTCTGTGGCTTTGGCCATTTATATTTAATTTATGCTTTTAATTTTCTGGAAAGAGCCCAGAGGAGCCCACTGCCTGATGGAGTGTATGATACTGATTTTGTAAATATAAAATAAAATATAAAGTAAAAATACTCGAGTGCCTCTGAGCATGTTCAAAACAGAATGAAGAGACTCCTTCAGTTCTGGGGTTAAAAAAACGATCCTTCCACTTTGCTGCCATGGTTCGCATAAGTGAGGGAAGGTGAGGAAAAGAGAGACAGTAGACAGTAGGAGGGGGCATTGAAGAGACAGGATGGAGTATGAGGCACAGCTGAACTGGACCTAAGTGTTGGATCCACTAGCTTTCCTGAAAAGGGAACATTATAGCCATACAAAATCTGAATTTCGCAGTGAGAAAAAAAATCAAACATAACACTTCTCACTCTGAATCACTTTACCCAAAAGAGGGATTGAATTGAAACCTTTATTACTGCCAATAAGTGAGTTTACCTAAATAATCTTGAGCACTTTGGATGGAGAGTAAGGCAACTGCTGTTTGGCAGACAAGAAGGAGAGGGATGGTGTCCTAGAGCAACTTCTGTTGCTCCTGTACCTGCTCACAGAGCTCCCTTGCTCTGGCTCCCATCGTTAGAAGAATCTATCAGACAAACTGTAGAATGTATAATCATGGACATTCTGCTATCATAGTAACATGCATTGTTGCTTAGCATTACCTAGGAATGACATATGGACTTAGTGGTTGGAAAGAATAAGGGAAGATATTTAAGTCCACCCAAGTTCAGAAAATCATTATAGACATCACCCAAACCCTCATGTTCTTTGCATCTGTGTTCAGAATTGAATTTAGACAGATGATATTTTGATTGGAGTTTTAGGTTCTATATGTGGTGAGTGGTATTAAAAGAATAGTACTATTATCTGTCCATTAGGAAACATGATAAGAATAGACAATTTCTGCAAATTTGAAGTCTATGCATGCTCTTCTTATCCTGAGTAAAATCATCTATGGGCTCCTAGACTGATACAGTAATTCTGATTACACTCACAATCAGCAACAAATAATATTGCACAGACGCTAGGTGTGCTTGTGTAAATATAGCTCTAGTGGTTACAAGAGCAGAACTTTATCACTCCTATTATGTGCTGAACCTATCCTACATATTTTACTTATATTAGCTTAATTAATTCCCATCAATTTACAGAGCTATTACATAGTTGCTTGAGGTCTCTCAATGAATGAATACAAATCAAATAGTTTTAAATAACAGAAACTTTGGCTGTTAAGGTGGATCTAGGTATCAAAATTGGGGTCTTGAATTCTATCCATCTATAGCATCATAAATGTATAATTTCACTCTGACGGAGGCCTCAAGTCAAAAGGAATGGCACTGGAATGTAACATCCTTCTAGCAGCTCAGTATATTTTATGCTTCTTTTCTGGTTTCTCAGGATTTCCTGAAAATGACTGACATTTCTTGTTTTGCATCTATGTTCTGACTCCTGTCAATCTTGAAAAAGCCATTTCCTCTGTATGCCTCTCAGTTATTTTTTATTGTGAAATTTAGGGATGCCTTAAATATAGACTGATTTAATGAGGAAATTATCTTAGGTACTTATGAAATGATCCTCATTCCAAATGAAGTCACATTTTGAGGTTGTATGTGGCCACATTATAAACATTCTACAATCCTCAAGTCATAGACCTTAAAACTTCAGCTGAGTCATGAAAGGTCACAGAGAGGAAATCGAGCATAGAGCTCAACTATATTGACCATGTGGATTAAGAGACACTGCCTTTGTGACAACACTGTGTACTTTTCTTTTGTTCTAGACTCCTTTGTCTTTCTCTGTTGGGAGACAGGTCACCAGAAATGATAGCCAAGTTAGTCAGCTTCTGATGATCATAGCTGGAAGATATATCCAGGAGATAACCCAAGATGCTCACACTACACAAAGCAAATGTTTATTTGTGCTCACACTTTCGCAAGTTTTAGTCCATAGTTGGTTGCTGCTATTGGCTTTAGGCTCATGTAGAGAGTGTTTACATCATTTCACTGTGCATGTGGCAGAGAAAAGGCACAGTCTCCTGATCAAGAAGTGAGGGAGGGGAGGTGCTTAGACTCTATTTTCTCCTCTAAGGGTATGCATGTAATGAATGAAAACCTTTCAATAGACTACTTCCTAATGGCCACAGAATGGACCGGGCACGGGAGGAAGCCTTTGAGGCTTGATTAATTGAAAACCTGCAACCCATGGTCCACATGTATCCCAGGATAGCCATGAGTGTGGTCAAACAAATTTGTAGACCACAATATCATGTCAGTCAAAAGGCTGGGCACCCCTACTACTTCCTGGGCTTTTGGAGGTATCATTTCCAAGTTGCTGTAGCATGATGAGCAAACAAACACGATTCTTTTTCTTTCTAAGTTTTTATTGGTTATTTTCTTTATTTATATTTTAAATGTTATCCCACTTCCCAGTGTCCCCTCCAAAAACCTTCTATCCCACCTCCCTACTTCTATGATGGTGCCTCCTCCGCCCACCCACTTCTGCCTCACTGATCTAGCATTCCCCCATGCTGGGGCATCAAGCCATCACAGGACCAAGGGCCTCCCCTCTCATTGATGCCAGTCAAGGCCTTCCTCTGCTATATATGCAACTGGAGCCATGGGTCCCTCCGTGTATATTCTTTGGTTAGTGGTTTAGTCACAGGGAGCTCTGAGGGGTTTGATTTGTTGATATTGTTCTGCCAATGGGGTTGTAACCCCCTTTAGCTCCTTCAGTCCTTCCCCTAACTCTTCCATTGGGGTCTCCATGCTCAGTCCAATGGTTGGCCACAAGCATTTGCATCTGTATCAGTATGACTCTGGCAGACCCTCTCAGGAGACAGCTTTATTAGGCTTCTGTCAGCAAGCACTTCTTGTCATCAGCAATTTTGGATTTGGTGGCTGCATATGGCATGGATCCCCAGATGAGGCAATCTCTTTATGGCCTTTCCTTCAATCTCTGCTCCACTCTTTGTCCCTGTATTTCCTTTAGACAGGAACAATTCTAGGTTAAAATTTTTGAGATGGGTGGATGGCCCCATCCCTCAACTGGGGGCCATGCCTAACCTCTCCATATGGTCTCTACGGGTTCTTTTTTCCCCTTGTCTTCAGCTAATGTCGTCCCCATAGGGTCCTGGGAGCATCTTACTTTGTTGGTGTCTTGGACTTTCTATTGGCTACCCCCAGTTCCCCATATCCCATTGCTACACACTTCTATTCAATTTCCTGACCCTCTGTACATCTACCCTGTCTCCTTCCATACCTGTTCCTGCACCCTTTTTTCCTCTCCCCATCTTCTTTTACTCTCAAGTCCCTCCTATCTCCTGTGCTTTTTTTGTTCACCCTTCTAAGTAGGACTGAAGTGTCCACACATTGATCTTCTTTCTTCTTGAGTTTCATATGGTCTGTAAGTTGTGTCATAAGTATTCTGATCTTTTTTCCTAATATCTACTTATCAGTGAGTACATAGATATGGGATTCTTAAACTTAGGTATAGATAGTTCCTATTATTTATAGTTGATTATAGATACATTTGGTGCCCTACTGAGCAGTCAAGGGTTCCTTGTACATCAGACGTATTGTGTGCTCATCTTCTGTGCATGACAGGCTGTGCAATTAATGGTTCAAAACTGCACCCTGTTCTGGGAGATGGCTCTTCAGAGATTGAAGCCACCTTGGACAAAGGAAGACCTTTTATCTCATTGGTATCCAATGGATATTGATCAAATGGGAAGCTAAAGCTCTACGTTTTTATTTCTAATCTGGACTGATTGCCCTCATACCAACCTTTTCATGACCTCACATTCTCACCTATCTTGGGAATGGGTCTAGTCTACTTAAAGGCTTGGGGATTCAGAATCAGAAACAATTTTATATTTATTGAACAAGATCCATTCAGCTACATTTTTGTTGGGTTTGTATTTGTTTCGCTTTTGTTGTTTGTTTGTTTGTTTGTTTGTTTGTTTTTGGTTTGTGTTCTTGGCATGACTTCTCTCCCTCTTCCTCTGAGGTTGTAAAAATCATTTGAGATAATATGGATAGCATGAACAGCACCACAGTTGGCACATAAAATAGGCTCAGGGAAGGTGGAAAGTTCCTGTGTCTCTCTCATTACTAGGGCTTAGCAGAATACTGAAGTGTCTTACGGTGTGTGTGCAGAATCCTAAATGGCCTGGATGTCAAGGTACAGCCACCTTTGAGGTAGTAATCTATTCAGGTGACCAAATGAACTTGGAGACAATGGAAATGGAGGTTTCTGGGGGGGGGGGTAAAAAGCATACCTGAAAAATGAAGAGAAAATATGTGTCAGAGGCCACAGAGTGAATTTTACTGTGTGTGACATCCTTGCTGAAATCCTATCCCACTGGGCCATCAGGTGAGCAATTAGAGAAAGTGGCTGAAATTGCTTCCACGTTCTTTTCTCCTTCTAAAAATATCTATGCTGAGAGTGCAGGACAGTTAATGTGCTTGCTTGCGTGTATGTGTTCAGGGGTTCTGTGTGTGTGGAAGTGAGGTGGTACAATTGCCCATTTAATCATGGAAGTACTTGCCCATTCCACATTTACTCATGTATGCACTTGTCCAGAGTTGTACATACCTTATTCTAACATCTTTGTTCAGACCCTGCTTCACTGTGGTTTTTAATGATGTCTACCTCTCTTCTTACTGTTTCTGTAGCTACAATGTTAGGCCTATTAAGACTGTTATTCTCACCTTAACTGGCTTTTATTGATTACTAAGGGACACATAGTTATACCTACTAATAATTTATCAAACTCATCTTCTTTCATAAAATACCTCTCCTTCCTCAAGAACACTTCTGTCCTCTGGACCTCTGTTCACAGAGCTTTCCCGACTTTTTCTGACATGTGAGTTAGCCCCGACCCATGCAGCCTTTGTATCCTGTAGAGACATTCTCATGGATGCCACTATTCCATGTTACATTTGTACCCATAATTATGGGATCCTTTAAAATAAGGACAGTGTCATGGATTTCTGATCTGTCAGGGATTAAATGATGCCTGAGTTATCATGTTAGCATGCACAAGGCCTGAGAAAGCTCAAGCCAGAGAAGGAATTTCAACCAGGAACATGGGGAGTAGGCATGAGGAGCTATTGATTTGGGTAACTGCTGAGAGGAGGGTCAGCTTTCTTTAACAATGTGATCCATGGTAGGTGTGCGATACTCCAGGGGAGGCCCCATACACACCCATACTCAATAGTAGCTTGGCCAGACAAATCAGATTTGATGAGTTAAAAAGTACAAAAAAAAAGGATACAAGGTTGGTTGGGTATGGAGATGGGATCAATCTGGGTGGAATCTGGGGAGAGAAGCAAATATGACCAAACCACATGCCATGAAATTCTCACAAATTAACAAGGATATACAATATAATAAAAGTTATCTAAAAACAAATAAGCAAATCATACAATATTAAGATTAATTTCTTAAAATATTGAATCCTTATCCAATTTGGTAGACTATATGAGTAACCTGAACTCTTCACCTTCTCTGTCTATGCCCCTGTGAGCATGTCGCTTAGTAGGTGCCAATTTCAAACACAGGCTTTAAGATATATAACTATTCTTTATTGCCTCTGCTTTCTGCCATCACTTTGGATAACTTTCTTTATAGCCTGAAGGCTTCTGTGAGCTCTATATCCACATTCATACTAATGAACCCCAAAGAACAGTGACCGAAAGGTCCTACATGCCTGCTGAGATGCAAACATGAATGATTTTTAAGTCACTGAGTTTTGAAGTGATTCGTTAGACAACATTATGATGACAATAACTGATGCTTTAACCACATTTAGCTTGAGGGAGGCTTACATCAGTTAATTCAGACAAATGCTCACAACAGTTTCTAGAGTACAATACTTTATGAATATAAGGATTCCAATGGAATCTAATAAGTTTAAATTCAGCGAAGCTGTCTCAGAGGAGGTTGGTGGTGTGCATCCCTGATATTTGCTAAAAGCGTTTGAGATAATGTCTAGAAAGACGCTGGGCTTTATGTCATGAGGACTCAGAAGATTCATTTTTAAGATGAAAGGGCAGACATAATGTGGTGGAACAGAAGCAAAGAGGGATGCTGTACCAGCACTGTCATCAGCGGGGTCATCTTCAGGCTTTCTTACAGCATCTCTCCCTTTAGTAGTATCTCTTATCATGTCCTTGTCTATGTCAGAGTCAGGTCTGATGACAAATGTCACTCACCTTCCTCATTCTTTCACTTCCTATCTACTCAGGCAAACTCTTATTATTTCTCATAACACTTCACCACATTCAATCAGCACTTTGTTTATGCTATCTCTGCTCAATCTTCTTACCTCCGCCCATCCAGCATGTCTGTTCTCCATGTTAAAATTCCTTCCTTCATATCACTTACCATGAACCTCCATCTTGTGTTACTGTATGTATCTGTGTCTATGGTGATGAGCATTTGTGTACATATTTGTGTGTTGTTTTCTATCTATCTATCTATCTATCTATCTATCTATCCTTATCTATGTCTATCTATCATCTCTCTATTGTTAACTGTCTATCTGTCTATCTATCTAACATTTTGCTCATATTCAAGAAATACTTTGTGAATCCAACCAGAATTAATGTTATACTAATATTTACTGAGTTCCATTCTTTTTAATCAAGTAAGTATGTTTGCAGAGGAAAAAACAATTCAGTTTGTAACAAATACCAAATTTTCAGAGGTCAATCAAATCCCTGGTTAGAATAAAAGTTTTAAAGGCTTTGACTGAGAGATGCTCAACTAGTAACACCTTTGACAAAATAAGTTTTAGGACCCGAGTTCGATTTCCACAATCCTCATAAAAGAGAATGATATGGTAATGTATACATTTAATCCACTGCAGGGAAGGTGGTAACAGAGGGATCCCTGGGGATGGCTGGCAAGGCAGCATAACCTTATTTGTGAGGTTCAGGTTGATAAAAGTCTTCATCTCTTAAAAAATGGACATTTTATTCTGAAAAATAATATAAAGAGTTTATCTCTGGCATCCACACACACACACACACACACACACACACACACACACACACACATAAACACACACACACACACACAAATAACAAAGATTTTTTTTATATCAGGTTATTTAGGTAAGACTTTCAATAATAGTAAACTACCAGAAGGGCCATTAGAAAATGAAGGGGAAAATTGGACACATTATTACTACACACTATAGGGACTTTGGCTTCCTCTGTCCAATTCATTTTCATAGGCTGGAAGGTAGGAGAGTGGTTAGCATCAGTTTGGGAATATATATTCATCTGCACAGGTTTATGTGCACAATGAGTTGGACAACATTTTAAACTTCTTAACATTGATTTATGTATGATACATGAATAATTATAAGAGAGTTTGTCTTTAAGGATATTGTAATAGATAAATGAAATATAATTCATTTGTACATCAAAAGTCCTCAACACCACTATTTAGAGGCTGTTTATATTCAGTTGACAAAGGAAAGAAGCCAGTTTTCAGACCAGTTTTCTGAGTTACTGAGATAGAAAATTTGTCTGAGAATTTAGCTGATTTTGATCATAATGCCCAAGTACTTTCTACTTGTCTTATTTCCTCATTTTGGGGAGAGATGCTGTGCATGTTGGAGTTTGTCACTGTTAAGTTACATGAATCAGTGATTTCAGTAGAGGTTATCTTAGCTCAAGTTCCACAGATCTGAGTACATAGTCTAGCTGCTGTGATAATTGGGTGTGGGCCCTATGGTGAGGTGGAACATCGGGACAGGAAGAACACATGGCAAATGTTACTGGCCTCCATGGGAGATAGAAATTCTCTTTCCTTTTAGTTTATGTGATCTGGGTATCCTGCCTATAGAGACAGGTCCCTAAGAGAAATTCTATTAGGTTAAGGTTAGGGTAACACTCCAATAAATCTTTTCTAAAAATCCCAACTGGCAATCAAAAGTTATGATATACTAATCTCTTTAAGATTGTCAGTCACCTTGAGCCATGGCAGGTGAGACCTAGAGAAAAGCTCTAGAAACTTCCTCACCTCTGTTTATGATATCCATGTACTTTTTCCCACTCATTTACTCATTTGTTCTAATCAGACATTTCTTTTGGAATCAGCAGAAACAGAACTGCCACACCATGGTTATGCTGACAGACTCTCAGTGCTCTAGCTCACAGTTTGACTTCTGTCATCATCCTTCTAGTCCATGGGATGACAGAATGCTTTTTCCTTTTTTGGTTCTTGTCAGGCTCATCAAGGGATTTTTTAAACTGAGCCCAAGGCTGAAATAATTCCTTTATTTTTTTCTTCCATGTAATGCCTATTGGGAAGATGTGAGACATGACAGTGACATAGATGGGAAAGGAAGCTCCTTTAGTGATGCTGAGAATCAAGCACTGGCTCTGCTATGAGTTTCCAGCCAACACACTTCAGCTGGGAGCAGGTTCACCCATTAGGAGGGGGATCATCAGAATCCTAAGAATCTCTCAGGTGCTCAATGTGTTCTTTGGCAAGAAAGAAAATGTTTTCTTTATAGTGTGAAAAATACGTGTTTGCTTTATGGTGTGGCTTTTGATGGATTAATTGGGTAGAGAGTGCAGAAAAACAACCCACTTAAGCCTCCTTTCTGAGGGCCCTACTTCCACTCTCTGAGAGCACTGGCTGTGACCTTGCTCTTGTCACCTGTGTGATCTCTTACTGAAACACAGGTGATGGAATCCAAGTCTCTTCAAGGATGTCTGGCTTTTCATCTTCCAGGTGTGAGGAAGAAAGGGCCGAGGTCAGGGCTGGGGGCAGGGAGGTCAGACAACACCTGAATGACACTGTACTCTGCTCTTCCCTCACTGACTGCAGAGTCATCCACTCTGCCCCATGTGTTGAGTGGATAGACCTACCCAGGGCAATGGGTGACATGGAGTGCAGCTGGTCATCATTCTAGTTCTTAATAACAGAAGAGGTGTAGACAAAATAAGCTGTTGGGATAAACTGCAGGGTGGATTAGCAGTGCGCAACTTGATGGAGAAGCCAGGGGTCAAAGGATACACTGGTTCGTGAAAACTTTTGACGCCTGAGTTTTACTGAAGCGATTAGTGCCCATTAGGCTGACACCAGAGAAGAGGCTGAGACGCTGGCGGCCCTCGGTACGTGTCAGGAGAAGGGTTTTGACAGTCTAGGTGCAAGGAAAATGGGTGATTAGCAAGCATAATTGGCTCAATTGCTTGTCATTTGGCAGAAGTTGGTTTTTAGGATTGTTTTTGTAACCTGAAAATGGGGGCCTTTGAAGCCTTTGAAACAAGGGTAAGGGACAGAGGAATAAGTTAGACTTAGGTCAGGCTTTAAGAACATAAGAGCTGTCATGCTTCATTGGCTTCACCACAGGGCCTCGTTGCCATGGTATCATGAAAAAGACACTGGCAACTGTGTGTTGAGAGAAAGATAAACTACCAACACAAACATGAAGCCAGTGCTGGAAGATGCCAGCAGCAGTGTCTCTTGGACAGCCACCGAAATGGGCCATTGTAACCATTCAAAGTTTTTCCTGCTTCGGAAGGTGGTGATACAGTGTCCTAATGATCTATGGCCTTTTCTGTAAAATATGATCATCTAGTTCACTATCTACACACTGAATATCAGTTCCATAATGGCGCCAATGAGCGAGAAAATTTTACGACACGTAAAATATCCCCATCCAATGTACCACACAGATACCTACACAATTAGCACATATATATTAACTAATTTACTCCTTATACCATGAAGCATTTTGGCTTTCATAATCTACTGTCTTTACAGATGAGAAAACTCTCTACTCTAGTCTGAGTTTAACACAGGCACAGGGAGTGTGGTGGTACAGACATGGGATATTTCTAGACTCTCCAACTCAGGAGAAACTTTAGCCACTGGGAGCAGGTGTTGGTAAATAAAACATTGCTGAGTTAAGGAACGTGCATTCATTTGGTTGACTGAAAGATTAGGCAGCCCACATGGAGGCCAAGGCAGAGCTGTTTTGATGGTTATTTTTCAGGATAGGAGACATTCTTTTTTAGAAATAGCTGGGTTCTAACAACATTTGTAATCACTTTCTTTCAGGTTTGGCACACACAGTCTTAGGACCACATTAATCAATCATGCCACACTTGGTTAAGATTTTAATGTGATAGATACAGTAGAACATTCCAAAGGTTACATGTGATAACATGCCAGGGGATGGTTCAGTCGCAATTTGGTTTTTCAAAAGCATGCGTTTAGTTTTCTTCAGAATGACACCTAAAAAACAGTCTCCATGCCTTGAAGCAGTTCTATGCTCTGCTCTCAACACAGGTAAGAGAAGAACAGGTTTAGGCACAGTAGCACTTAATTGCTGGGGATTGCCTAGTCTCAGATAACTTGATTTCCTTAGGTCAGAAAGAGAAGCTCTGTATAAATATTAGAAACAGATATGAGCAAATTATTCATTAATTTGCACGAAAGTGCAGAGAACTAATGCTAATTCTCAACAAAGATGAAAAATTCAGTATGTGAAGGGGTATGGGAAAGCATGGGTTTTTCCACTGTAGTCATGTGACTTGAACTTTAGTCTGCTTGTTAAAAAATATTGACATGCATTGGAGCATCTCTTGCTAAGTATTATTCCGAGTCACTGCTGAACAATCGTTTGCTGTGGAAGCTGTTTTGTGCTGTATAGGATATTTAACTCTGTCTTAGTTAACTACTAAGCTAGTGACACCATTGGCATCCTACTATGATCAAGAATATTTCCAGACAGAGTCAAACATGAGTGAAAACACTCTATTGGGAATTACTGCTTTACATTTCTAATAAAAATTACAAGCCTTTTTCTTACTAAACATTTCTGTAGAGATGATGTTGGGCATTGATTCCTACATGCCTTTGTCATACAGGACAGATGTAGCTACCTGTAGTATGTAAATAAATGAATGTGTCTGCATACCTATAAACCTTTACTTAAAAACAAATGAGGCTCAGGATCCACAGGTTGTATTATGCTATGAAATAAAGAGGCATAATGTAACATATAAATTAAAGCAGAATAAAAAAATTTAACTTAAGTTCCAGAATAAAAATAAATACTATTGATATCATGCTCAGAAATAGATGTCTGTTGTCATTTTTAGTGTGAATTTAGGCACAAGTATACTGGCATGAATACTTCTTTATGGTCAAGGATACCAATTTGGAATATTACTACATGTGTATAGTGTCTTTCATAATATTTTGACATCTCATTATTTCAGATAAAAATAATCTTTGTTAGCATAATACATTGTAGAAAACTATTATCTTTAGTAACTGTTATCATCTGCTTTGTTGACATATTATAATTTATTATTTCCCTCGATTGAATTGAATTTAAGAATTCCTCAAGTTTTCTTTAGTCCTCCAAATGGTGCAGTGTATATTTATGTATATCTTGTTATTTATCTTTCAATGTGGTGATTTTTAAGAATATATTTGTAACAGTGAATTAGCAAATTTAAAGAAGCAGTATTTTTAGTCTCTTGTCATTGTCTTGTCTATTACTATGATAAACAGCATAGCCAACTGCAATGCAGGAAGGAAAGGGTTCATTTATCTTAGACTTCATAGTCACAATCCATGATTGCAGATCAGTGCAGGAACTCAAAGCAGAAGTCAGGAGGTTGGAACTATGGGGAAAAAGCTGCTTACTGACTCTCTCAACTGATTTATGCTTAGTTACTTTCTTATATAGCCCAGGCCCATCTTCCTAAGTATGGATGGCACCACCCACAGTGGGGTGGACCCTCACAAATCAACCATCAATCAAGACACTCGTGCACAGACATGGGCACAGGCCAATCTGATTGAGGTAATTCTTCAGTCAAGATTTCCTGTTCCCATGTGACTCAAGATGGTATAAACCTACTAGTGTTTAGTATAGGTATAAGTTTATACCTATACATAGACAGTATAAACCTATTAGTGTAGTTGTTTTACAAATTAGCCTTTGGAAATATTTGGATGTCTAACAGTGCTATTGTAGAGTCGGAGGACTTGGACTGAGTTACCTACCAGATCAAAGGTTTTCAACAGGCAGAGTTGATGACATTTTTCACCAGCTCTACTCCCTGGTACTCTGTACAATGTCTGCTAAACCCTTACTTTGTAGAAGCAAGACAAAATTCTGAGGCTGAGAGATCTCAAAATCTTTAAATAAATCTATTTTTGGGAGGGGTCTAATTAGTCAAGGAATGACCATTACAACTTTGGGACACTAGGAGACACTTTACCCAACTTGCTTAAGTTGACATGACCCAGACTGAGTGGGTGTAATTAAAGACATAGGGCTCACATAGTGGAGTTGTTGACCTGAAGGGTAGACCAGGAACAGTCCCGTTTCCACGTACAATTCTGGGGTTTGTGTCCTTCAAATGTGCTGGATATTACCATTGGGAAAATACCATTTATGTGGATCATTGGATTTCCTGTTTTTAATCCCTGCAAGCATTCTGGCAATCTTCTGAGCTAGCAAAAACCACAGTCGTGCTGTGTAGAAACCCTTACATGCAAGGCCACCCAACCCTACTGGGAAATGTCTCATAACCGGTTCTTTCTCACAGTCCTCTAGGCCCAGGAGAGACAGTTACTCCAGCTACAAACTGGAGCTGTGCAGAAGGATGAGGCCAACTGAAATCTATCACGTCTTACGTTTTATCCTTCATGGTTGAGTCTAATGTGGTATAGGATGTCTCAGCCACACAAGTTTTCCCAGAGAAAAAACCTGAGAGAAGTGGTGTTTTGCTTCTGAACACTCCCATTTTTAAGGCTCTAAAATCTTGTGCCTCTGCCTTTCTCACCAGAAAAGACTGGTGGTGATCAGAGGCATGTGAAAATCCCTCTGGCCTTCTGCATAACTTCCTTCCAGGGAGTTTTCTGCAGATGTATGTGCAGCTATGCTTAAAAGTCTCAAGATAGCATGGACATAAATGTTCAACACAGTGTTTTCAACAGAGCACCCGTAGGCATAAATGTGTAAATGTTTCTAGTGCAGACCAGGAAATGAAGGTCAACTTGAGAGATCTTTATGCACAATTAGTTCTCAATGGCTAAAGGATTAGCAGAGAGAACAGATTCTGAGAGAATCACACAGCTCTCAGGTGATCAAAATCAGAAATAAAACTAGCACCACCCTTTCCTTGCTATGAATTCTTCCTGTTGCCAGCGGAAGGCCCTCATCTCTTGTCATCATCTGTCGCTGAGGTGATAAAGAATTAAAGGCCTCACTCCCTCAAACACTTCGCATAAGGGGCATCTCTCTGGATGGGCTATTTTTCTGCTCTATCTGGGATCACAAGCTTGAGAAAAGCACGGTGTCCAACAGGACTGACAAAGACCAGAGAACACAGAGTGCTCAAGTGGTAGATGGGGAGCAAGAAGAGTGAGGACCTGGAGACCTCACCCTGTGTTAGATTCATTGGTGTTATCTGTCTTCTCTATGTGCCCTCATTTGATAACCCCTTTCCTCTGTATCTTGATCATTTCTTTGTAAGATCTTCTATTCTACTGAATGAAGACCCACCTCAATGATTTCACTTTAACCTCATCACCCACTTAACACATCTATCTTTGAGTACAATAACCATGCTGTGTAATTGAGTGTAAGTTTTCACATATGTGTATATTAAGATAGACAAAATTGGACCTATGAGATGGATGTACTGAAACAAAAATCTTTGAAACCCATAATTACTGTAGATATTTTGAACTTAGTATGCATCATTAGCAAGAAGCTTTATCCAATATTGTCAGAACATCATGAAAAATTACATCTTAGAGGCCTTATCTTTTGGAGAAAGTTAGTTCAAATAGAGTAAAGAATTTGTCCCAGATTATACAGCTATTAGGTGGCACAGGACAGAATATGGATTCTACCATGTTATCCCTGAGATACAATGCACTTGGAGGTGTGCTTGCTAAAACACAATTTCATGTCTGTCACTCGTAGCCCCCAGTATCCTTACCTTACAAAAGCCAAACACTTGGTGGTAATAGAGAACCACTGAGACCAAACTCCCTATGACTCTCAATGCTACAGATCAAATCTGTCCTGAAGGCCACTCAGTCAGGTCCTGGGAGAGTGGAATACATTTAAAATAGCAACCCTCCACGGGTGTGAAGTTAAAAGCCCAGCACTACTGCCTCTCTAAGGGGCAGCCTGTCTCCCAGGAATGTGCCCATGATAGACGAGAAATAGGTATAAAGTGAGAGGTTTTGCCCCAGAGGGTACTGGTTAAATGTCGGGTATTACGCCATTGTTTATTTGGGCTTCCCAAGTGCATTGGGCTGAACGAGAGTATTTCTTTCCCTGACAGCCTTGGTCATTGTGGTGAAAAGACTTATGTTCTGACATCTGAATGATGCCTGTGTGTGCATGCATTCGGGGGTGTGTGTGTGTGTGTGTGTGTGTGTGTGTGTACATACGGGTGTCTGTGTGTGTGTGTGTGTGTGTGTGTGTGTGTGTGTGTGTGTGTTGGTAATATTTTGTATGCCGTTAAGGTGATGAAGGCTGCTTTTACCCTGCAAAATAAGATGGAAATCTCTCCCAAGCTCTGATCACTCACAATTGCCATTTGAATGGTTTGCCAAAGATTTTGTACTCGATTATGGAATATTTAAAGGGAAGCTCAGGGACTCCCTTTCCTAAAAACTTATCTCCACTTGGCTTCAAAGAATTGTCACAACATCCTGGAGATGAGCTAACACCCCTACTAATGAGGCACTCCCTACCTGGGGAGGGATATTTGTTCTTTCTGCAAACAGATTAAGGGCTCAAAGGGCTTGGAATTTGTAGGACACTTCATGCTTTCTGACTAGGTTGCCCAGAGTTTTAATAGTGCCACTTTATTTAATGTTCACCTTGGCACATGCACGCTGATTCTATTGCTGTTATTGTCATAAGTAGCAAGGCTTAGTATGGACTGGAAACAATATTGTGTCATTTTTGTATAATATTTAAACTTTCAAACAACTGTGAGTTAGGTACTCTTATTTCTCCAATTTAATGCATGTTGAGAATAAGGCACAGAGAGGTTAAGCGACTTGCTCAATGTCACACAGCTCAAAAGTGGGACTTGAGTACAGATATAAAGATCTAGAAGCCACACTTTTTTTTCTTTTATTCATTGCTGCTTCCTTTCTTTGCTTGGTTGACAAGAAAAAGCCTGGGAGCTTTATTAATTAGTTTAGTCACACTGTAAAACAAAAACAAAAACAATGAACTGGTGACCAGAATCTCATTTTGTCCTTTTCTGCATATTTTGTGCATATATGGATGTGTATGACTGTTAATGTAGGTGTTAGAATTGAACTAAAAATCATCCATAACATCATGAGACTGCAGGTCCAACAGTGGGGAAGTAAAGGCAGGGTTCACCCAATTAACAAGTGCCAGATTCAGAGAGACCCAGTCTGAAAACCAAGATACAGAAGTTATTGAAAAAGACACCCACACCCACCTCTTCCCTCCATACACATGTGCATGTGAGTGCATATGTGCCTACTCCTACACATACACGCACACACCATACAGTTCCACAAACAAGGGTCAGAATAGACTCCTTGTGATGTGAGATCTCTGTGAAGTGCAAGTTCTAGCATGGAAAGAGCAGCTCTGAGCAGCTCTGAGCTAAGGACAAGGCAGAGGCTACAGCACTGGATGGATGTAGGTGCAGGCCTAGGAGTGAGAATACACCACATAAGAGAGTTTGCATGTTATCTCATAAGAATGGAAAACTATTGGTGTGTTTTAAGGACAATATGTTTTCTAGAAGCAGTGGAAAGAGCAAGGTTTGGGGACCATGTAGAGCACATATGCTCTCACAAAACTTTGGGCAGGAACTAATATGGAATATGTTTCACAAATGCAATTGATACGACTCACTGATTGAGTTGAGAAAGAAAGAGTGATTGGGGCTTGGGTATTTTGGTAGCTGCTTGGAACTTTAGGTAAGCAGGGAAAATCTAGACAAGCACATATATGTGTGAGTTTCCTCTCTCTCTCTCTCTCTCTCTCTCTCTCTCTCTCTCTCTCTCTCTCTCTCTCTCTCTCTCCCTCTCTCCTCTCTCCCCCCTCTCTGTTTCTCTCCCCTCTCTCTCTCTCTCTTATCATGTGCTGCTGGATATTGGAGAGCTTTTGTAACTACAAACAAAGTGGTTATGTGTTATCTCATTTCAGTGGTGGACAGACCTGAATTTCTATTTTAAATGTTTGATGTCTGAAGGTCTTAACTTCTAGGTTGTATGTCATTATTCAATTGTATATTGTTTTTTTTTAATTGGTAGAGCTTTGGGATTGAGACACAATGCCTTAAAACCATTATTTTTAAAATTGTAAGTTAATGGGTTCTAAGTTACAGTAGGACAGAAAGAGAAAACCCCAATCTAGTTTTGCCTACTACGCTGAACATGCCTGGCAGTTATACACTCTATACTTCTGAAGGTTGGAAGACAAGATTTAAAAAAAACTTTTCAACACAGAGATTTAATAAAGCTTTCAGGTGATAAATCCTTTTAACGTGTATCTTAGTCAGGGTTTCTATTCCTGGATAAAACATCACGATCAAGAAGCAAGTTGGGGAGGAAAGGGTTTATTTGGCTTACACTTCCATACTGCTGTTCATCACCAAGGAAGTCAGAACTGGAACTCAAGCAGGTCAGGAAGCAGGAGCTGATGCAGAGGCCATGGAGGGATG
>NC_034602.1:34209052-34218867 GCF_900095145.1 Mus pahari | reverse complement strand
AACTTTAAAAGTCCCACAGTCTTTACATATTAAAAGTTCAATCCCTTTAAAATATCCAGTATCTTTTAAAATACAAAGTACTTTAAAATTCAAAGTCTCTTATCTATAGGCTTCACTAAAAACTTCCTTCAAGAGGGAAAAATATCAGGACACAGTCACATTCAAAAGCAAAAATCAATCTCTAACCATCCAATGTCTGGGATCCAACTCACGATCTTCTGGGCTCCTCCAAGGNCTTGGGTCACTTCTCCAGCCATGCCCTTTGTAGCACACACATTGTCTTCTAGGCTCCAGCCGCCTGTCCTCCACTGCTGCTGCTCTTCTTGGTGGTCATCTCATGATACTGGCATCTTCAAAACGCTGCTGTCTTCCACTGTAACTAGGCTTCACCAATAGCCTCTCATAGAAAATACCTTACAGCTGGATTTCATGGAGGCATTTCTCCAGCTGAAGCTCCTTTCTCTGTGATAACTCCAGCTGTATCAAGATGACACAAAACTAGCCAGTACAACTGCAGTGTCTACATATAATAAACATTTATCAGCACTCTGATAATACACACAAATTTGATGTTTTTGTAGTCATGCAAAACCACATAAATAAATAAACAAAATTCTGAGTAATGGCTTTCTCATTGGCATTTTATGCTGAAATTAACTGGTGTGTGTGTGTGTGTGTGTGTGTGTGTGTGTGTGTGTGTAGACACCTCTAGGAGACACTGGCTGGTCAGGTAGCACTTTGAAGTGCTTTGCAAGATTGTATATCAATGGAGGATGGCTCATGAAACTGCCTCCCACTTTACCAAGATGAGAGTAACAGAAACTGGAGCTAACAAGAGACAGACACCGAAGACATTTTCATTGATGCAGAAGGATCAGTCAAGGTTATATGAGCAGATGGGAAAGAAACTATTGCTGTATAACAAAGTGAGTTCAACAATGGTGAGTTTTGGTGGTAAGACAGAGGTAATTGTGTTTCTATATGTGAATGTACTTGGAAGAGAGTTAAAAGCCAGGGCAAACAACAATGATGTTATAGTGCCAATTGTTAATTTGATTAATTTAAGTAAGTGCACGTATGCAAGACTTTCAATGGCTGTGGAACGATTATAGAGTATGAGCAGGAATTATCTTAGCAATGGCAGAGGAAAACAGGGAAGACTTTAGACATGCATTAAAAATTGGTCAAGAACTAGTGCCAGTGCTGACTATGGTGTTGGAAGTCATGAAACCCACAGGAACAGGGAGTGCAATTTGAGGTGTGAAGAAAGTGGATGGCTGAGAGATAACTGTGTATCTTTTCATGTCTGAAGTGAAAGAGATTGTTAATTCCCTAAAGTAGGTCCAGAAATAAAAAAAAATGCTTAAGTGATAGTTTTAAGAAAAACAAAACAAGATGAGAAAGTTAGCTAAAGAGGAAATATTTGGAGAAAGATGTCCCAAGGTAAACTTANAATGTAAGAAAACTTTTGAGTGGATCTTACACTTCAGTGTTGCCGTCAACAGGGATGCATTCTGGTGTCTGTGGCTATGCAGGGAAGTAGTGTAGAGATAGACACAGAGGTTGTGCTAATAATACTGTCCAATAACATGGGAATGGGAATGTGGTAGGTGAACACCACTGCAAGTTGGAACTTATGTTTATCCAAGGATTTTCATGGCAAAGTCCTAGTCCCTACTGTGTGGAATAATTAAGAGTTGGGGACTGCTGTGGCATTTGTAGATTATCAGTAACATCTACTGGAAGTGGTTTATTGTGTGCTGGCCTCTCTCATGCTCTCTTTCATGTCCTGTTCATAGGGCAAATGGTTTTGGCATGAAGTTCTACCATAGAATACATTTTTGCCACAAACTTAAAATCAGACAGGACAATTTATCTTGTCTCTGTACAAGTTGGTGATCTCAGGTGTTTTGTTTTAATGAAGTAAAGAACACTAATACAGACATGAAGAAAAATACAAAGAAGCAACTCTATGTCATGCTGGGACATTATTTTCCTCCTCTTTTTATTTTTTCCTTCTTCTCCTCTTCTTTTCTTCCATCATCATCATCATCATCATCATCATCATCAACAACAACAACAACATTATCATCATTTCACCACTAGTACTTGAAGGACTTGTATGATGTTGGAAACTAGCAATATAATGTAATTTATTGAAATCCATAAATAAGGGGTCATCAATTTTCTAGAGCTATAACAATATAACTGAGATTGGATGCTTAATAAAGAAAAAAGTTGTATCTGAGTTAAGATTCTAGTAGCTAGAGCATCTCATCCTGGGGAGAGACCAATGGCTGTACTGTAACTTGGGAGGGAAAAAGAAAATAACCAGCCATGTGGAAAATGAATTCCATAACAAGATGGGAAAATAAACTCCAGGGTCCAGGTTTACTCCTTTTTCCCATTAATTTATTTGCTTATTCACTTTAGAACCAGATAACAGCCCCTCCTTTCTTTTCTCCAACTCCCACCCTTACAAGTCCCTCCTCCCATTACTCCCCCTTCTCCTGAAAGATGAGAAACATCCCCTGTTTTGTGTACTAGCCCACTATAGTACATCAAGTTGCAGCAGGCATAAATGCACCATCTCACACTGAGACCCCAACCAGGCAACCTAATTAGGGAAAGGGAATCAATCCAGGGGCAGGCGACAGAGTCAGAGACACCCCTGCTACAGTTATCTGGGGATCCACATGAAGACCGATCATCATTTGTTATAAATGTGTTACAGGCCTAGGTTCAGCCCCTGCATGTTCTTTGGTTGGGGATTCAGTCTCTATGATACCCCATGGGTCCACTTTATTTGACTCTATATGTCTTCTTCTTTTTTTATTGGATATTTTCTTTATTTACATTTCAAATGTTATACAATTTTGTGGCTTCCCTCCCTCCCAGAAATACCCTGTCACATCCTCCCTACCCCTGTTTCTATAAGGGTGTTTCTCCACCCACCACCCACCCACTCCTACCTCCTTGCCCCCAATTCCCTTATACTGAGGCATCTATTGAGCCTTCATAAGAGCAAGGACCTCTCCTCCCATCGATGCATGACAAGGCCATCCTCTGCTACATATGCAGCTGGAGCCGTGTGTACTCCTTTGTTGATGGCTTAGTCCCTTAGAGTTCTGGGTTGTCTGATTGGTTGACAACCAATTATTATTATTATTATTATTATTATTATTATTATTATGTTATTGTTCTTCCTATGGAATTGCAAAGCCCTTCAACTCCTTCATTCTCTTCTCTAACTCCTCTATCAGGGAGCCCACACTCAGTTCAATGGTTGACTGCTAACTTCTGCCTCTGTATTTGTCAGGCTCTGGCAGGGCCTCTCAGGAGACAGCCATATCAGGCTCCTTTCAGCATGCACTTCTTGGCATCCACAATAGTGTCCGGGTTTGGTAACTGTATATGGGATGAATCCCCAGGTGGGACAGTCTCTGAGTGGCCTTTCCTTTAGTCTCTATGCTTTATCTCCATATTTACTCCTGTGAGTATTTTGTTCTCCTTCTTGTGGTATCTTTCATCCCTCTGGATCACTTAATCATATCCCTCACTTTCCCACAAGACTCCATGAGCTCTGCCTGATGTTTGGCTATGAGCCTCTGCATCTGTAGCCATCTGAAGCTGGATGAAACCTCTCAGGAGACAGCTATAATAGGTTCCTGTCTTCAAGCACAGCAGAGTATCATTAAGAGTGTCAGGGCTCGGGTGGTGGTGACACACACCTTTAATCCCAGCACTTGGGAGGCAGAGGCAGGCAGATTTCTGAGTTTGAGACCAGCCTGGTCTACAGCGTGAGTTCCAGGACAGCCAGAGCTATACAGAGAAACACTGTCTCAAAACAACAACAACAACAACAACAACAACAACAACAACAACAACAACAAAAACAAAAAAAACAAAAAAAAAAACAAACAAGACAGTATTTAATCTGGGCATGGTGGCACATGCCTTTAATCCCAGCACTTAGGAGGCAGAGGCAGGGGGATTTCTGAGTTCGACACCAGCCTGGTCTACAAAGTAAGTTCCAGGACAGCCAGGTCTACACAGAGAAACCCTGTCTCAAAACACACACACACACACACACACACACACACACACACACACACACAAAGAGTGTCAGGGTTGACTCTCTCTCATGGCTTGGGTCGCACGGTGGGCCAGTCATTGGTTGGCCATTCCATCAGTTTCTACTCCATATTTATTTCTGCACATCTTAGAGTTTGGACAAATTTTGAGTCAAAGGTTTTGTAGGTGGGTTGAAGTATCTCTCCCTTCACTAGAAGACCTTCCAAGCTACAAGAGGTGTCCACTTCAGGCTCCATGTAACCAACTGCTAGGAGTATCAGACAGGGTGATCCCCATAGACTAACAGGAGCTTCCCCAGTCCCAGGACTTTGTCTAGTACCAGAGATGCCCCTCAACAATTTCCAGTCTCACTCTCAAACCCTTGCTACCTCCTCTCCCCCCACACCTGACCCCCATCCCCACTGCCCTCACACCCAGTTCCCTCTCTTCATCCACCTCTGATGAGTAATTTGTTAGTTTCATTTCTGAGTGAGATACATTCTCCCTTGGGCCTTCCTCATTAGTTAGCTTGTTTGGATCTGTGGATCGTAGCATGGTAATCCTGTACTCTATGACTAATGTCCAAATATAAGTGAGTACACACAATGCATGTCTTTCTGGGTTTGGGTTACATCCTTCAGGATGATATTTTCTAGTTCCATCTATTTGCTTGCAAATTTTATGATGTCTTTGTTTTTAACAGCTTAACAGTATTCCATTGTACAGATGTAATAGAGTTTCTTTATACATTCTTCAGTTGAGGGACATCTAGGTTGTTTCTAGTTTCTGGGTATTATGAATAAAGCTGCTGAGAACATAGCTGAGCAAGTGTCCCTGTGGTATAGAGGAGCATAGTTTTAGTGTATGCTCAGGAATGCTTTAGTTGGGTCTTGAGATAGAAATATTCACGATTTTCTGAGAAACAGCCAAGTTGATTTCCAAAGTGCTTGTACAAGTTTGCCCTCCCACCAGCAATAGAGGAGTGTTCCCGATTCTCTACATCCTCTGCAGCATGTGCGGTCTCTTGAGTTTTTGATCTTAGCCATTCTGACTGGTGTAAGGTAAAATCTGGGAGTCATTTAGATCTGCATTTTCTTGATGACTAAGGACGTTGAACATTTCTTTAAATGCTTCTAGGCCATGCAGCTATCCAGTTAAACTAGAACTATTTGTTGAAGATGCTTTTTTTTTATTTTTCTTTAGAATATATGGTTTCAGCTTGTTTGTCAAAAATCAAGTATCCATAGATAAAGATGTATGGGTTTATTTCTGGGTCTTTGATTCTATTCCATTGATTATTCTGTGTTTTTATGCCAATACCATTGCTTCGTTATACAGCTTAAAATCAGGGATGGTGATACCTCGAGTAATTCTTTTATTGTACAGTTTTTTTTTTCATATGAAGTTGAGAGTTTCTCTTTCAAGGTCTGTAAAGTATTGTGTTGGAATTTTGATAGGAATTGAATTAAATCTGTAGATTGTTTTGGTAAGATGACCATTTTTACTAAGTTAATCCTTCCAATCCATGAGCANAGGAGATCTTTCCATCTTCTAATATTTTCTTCAGTTTCTTTCTTCAGAGACTTAAAGTTCTTGTTGTACAGGTCTTTCCCTTGCTTAGTGAGAGTTACATTAAGATATTTTATATTATGGCTTTAGTAAAGGGTATTAATTTCCTAATTGCTTTCACAGCCTGTTTATCATTTGTATAAAGGAGGGTTACTAAATTTTTTTTAGTTATTTTTCTATCCAACTACTTTTCTTCACATATTTATCTGAAGCTGTACAAGTTCTCTGATAAAAATTGTTCTGGTAACTTGTGTATACTATCATATCATCTGAGAACATTATATCACAGCCTTTCTAGGTAATATTGTACTAATCAAGTCATTAGAGTATGTCTACTGTAAAATATAGTTGGTGTCATTATACAATGGGGATATAAGAACATAAGAAACACCAATTTCGGAAGAGCTGTGAGTATTTTGTTCTCCTTCTAAGAAGGATCTTTACCAATCCTACATCCAATAGAGGACTAATATTCAATATATACAAAGAACTCAAGAAGTTAAAGTTCAGAAAACTCAATAACCCTATTAATATGGGGTACAGAACTAAACAAAAAAATTTCAACTGAGGAATATCAAATATCCAAGAAGCACCTAAAGAAATGTTCAACATTCTTAGTCGTCNGGGAAATGCAAATCAAAACAACCCTGAGATTGATTCCACCTCATATCAGTCAGAATGGCTAAGATCAAAAATTCAGGTGACAGCAGATGATGGTGAGGATGTGGAGAAAGAGGAACACTCTTCCATTGCTGGAATGCAAGCTGGTACAACCACTCTGGAAATCAGTTTAGCAGTTCCTCAGAAAATTGGACATAGTACTACCTGAGGAACCAGCTTTATCACTCCTAGGCATATATCCAGAAGATGCTCCACCATGTAATAAGGACACATGCTCCACTATGTTCATAGCAGCCTTATTTATAGTAGCCAGAAGCTGGAAAGAACCCAGATGTCCTTCAACAGAAGAACGAATACAGAAAATGTGGTATATTTCCACAATGGAGTACTACTCAGCTATTAAAAACAACAAATTCATGAAATTCTTAGCCAATGGATAGAACTAGAAAATATCATCCTGAATGAGGTAACCCAATCCCCAAAGAACACACATGGCATGCACTCACTGATAAGTGGATACTAGTCCCAAAGCTCCAAATGACCAGGATACAATTCACAGACCACATGAAGCTCAATAAAAAGAAAAACCTTTCTCAGTTTCTTGATATCTTTATTAACCAAGTTGTTCTTTTCTCTATGTATTGAACATCTCCTCCTTGTAAGCTACAGTTTTTGTTTATCAGCTTCAAGTTAAATGTTGTCTTGTTACCTTGATGTTCACT
The DNA here is from genome assembly GCF_900095145.1 of Mus pahari. Lineage (NCBI taxonomy): Eukaryota > Metazoa > Chordata > Mammalia > Rodentia > Muridae > Mus > Mus pahari. Next base: position 34,211,881 of record NC_034602.1, on the reverse strand, counting down.
GTAGTAATAGTTTTTCATGTGACTTTTTAAAGAAACATTTGAAAGTATTTAAAGTTAGTATTTTCTCCCCATATTACTTACTCTGATTTTTGTCTCCCATGATTTTCTTCCATTTAACCCTTCCTGTACTCTTTTTCCCAATTAATACTCTTTATCACCCCCTTCTATCTCCTCTTTGAATCTCCCATCATTGTTGTCCATTATCAATTTCCTGGCCTCCATGGTTATTCCAAACAGACTGTAAGTATCTGAAATTTCAAAGCTAACATCCACAAATAAGATGGCATCATTCAAAAATGATTGCTTCCAGCTTCATTCGTTTACAAAAGAAATTCACAATTTTTCTTGTAAGAGCTGAATAATTCTCAATTGTGTGAACGTATCACATTTTTATTATCCATTAATCAGTTGATGGGACTCTAGGTGGTTTCCATTTTCCAGCTATTGTGAGTAGAAAAGCCATGAACATGGATGAGTAAGTATCTACAAAATACGATATGGCATTCTCTGGATGTGTGCCCAGTAGTGGTGCAACTAAACCATGAGGTAGATTTATTAACAGCTTTTTTGAAGAACTTTCACACTGATTTCTATAGTGGCTACTCCAATTTGTATTCCCACTAGTAATGACTAAGTGTCCCCCTTTTCCCACATCCAAGCAAACGTTTTTCATCTTCTGTGCTATGGATCTTAACCATTCAGCCTGAGTTAAGATGAAATCTTAAAGTACTTTCACTTTTAGATTTCTGTGATAGCTATAGATGTTTGGGGGGCTGAAGAGATGACTCAGTGGTTAAGAGCACTGGCTGCTCTTCCTGAGGTCCCAAGTTCAATTCCCAGCAACCACTTGGTGGCTCACAACCATCTGTAATGGGATCTGATGCCCTCTTCTGGTGTATCTAAAGACAGCTACAGTATACTCATATAAATTAAATAAATAAATCTTTAAAAATAATACAAAACAAAACAAAACGTGTTTCTCTGCTGTAGTGTTTCATGTTTTTTTAAAACTCTGTATACTTTCATGCCTCTGTATTTTAATGTGTTGTATTCATGATATTTAGTATTTTTGTATTATGGCTACTAATTATTCATCAGATATAGTTGGTAAACACATTTTTCCATTCTGTAGGCTGCCTCTGCTCTTGACTGATGTTGCCCTTTGCTGTATAGAAACAGTTTTAGTTTTATGAGGTCCTGTTTATTAATTGCTGGTCTTAATGCCTTCACTACTGGTATCATGTTCAGAAAGTCTTTTTGTGCCTCTAAACTCATGTATTCTTTAGTTTATCCTCTATCATATTCAGTTTATTGGGGATTAGGTTGAGATTAGTAAGTTATTTGGGGTTGAATTTTGTGTGGAGAGAGAAATAAGGACCTGGTTTCATTCTTCTACTTGTACCAGTCCACTTTAATCAGAACTATTTGATAAATACATTGTGTGCCCTCTAATGTGTATTGTAGGTATCTTTTAAAATATAAGCTTGCTGCAGGAGAGTAAGCTTACATGTGTGTTCTCAATTCTGTTCTATTAATGGGTTTGTCTTCTTGTCATGCTTTTAATGTTACTATAGCTTTGGCATATAATTTCAAATCCTGGATGGTACAGAATAATTTTCTCCTTTAACTGTGAATATGAATAACATGATTTCTCGGTTCATCATTACTCCAGTCGATGCTATATCTTAGCTCAACTAAATAATTCTCAGTGGACCTAGCAATACAGACATCTCTATCAGATGATAATTTAATTTCCTTTGATAAAGAGGAAAATCCAAGGAATTATATTAATCAGAATAAATGTAACATAAGTAAAAATAATTTGAGAAACAGTCAAAGCAGTTTTGGTGAATAATTAACACCATTTATATTAGAAAAGTTTTCTGAATAAATAATGTTTTTCACCTAAGAAATCAGAGAGGCAAAATATATATAAATAGATTATATGGGTGAAATAATAGAAATAAACATAGAAATCAGTGAAATTCTAAATGATATTTTAGACAAAATCAAGCATAAATACTCCTTTTCGTATCATCTAAGATCAATTAAATTTTATTCCCCTTTATTGGCTGAGAAGGAGCAAAAAAAAAAGAAAATACGAGATAAGATAAAATTTAATATTTGGAGCAGACAAGAGATTCTTTCTAACATCAAAATATTAAAACAATTGTAACAGATGCTGTGAACAACTCTGAACCTATAAACTCTATAATTTGGATGAAATTGCTAGAAACCACTTTCAACATTCACCCTGTGGTTTAGAGAGCTAGTACAGCAGTTAAGGGAAATGGCAGTGCTTCTAGAGGATCTAGTGTGGATTTCTATGGTGGCTCACAAGGATCTGTAACTCTACTTCATGGAGATAAAACAGGTAACTCTCATAGACTTGCAGTCCTTTTCACCAACGAGAATACAAGAAGGTAAAGGAACACATGAATGGATACTTTATATTAGAAAGTGATTGGTTAAGTTCAAACCTTCATGTTACTATTGCACTACTAAATATATCTTCACTGACAGGGCACATAGGACTCACAACTTTGGAAAACTATTGTTTGCTCTTCTCTCACATAAGTCTGCAAAGTACTTTCTTACACTATAAGTACATGTGTTTATTCTAGAGTTTTGCAAACATTTGCAATGATTACTTCTCAGTTGGAATTAAGGCCTTCTTCATTGAAGAGAGTACATGCTTGATACTATAAACCTGATCATTGGCTGCACTGCCGGGGAAAGAGCGGACTGGAGAGGGGACCCGCAGCTGGACCCGATCGTCCTGCGCCTCTCCTGCCCAGGAGGGGTGTTCGCCTGGCGGCTGTCCGCAGG
>NC_034602.1:34198625-34209041 GCF_900095145.1 Mus pahari | reverse complement strand
AAAAAAAAAAAAAAAAAAAAAACCTGATCATAAGCCAATAGCTAGGGAGGTCACTAGCCATAAAGAGTAACTAACTACTGAAGATCTACTAAGTCCACATGCAACTAAATTCCATATTAAATATTTATATTTGTATCCATAGATTAGTGCTACTGTCGACCTGCTGAGTAAAGCTTCTCTTTGCAGAGGGGCTAGTTTATGAAAATCTCACAACTGATAAGGTGTAGAGTAGTATGCTTTAGACATACGCATACTACCTCTTCAAAGACCCATGGGACATCACAGAAGAAAGCCTGGAAAGACTGTAAGAGTCATGCGAAGGAGATCTAGGAGTACACAGAATCACTGTTTTCTGGGTACAGCATGGCTGTCACAATCATAAACACAGAGCAGCTGTGGTTGCTTGCACAAGGCTTACACACAAAAAGTTACAGGGTAGCACCGTAAATACTCGTTAAAATGACAGAAGGCAGCAAGAGTGAGAGATGATAAGAGGGTAATGAAGAATATGATCATCATACGTTCTCTACCTATACATAATTGTTGAAAACAAATTAAGAAACAAAACAAAACATATCTCTATATAGGAAAATGCAGACTTTCAGTATTTTAAAGCACTAGAGAAAATTGAGTTAGCACTTTAATAGGATAAGAGTTAACTGTGCTAAGTATCCAGAACAATTGAACAATGTATGTGATGCTCATGGATATGGAGAAAGATGTAGCTACTGTGGAAAATATGATAGCTAATTTGATAAGACACAGTTCTCAGATGACCTGGAAAGCCTATTCTTCAGTATTTATTCTAGAGTCCTGCAAACTTCTGTGTACACACACACACACACACACACACACAGAGAGAGAGAGAGAGGGGGGGGGGAATGTTTTATAGCAGCTCTATTTATGATTGTCTAAAACAATACAGCTCAAATATCTTTCAGAGGATGAATGGATAAACAAACTGTGGTACATCCATACAATGGAATATTTTTCAGCAATAAAAAAGAATGAGCTGAAGATACATTCAACAACTTGGATGAATATCAACACAGACTGAGTGAAACAAGACAACCCTTGAAGTTTATATACTCCATGACTATGTTTGTAGAACTATCTCAAAGAACAAACCTTCAGTGACAATGAATAAATCAGTGACAGTCAGGGTAAGTTAGACAAAAATTGTGTGACCTTGAAGACCTACTTTCTGACATAGACGGCCTTCCTCTGAGTTCTTATTGCGTCTAGTCTGTATCTTAGGTGCAGTTCTAGGACATTAAACTTCATGAAATTACCAAAAGTGAACCCAATATTAAAATAAAATATGAGGAGGAAGGATTAGATGGGCAGGGCATGGGATCCATGGAGCGTTTAGATCTGGACCTCCTGACAGGAAAAATTAAAATCTTCTTGATACTCATAGACCTTGATTTTTCTTCTAGGAACAGGTATTCAGTATTGTGACAGAAACTTAACCTTCTCTTTGAACATGGTTATTATCTCTGAGCAGAAGCCCCACCTCACTCTGGCCCAGTACTTGAGAACTGATGAACTAAAGCATCTCACAATTCCATACCGGGAAAGATGAGGCATTGGCTGGACCTAGAGCCATAAAGGATACAAAGTCCAGGTGTTCTGTGAGACAGCATGTCAGCTCACACAGTGATACAATGCAGTGGGCTAAGGAGCCTGCCCAGGTAGTCTCAGACAGGACTGAGTTTTATGGGTTGAAACTCTGCATTACAAAATGTGGGAGGCAATTAGGAAGAATTAGGCATTTGGCTGAATCAATCTACATAATTGAGAGAGATCAAATGGACAGTGGAAGCTTTTGCGATATTTTCCTAAGCTATATGTCTTAAGATATGGATATCTTCCTCCGTAACCAATGTGGATTTTAGGTAAATTAGAAGAGCTTTGTTTAGTCAGTTAACATCTAGGAAGGCAGTCCTCTGAGGCACTAGGAACAGAAAGAAACCACAGCCGGTTCCTCTAGCATTCTGATAAAACTTAAGGAGTATCTGTGGCAAGTGGCAAAACTCATATTATGTAACCAATATCAATGTACGACCAAATAGTAATGACAATAGACTTTAGCCTCCTCGAAAGTTATTTTCCAACTCCTCTATGACAGTAAGAAGACCAACATTTCCCTCTAGTGGTTACTTGAATAACTTGCTTTTCATGAGTAATTCTATTAAAATAATTAAAATATGTGGGAGCAAGAGTACACCTAGGACAAGAGAATTCTAAGAATTGCCCCACATCATTTACTAACTCTAGTATTGGTGACTTGAATGTAATGCATATTAGAAGGAATTCAGACATAATGTATCAAATGCGATGTCATCCACTGCCTCCATTTCATACAATCTTTCTGCCTCCTCATCCACATAGATCTCAGAGCCTTGAGTGAATGACTTTGATAACAACATCTATTTAGGACCGAGTGCCCCAAAGCCACTTATTCTCTGCACATTGTACAGCTGTGGATCTCTGTTAATAATCACCTTCTACAAGACATTTCCTTCACAATGGTGGAAGCCTGTACTGATCTATGGGTATAGTAGTATGTCATCAGGAGTCATTTTATTGGCGTGTTTCTTTAGGAGAATAATAGTGTGTATTCAACAGTAAATATTGAAATTTACTCTGTAGGGTTATCCCCAAGTCTTTCTTTGAGGAACCCCCAAATCAATACCTTTTAGGATTTCTTCTTGGAACTGAGCATCTATCTTCCAATATTTAGATGATTCTTTCTAATCTGTTGCATATGCCTGGCTACCAGAGCACATAGGACAAAGGCTGCCAGGTCCAGCAGCTCAGCTCAGTTCAGCAAGGAGTGTGGAGACTTCTGCTTGTCTCCCATGGCTCTCTGCAGCACCCAGACTTATGCCTAATCATACTGCTAGAGATACTTATGCTGAGACTCTATTTTCCTTTTCCAGGCCAACACTCCCGTTTCTCTCTTCCTGTGAGTGAGGAGAATGTTTCCTCTCTGTCACCAACACCAACCATTACAGGCTAAGACCAGTTGCCTAGCCTTTGGGGATTTTGTGGAGCTGCCTCTCGGCTGTCCTCACTGCCTGTGTGAGGAGCCATTTGTGTTAGTCTGCTAAGTTAGTTATCACATCTTGGGCATCTGCTTTCCAGTTTCTTATGGTTGCCCTATTCTCTCCTCTCATGTCCTTATGCCTTTAAAACCCATTAATATTTCTCTGTAATGCTTTTCTTTGGGAGTGTGGAAAGTGGATGGTTGAGAATGTGCGCATATGGCTTGAGTTCCCTGATGGGGAGACAGTATACCTACCCTTGAACTAGAAGTCTTAGTCAGCAGTTATGAGATTGCTTTTTAATATTTTTCCTGTTGATTCTTTTTGGCAAAGCATCATTAATGCTATTTTTCTATACTTTGTATACAAAATATTCTTTAGGCAACAAATATTGGGGATACAGATTCATGGGATTTATATGAAGGGAAATTATTTTGGGAGCCCCCCACATTGTGATCAGCCCTGTCATCTATTCCTTGGCATTTGCCATGTTTTGCTTTAAGAAGGTAGTATTATCTTTGCTTCCTAAGGGGGGAAATGGAGGCAGGAAAAAGAAGCAAGACTATAGAATAAAACTTGCGGATTGAGCTAAGGTCTCACCGAAGCTGTGGCCTAGCTACTTACATACACTCCAGCGAATGGAGTTCAGCATTTGGCTGAAGCCTTGCAGAGTACCTGAGACACGCACAGTTCCCACAGTTTCCAGATTCTTTCCTGTCACAAGCTCATGCTTGACTTAGAGAGGCAAAGACGTGGCTGAGTGTGAGGTCTCCGATTGGGAATTCTAACTCCTTTCTGTGACCTTGGGAACATGACTTTCCTTTCAGGACCCCCATTTCTACATCAGTAAAACAAGGTCATCAGAATAAATGGTCTGTTACATACTGATGATCTGTTTTGCAGATGGCGAGCTGGAAGGTGCTGAGAACCTCAACAACACACCCAAGTCAGCAGGGAAGTGAAACGCACGGCCACCCTCTAACTCTCTGTTTATACTGTGTGAGAAACTTCCCAACAGATAGTTGGACAGCCTTCCAAATGCCAATGGGCATGAAATAGGGTTTTCTCTTGAGCCCTTCTTCAGAACTGAATGTCTCCACATTCCCTTCAAGGGCGGCAGGGCCTCATGTAAATGTTAAGGTAAATAAATACTCCAAAATGTGGGGTAGGAATGGAAGGCAAAGAGCAACTGGGGAAAAAGAGGTGGGGTACCTGGGACCTTTCACCATATGGCTAGAGGTGGGGTACCTGGGACCTTTCACCATATGACTAGAGGTGGGGTACCTGGGACCTTTCACCATATGGCCTCAGAACTTCTGATTATTTTGTGAATGTATGAGATGACATATTGGCTTATTTTAAGCCATTCTTCTACACATCTTTCATAGTTATAATTCATGGGAATTTATATAATGAGGTAATTGGTTGTAATGACTGATTCAGGAAAAGAGAACATTTCAAATTATTTACGATAATAATAATTACTTATACTTGTTTGGTAATACCAAGGCAAAGTGGTAATGACTTCCATTTGAGGGAGGGAGGAGACCAGCTGCTGTTTAAAGTCGTCTAAGGCCTGTTCAGAGACACACTATAACTTTAGCTAAGTTATCAAAGAAGCTGTTTATTAATTCAAGTTTTTCCCACTAATTCTTGGTTCAGTTCTTTCCTACTAATAGTTCAGTATGCCCTTGTATTATTACTTCATGGTGATTTGAACATTATAGCTGTTTTCTCTAAAGCTAGATAATTTTTTTTTTTTTGTTTTTTCTGAGTATTTTTATGGTCAACTTCTGAGTATTTTCCTGGTGTTCTAAGTCAAAGTACAGTTTAGATCACTTATGGGAGACAGATATAAGCACCATAATGTTATAATCCTGACATCAGGCGTTGTCTAGATACAATTGTGAAGGTCTTAATTAATTTCATTAGAATTGTATGTATATGCTAGTGCGCCTGGAATCAGAGGAAAAGCTTGGGTGTCACTCCTCATGAGCCATGCACCCTTTGTATTTGGTATATGGTCTCTCACTGACCTGAAACCTGTCAAGGAGGCTAGGCTTGCTGACCAGCAGGCACCACTGAATCTATCTCTGTTTCTGAGTACATACCAAAACAGCTTGCTTTCGGTATTTTTTTTTTTTTTTTTTTTTTTTGATGATGATTGATTAATATTATCATATTAATATAACAGTACGAATTGGTAATCTTGCTGGATAGGATTACTGATATAAACAACTTGAAGGGAAGACAAGGCTCATTCTGACACTTGGTTACAAATGCTCCCCTGTGGGGTCAGGGGCTGGCTTGTTTTGAGCGGTTTGAGTGGCAGAATCTCAAGGTGAGGAGCTCCCATCTCAGCAAAGCTGCTTAGCTTCTAAGAGCCTGTAGCCAGAAGGCCGTGGAGAAAGAGCCTGGTCCCCAGGATCCCCTCAAGACTATGTTCTTTCCCAAGTGTTTATATCCTAAAGATTCCAGCCCTTCCAATAGTGCCATGGGATGGACTATCAGCCAAGCTTATGTATTGGTCTAGGTATTCTCTTTAAAATACAAACCAGAGCATGTAAGACACATGAAAGAATTTCTTAAGTGTTTACTTTTATTTTCTAATTTTGTTTTATTTACCCCAGTATTGATTTACATGAAGACAACTATTGTTTACATACATTAGCTAGATTTGCCCACTCAGTCATCTTACCACCAAATAAAGTAGCTTTAGCTATTGCCATTCTCTGAAGCCTAGAGAGATGAGTGAGCTTCTTTTGGTTGATATCTAGTATTTTGTAGAGTTGAGACACAAATTCACACAGAGGAACCTTGATGCCAAGAGTGTTATTTACTGCTAAGCTGTATTTTCACCTTGAGAGTTTTGATGTGAAGCATTCAGAGAGCAAGCCATATAATTGTAATTTTGTCAAATTTGTCATCAGTGGTATAGGCTCCAATCATTCCATTTATCTTAGTGAATACTTATTAACTCAGTGTGATCTTTGATCTTTGGTTTTTGTCTTCAACTTTGGCAATAGTGGATGGGGGTCAAGGATATGCCTAATAGTACCAGAGTTTTTTGTGATTTCAGTATTTCAATTTGTTTATATTCATTTATTATTATTATTATTATCATTATTATTAATTATTATTATTACTGTGTGTGTGTGTGTGTACCGGTAGGAGAGCAAGCATGTGGAAATCAGATGACAATTTCTGGGAATCAGCATTTTCCTTGAATCATATTAGACCTGGAGATTAAACTCAGGTTGTTAACACCTTTAAGCATGGAACCATCTTTCAGCTCATCAAGATTTTGTTTAATTTTTTTATCTGTTTGTTTCAGACACCTTATTCTCAAGTGGGGGTTCACAGTAATTTTTAACTGGCATCTCATCTTCATAGTCTTTTCCTAATCATTAAATATGTATTGTTCTTATCCAGTTCTGTCATGAGAGAGAGTTTCAAAATTCCATAATTTCTAAGATTAGTAAAACTAGATAATTTTGCAATCCCATTGTTTCTCAGACTCATAGTTAAAAAACCACATAAAATAAGTCAAATAATACAATTAATTTTCAGTATTTAATAATTTTCATAGCTGATTACAAATATTCTTTGAATTGAAAATAGTTGAATCAGAAAGGTATGGGTTTAAATCCTTTATAAAATGTCTTCAGACATATCTTGTCTGCTTTTAAATTGTTAAAAAACTATGGGTGCTATGTGAATAGAAGGGTCACATGTAGAAAAGAATAAATCTCAAAGTCCACCTCATTGTTGGTATTAATTTGATAGCTGTTTATCACTTATTTATCCAAATGCAGTCATACCATGCCTTATCCTCAGTACCAGACCTCCATCTGGAGTGAGCCAATTGCTTACCCAGAGAAGGTAGCTTGGGCTGCCCTGAAATCTTTTGCCTGGGATGTTTTCTTTCCCATTCAAATTGCTTGTTTACATGGTGTTGGATCAAATAAAAGAGAGAACAAGGAGCTCATGAGTTTCCTTCCTCTGAGAAGGCAGCTGCAGTAGTAGAAAGGATTTGTCAGGAAACAGGATGATCTGTTTGTGTGGCCACAGATCTGTGATCCCTGACCTGTCTCCATCCTCAGCAGTAGGTATTTGTGGCACTTGTATCCTCAGGTGGAACTTCTGAATGCTGAAAAAGAAGAAGCACACTGTATACCAAGCTCCCCCCCCACCCCCATATTCTTAGTTTGGAAACCACCCACACAGATACTTTATACTTTAAATTTAAATTCTCTCTCTCTCTCTCTCTCTCTCTCTCTCTCTCTCTCTCTCTCTCTCTCTGACTCAATTTTCATAACGCCTGTTGTGCACAAGTAAAGAGGATTGTCCTGAAATCCTGACTTCTTTGAGGATTTGGGATGCGCTAGGGTATCTGCCTCAATAAGTAAACAAGCTGAAAGAATGTGGAAACACGAAGCCATCTGGCTGCTGGTCCACTCTCACACCGGCTCTAGGGGTCACTGAGAGCCCTCCAAGTCCCCAGCTCCAGCAGGAAACATTTGATCTCATTCAAGCAGTGCCTGGACATGTGTATTCAGCTATGTGCTTCATCTCTGAACCAGGTGGCAGGAGATTTAAATGGAGTGTCTTGAGGGAACTGTTTAGACACTGATTTTAGCCTTTTAAAAGTTACCCGGGTCCTAAGTGCTGTGATGAACATATCCATGTCTAAGCCAATCAGCAGTGTTTTTATTTGAAAATACTCTAAGGGACAATTTGGAAATCCAACAATGTCCCATGAAGGCTATAATGTCATTATTAATCTAATTCCTCAAAAAAGTTTTTGGTTGCCCTCCTACTTTTTTGTTTTTGGTTCACTTTTGTGTGCTGATTCAAGTTTTATGATCCTGGTATAGAAAAGATTAAGTTAGATACCCCAGAGGATATTACAAGATGCAGGGAAAAGAAAATAGAAACATCCATCAAAGGCTGGACAGCAAAAAAGTTAAAACTAGAAAGAAAACGAGAAGAAAAGTATTGACAGTAATACAATAAGAATGGGTTTTATTTTTTATGAGTAGATGCCATGAAAATTTCTAGCAAGTAGTGTGGGAGGGTCCTTACACAAGGTACCCACATTCTGAGAGCCTTGGTGAAATCAAACAGTTAAAGGAATGAACCCATTTTGGCAATGTGGGCTGAAGGATTAAAACAGATTCGAGCAAATGCAAGCTGAGACAGATTCATCTGCAGAGCAGGAGTTGGGTATTGAATTTATATAAAGGGCATTCACGGGACAAGTCAGAAGTCTAAGCAGAGGAGCATGTGTTCAGGAAAGATGTATTGGTGCAAGATTTACAGATAATGAATAGATCTGTGGTAAATTTGGATTTTGCGTTGATGGTAACCTGTTAAAGTAGAAATACATCCCTGATATCCAGAGTGGGTCATACTTACAGTAAAATAAGAAGCAAATCCGATCAGCCTGAAATTCAGTTGTGGCTAGTGCTATGTACTTTGATTGGCTAAGGTTGATGCAGTCGGCGAAACACGGACAGGGAACCTGCTAGTCTCAGAAGTGTCAGATGGCAAATCCTTCCTGCCAGTAAGTGTATCAGCATGGCCTCCTGTGTGGTTGGCTGAGATTGGTCTATCACTTCCTGCTGTGTGGCTTAGCTCTAAGTTTTATGCATAATTCCAAAATACACTTGCACCCTTATTTTCGTGCAGTTATGTTATTGTTTGATTTTTTTCCTCCTGTCCCATGGTTCATATATTGAAGACTTAATCTGCTATACCACAGATAAAACTATTGGAAGATAGAGTTTTAAATGATGTAATGCACTAAATGGGGGCATTCATGTGACTCCCCACTCCCACGTGATTGTTGTATTTACAAGAAGCTGAAACTTAGACTCGGACACACATGCCAAGTTGAAGACAATGGCAACATAAACATAATGTAGAGCTAAAACCTTAAAGATGTCCATTAATCTGCCAGAGAGCCATGGAGCTGTGTATCATTAATTCTAGTTACTTATGGGAATGGAGCAAGAAGATTGCTTGAGAATAAGAGTTCTGTAAGAGCCTGAGCTGTGTAGAGATCCTGTTTCTAACATACAACACCCCCCCCCCCAAAAAAAACCCCGAAACAAAAAAACAGGCAGAAAATCCTGAGTGGGAGGTGAATGACAGATGGTTCGTTCCCTCAGAGGGCATGAAGTGAACCCATGCTAGGTTTCTGGACACCAGAACTACATAAAAACAAAAGAGTAAATTTCTGTGTCATTAATGAATGGACATTGCTGTGACGAATCTAGCAAACAGTAGAGGACTGCCAAGTCTGTGATCATTCAGAGATGATACACCTAACCCTCAAGAGGCTGAAGGTCCCAGGGAGTTTAGAGGTCAGGTGGGGTGGAGGGGTGGGGAGGAGATATGGGATATGGAGCAGTTGGAGGGGGGGATGGGGAATGGAATATGGAGTGTAAAAAATGAATTACAAATTAAATTTAATTAAAAAAGAAAACAACAAATAAGTAAGTATAAAAAGAAATAAAAAAGGAAGAAGTGTTTATATCATTTCTGGAAAGCATTAAAGGCATTCACATGGAAGCTGAAAAGCAATGGATCTCATTGACCCTCCTGACCTTCCCAGTTGATGAGGAGAAAGCTTAGGAGGTGCAAGGGTAGGTATTCACCTAAGTACATACCCCAAGTTCAAAAGAGACTGATGGACATGCACCATTATAGACCCATAGACCATCAACAAAGCAATGGATGTATTACTAGATGTAAAACTTTCTCACAGGTCAGTGAGGGGAACATATCACACTGCTGTAATCTGAATGTTTGTCTTCTCCAATTTCCCACATTAAAATCTGAACCACCAGTGTGATAACAAATAGGATTTTGGAAGATCACAAAGACAGAACTCATACAAAAGATTATCATACTTTTTAGCACTAAGGGCCTCAATTATCGATTCTACCACATGAAGACATCTATGACTTAGGGAGTAGGAACAAGGAATGTGAAGGCTTCCACTACCTTGTAATCTCCTGTATCTACCACACTGTTACAAACTACAGGGGCATTTATTGCAGCTTTATTCATGTCAAGCTGTTCCCTACCTTTTTTTTTTTTTTTTTTTTTTTAGACTCAAACCTTCTCCTGAGATAAGAACAGAGTAAAGTGATTTTTCTCACTTTATATTAATTATATACTATTCTTTTAAATTAAAATATAATAATACTATTTCCCCTTTACTCCACCCAAACAGGTCCATGATCATCCTGCCTTGCTCCCTCTCAAAGACATGGTGTGTTTTACTTTAATTCTCTCTCTCTATCATTCTCTCTCTCTCTCTCTCTCTCTCTCTCTCTCTCTCTCTCTCTCTCTCTCT
>NC_034602.1:34171722-34198568 GCF_900095145.1 Mus pahari | reverse complement strand
TCTGTCTGTCTGTCTGTCTGTCTGTCTCTCTCTCTCTCTCTCTCTCTCTCTCTCTCTCTCTCTCTCTCACACACACACACACACACACACACACATTCTATTAAATCCATTTACTGTTGCTTGTGAGAATATGATTTCAGGGGTGACCATTGGGGATTGGATTAAAGGGCCTATCCCTCGTTGATGAAATTCTCTGACTCTCAACATTGCCTGAAGTACTTGTGGGGTGAGACATTGTGAGATTTTTCCCTTCCATGGTAACCTGTCTATTTGTATTGTCATTGTTCATGTCTTGTTTAGGCATCCACACTATTGAGATATCATGGATATAGCTACTCTGACATTTCTAGGAGACATAAGCTCGCAGCAGACTTTCTAGACATCTGGGTTTTATAATCTTTCTGCCAGATTCTCTTTGATGTTCTACGAGATGAGCCCTATTAGGTTCAAAAATGGCATTATGTTTGATCATCCTACAATAAATTGTCTTCTGCCTTTGGATCACTTGTGGGTTTCTGCAGCAATCTCCATCTACTACAGAGAAGCTTCATGATGGAGGAGTGAAAGCCACACTTATTTATGAGTCTAAGAAAGAGGATTCAATTTCATTTTGTGATTATGCTGGATTTGTAAAGTGGTGGTAGTAGATTTTCTTCTAAGATCCATGTCCTCCCCAGTTCTGAGGACTTGGGTAGATTTGCAGTACCAAAGATGATTTCCTTCCTGTTGAAGGCCTTCAGTCCAACCAGACAACTGTTGGTTACTGCTAATACGTGGGTGTCACTTTTGCATCTTTCGGGGTATCTTGCCATGGTGGTCCTTGTGGTGGTTCAAAGGCATCACAGTTAGGTGGAACTCTTGGTTGCTTTCCTTCACTGGCACCTTACACAGTAATTTCTGCTACTATGAAAGTTAGTCCTCAGAGAGGAGGCTTTGAGGTATGTTTCAGCTTGAATTCTCCAAATCCTGTATTCAAAGTGCATGGCGTTATTGGCAATAGGAATTTGTCTTTACACTCCAGGGAGCAACCAAGGGCAGCAGCATTAATCTCTATTGATTTGGGAGTTCTTTGAATGCTCTTGGTCAAAAATCCAAAGAGTGACTTCTCATGCCATGTTCTGGAGTTTATGTTATTTTGTTATTATTTATGGTTCCTGAGAAAAGCATTGTCAGTTCATGTGGCAGAACTTTATTTAAATTATACATGTGTATTTATATGGTTGTATACATATATGTATGTACATGCATATATATGTATACATATATGCTTATATATGTATGCAAAAGTTTGGGTAAATACAAAAAATACAATTCATTACTGATGTTTTAAATTAATTTAGTGTTGTTTTCTTTTGTCCCTCCCTGTCTTTGTGGGGTGACCCTTCTTCACTCTCCCTAGTTGATGCTTAGCTCAGATTTTCCCATTCCCCCTTTTATATAGCCTGTACCTTCTCTAGCCTTCCTTCTCTTATGTTCTCTGTAGGACCTTTTAAAAAGATGGAATGTGATAGTGTATGTGAAAGATGACCTTGCACCAGTTGTATTAAAATTACTCAATATGTGTTAATTTTCTTTAATATTCAATTCTTTTCTAAATGTTACTGCTTATTTTATCTTTAAATTTATTTTAAAATTTCATTCATGTATACAATGACAACTATTTCCTTGTAGATGAAGGTGTCATAAAAATCGAAGACCTGGTTAACCAGGCAGTTTAGTCCCCAACTCTGAGGAAATCACAGAAAAGAACCTTTTATTATCTCGAGAAATGAGAAATTACTGTGTTCCTGAGAGGGTGTAAAACAAGAACTAGGAAGACCTGCCAAGGTGCCTGCTCAGTGCCAAGGCCAGATAACTATATACACATATAGAGATGCTACAGGAGAAGGGAACATGCAGCAATAAAATGTGAAGCATGGAGCAGAAGGGAAAAGGCAAAACTTCAGACGTTGCTTCATCTGAGAGGTCAGCCCTGACTTCTATACAGGAAGCAATAATCTCTATGGAGAGAGGAAGGCATCACTGTGCAATTCTACCTTGAAGCAATGAAGTTTCTTGGGGTTCACTTGCTCTCCATCATTAAGTGCACACCAAGGTGTTCTAAAGAACACATGGACGGGCGCTGCCTTTTCAGTGTGCATGCTTTTGAGCCATCAATAAAGTTACAGGCACAAGCAGTTGATCCATTTACAATTCTCATCTTACATTTATTGCCAGAGGCAACAGACACATCTCTGATGTCTACAACCCAAGGCCAGTGTATAAAAACCTTTAGAGCTTCATTTGCAAAGTGGCAGTGATGACATTGCAGATCTGTAGTTGAGGCAGATGGCACAGTTGCTGGAGTAGATATTCTTATGTAGCAGGAATTCTGTTATTACAATGGCAAATGTCCAAAAAAAGGAAGCATGGCCCAAAAGTCTATCATGTAGTGTCCCATGACGAAGCCTGCTGCAGGTTAGATAGTAGTAAAACCCATTCAGCTCCTGTCAACAGGCCCGTGATGATAAATGGAGATGAAGCCAGTAGGTCTGGGATGATGGCTTCTTGGGGCTCATCTTGAAGTGCTTCGGTGAGGTCTGTTTTGTTTTGCTCTGCTTGGGATCATTTCTTTTGCCACTCCAGCTATGTAAAGATAATAATCGCACCAATAGAACTGGTGACCTTCCACCTTTCCTCCCTTTGATACAGTCTCATTTTCTAGTAAAACCATGACGAATGTCTCTTGCTCCACCTTCAGTAAACTAGCAGAGAATCTGTCTGTTATACTGAATGTGCCTACCACCAGAAGTCATTGGTATTTGGTTTGGATTCCTCCAAATGGGGTGAACATTATATCTCTAACCTATGAAAAAGCTTTGCTCCTTTTGCAGTGTTGGTGGAATTAAATTTGTTTTCACAGCTGGTTGTACTTGGAGAAGGGTTAGCCGCCCTCTTGAAGGTTCTACCACAGCAGTTCATCACTGAATCCGCTGTGTGGTGGGGGCTTTGAGCTGTTAACGGGAGGCACAGAGGGAAGCCTAAATTAATCATTTAGGATTTATTTATCCTTTTTCCCATCATAGAGTAAAATGAGCATATGCCAACATTTCCAGGGCCAGGGCTGTCTTGATCATGTGAGGGCTGATCACTGACTTCTTATATCTCTCTGCCAACGGGTCCAATCTGTGGACTAACACCCCACCATCTACTTAAAGGCTACTTTGTAATTTACAGTTTGTTTTTTCTATTCTTGGCTTTAGTTGTTTCCTATAAAATCCGATGTGTTAGAGACTTTTATGCCACCATTTTATATGCGGGTAAATCATCATTCAGAGGGACTGTGTGGTCACAGACCTGGTAAATGGCAGCTTAATATCTTGAGTTCCGACTTCCTAACCTTAAAAGCAGAGAGGAGACAGAAGACGCAGGATATTCTCTGCTATGAAGAATTGTCTGATAACTCCACTCTCCCCAAATCATATGTGGAAATCCAACTCTTACAGCATGGTCCAAAGTTGTATCTTTAAGAATATGATGAGTATTCTTAACAAAGAGCCCCCCCCAAAGAAAGAAAGAAAGAAAGAAAGAAAGAAAGAAAGAAAGAAAGAAAGAAAGAAAGAAAGAAAGAAAGACAGAAGTGTTTATTGCTTATGAACTATCAAGTCTAAGGTATTTTGTTACAGAAACATAAGTTTTTGTAACATATCCCAAATCACATGGTTTCCCTGGCTTTTCCATAGTGAGGCCAGGAATTCTCGTTGTTCTATCACTGTTTCTTTGAGTCAGAAGTTTTGGTGACTATTAACACAACCAAGGAAGATGCAAGTCAGTAGTTACATTGAGATGTATTTTGGGAGAAGAGCCAAGCAAATACAAAGGTGAAAGAAAAGGCAGACTCTGGGCATTGGCTGTGCGTGGAAAAAGACGTGAGGGCACCTCCTAAGACTGAGAAACCTATGAAGAAATCAAGGATTGAGTTTAAGGTGCATATCAGAAAACCAGATAAAGATACCAAATTGCTGTGTATAGATAAAACAATTGCATGAGGTTAAGCAGTAGTTGCATTTAGGATTTTGGGAACACAGAGTTTGATGAAATATTTGGGATTCTCTATGCGTCCATCTGTACATGTTGTGTGAATGAAGGAGTAAATGTTGAATGAAGCTTCAGGTAAGATAGAGCCTAGAGTCATAAAATCAGGAAAGAACCATGGAAGAATTCTAGCAATTAAAAGGGATGTCTGACATCACATGACATGACTAAGAATAAGAGTTTGAAAATATGTGGCAACATCACGCAAGTCAAATATGGCTGTAGAACTCAGCATAACATAAATGGTCATACGACTGTAAAATGCTGTATCTAGAGATAGGTGAAACCTTCACCTTTGAGGACATTGACCTCTGTGCAGAGAAGGGTAAATAGAAGCTACAGTATACAACTCTTTTAAGGCTTTTTGTTGTGACTAGTAGCAGAGTAACAAAGCATCTACTGATAATGAATCACATGAAAGGCTGTGTATCTGAAATACTATCATTTACATGCAGTCACCTTTATAAAATAATGAGCTATTTGACTCTTTTTCAATGCAACTAAGCATTTATAATATGGCAATGTATATTTGATGCTTACCATCATGTGAAGCATACCAACCACACTGGAGTGTGAAGAAGCCATATTTAGCGAGAATCTGAGCTATGAGATGGGACCAGATAGGGTCCTGGGCAGCCTGCTCAGAGGCTGTGGGAACAGTAGAAGGGTACAAGCCATCTCTGGGATCTTTAGTGAAAAGTTGTTCCTGTTCCACACAAGATGGTATATGCTCTCATCGAATCACTTCAGCATTGTCTTGTTGTTTTAATGATATTTATTTCTATGAAATGTTGTCTTTCATATCTTCTAATGTCTCTGATAGTTAAACTATAAGAAATTCTGCATATGGGCTGGTGAGATGGCTCAGTGGGTAAGAGCACCCAACTGCTCTTCCGAAGGTCCGGAGTTCAAATCCCAGCAACCACATGGTGGCTCACAACCATCTGTAACCAGATCTGATGCCCTCTTCTGGAGTGTCTGAAGACAACTACAGTGTACTCACATATAATAAATAAATAAATCTAAAAAAAAAAAGAAATTCTGCACATAAAGATTTATGTTAAATTTAACTGAGGTAACCATGTGTACCACTGGATAGGTATATATGTAAGAAAGGAAAAACAAACAACAAACCAGGTGTGGCAATGTACAGCTTAACAGCACTATTTGAGGCTGAGGTAGACAGATTATGAGTTGGATGTAAGCTTGGGTTATAGATTGTCTCACAATCAAAACAAGAGGAAGGAGGAAGACAAACAAGAGGAGAATAAGAAGATAATCAGAATTTCATAGTGTTATGTCTGTAGTAAAAACGTGGTAGGGATAAATGGGGCATAGGAATATGTATCACATGAAGAACTAATAGGAGGTGCATTTGTGTAAAGTTCTTAAAAAGTTTCCTCTTCTTTTTTTTTGTCAACTTGCACATTACATTGGGGAACAGACATGAATTCCATATGTGGGAGACAAGGTTCTTGTCTATGAGGATCTGAAGAGACATTCCAAATATAGAGTTTCAGATCATAGTTACAAACTCAAAGCTGTTTATCAAAAGCATAATGAAATGAACCGCCAAAATAGTCTCCAAAGAAACAGAATTTCACAGGCCAGCATATTCCGGAACACCCACCTAAGTCACCGTTTGTTCATTCTAAGGCCAGCATATTCCGGAACACCCACCTAAGTCACCACTTGTTCATTCTAATATTGACATTATTTACTCATTCTACATTTCAGTGATTTGGCAAATATTTATCAAATGCCATTGTGCCAGTCCCTGGCTATGCTTTGATAACTATGACTGACAGTGCTCATTTGCCCGTCTCCAAAGCTACGTGGGGAGATGGATAAACCGACCTTGAGCTAGAAGGTGACGTTTCTGTACAATCACTGGCAGAATATGTCAGAAGAGATTAATGTAACTTTTAAATATGAAGGATTTAGAACAATATTTATGATATAATGCTTAGCAATGTTTCATTAGTGAAAGAAATAGTGCATTTTTGAACAAATATTTTCCCAATTTGCGAATGCTTTTATTTTCTACTCCATTAATCCACATGCTCTTCACTGTTCATATGTGCTTGTGACCTTGTTCCAGCTGAGTGGACCAATCAGTTTATTTCTTTGGATATGTGCCAGAAAGCTGATAGCAGTGTACTGCACCAAAATATTTATATGCCAAGAGATGAGGGAAAAAAATAACCTAATTACAGGCTGAGTAAAAATTCAGCTGGCACGACCAGAATGGAATCAAGAAGGAAGTCAAGAAAGAAGGCAGCCAAATAAAATTGGGAGGGATAAGTAAGCTAGAACGATCTAGGGACATCAGAGGTAAGCCAGAGGACAGTTCCTATGTCCAATCTGGTCTTGTTTGCAAAGTGAATAAATGAACTGATACACTGAAGACAAGGCATTCAGGCTTCTATTTGTTGAAGGAAGTTGAAACTATAGACAGGGATAAAACTAAATCAATGCTAACATAACAAAACATAACATGAGATATTGAATGATCTGAAGATTTTTCAAAAATAAACACAGGGTCAAATGCCAAAGAAATGTGTGTATGTAAGTATATTTGCATATTCATGCACATGTCGAGTCTTTGTTCATGAAGTCAGTCTGAAAACAACAAAACCCAAGCAGCACAATATATGTGAAGCCCAAATCTTTTTTATTTTCAATACCATTTTCTATTGATAAAAATACAAATTACTGGGGAAATGGAAGATTTAGTTTTCAAACAGTGAAAACAGATAATAACTATTGGGTGTCAATTCATGGTCTGATCACAAATTATAATGCTCTGGGTGGCTTAAAAAGCAAATATTTCCTTTTCTTTTCTTGTCTGTTTTTTGTCCTTTTTAAAACAATCAATAGGCATCACCACATT
Source organism: Mus pahari (assembly GCF_900095145.1). Classification (NCBI taxonomy): domain Eukaryota; kingdom Metazoa; phylum Chordata; class Mammalia; order Rodentia; family Muridae; genus Mus; species Mus pahari. The sequence goes on along the minus strand of NC_034602.1, from coordinate 34,191,601 downwards.
GTACCACAACACTACAATATTTAGAGTTTAAACTGATTTTTAAAAGAATTTCATATGTCAATATTATACTAACAAAATTTTTTGCCCCACCTCTTCTCCTCAATTTCTGACCCTCAATTCATGACCTCTTCTTTTAAATTATATTATATATAGTAATATATTATAATTGTATAAAGTATATATACACATATATATTTTAATATAGTATAATAGTTATAATAATATGTAATGTTTAGTTATACTTAATTTTAATATTAAATAGATTTAATATTAAATGTATACTTAATTATTTTAATGTCTAATTGTTTTAAAGCAAATAATATTTTCTTAATTTTATAATTTTTAGTTAACAGTATGTTTGATAACTTGATTAATATTTAATTATTTTAATATTTAAACATTAACTTTAGCATTAATGTTACTGAATGGGTTTAATATTTAATTTAATATTAAATAAAACATTTAATTATAAACATATAAATATAATATAATACACACATACATAGATATATATATATACACACACACAAACTAGATAGCCTGCTGAATCTGTTTAGTGTTGCTAGTATATTTTGTTTAGGGCTGACCAGTGAAGATCGGAGAAACTGTCAGGGAACTCATTTCTGGAGAAGACTCTCCCTCCACAGCAGCCATTAATTAATTTTTGTTCTTCCTTTGTACGGTGGTAGGAATCTGTAAGAGTTCTCATCCATACTTCGTTCCTCCTTAGAACGGGGAACAAAATACCATGGAAGTAGTTACAGAGACAAAGTTTGGAGCTGAGATGGGAAAGAAAGGACTATCCAGAGACTTCCCCACCTGGGGATCCATCCCATAATCAGCTACCAAACCCAGACACTATTGCATATGCCAGCAAGATTTTGCTGATAGGACCCTGATATAGCTGTCTCTTGGGAGGCTATGCCAGTGCCTGGCAAACACAGAAGTGGATGCTCACAGTCATCTATCGGATGGAACACAGGGCCCCCAATGGANNNAGCTAGAGAAAGTACCCATGGAGCTGAAGGGGTCTGCAACCCTATAGGAGGAACAACAATATGAACTAACCAGTATCCCCAGAGCTCGTGTCTCCAGCCATATATGTAGCAGAAGATGGCCTAATCGGCCATCATTGGGAGGAGAGGCCCTTGGTCTTGCAAAGATGATATGCCCCAGTATAGGGGAATGCCAGGGCTAGGAAGCAGGAGTGGGTGAGTTGGGGAGCAGGGCAAGGGGGGAGTATAGGGGACTTTCGGCATAGCATTTGAAATGTAAATGAAGAAAATATCTAATAAAAAATTGTTTAAAAAAAAGAGTTCTCATACATGTGGGCATTTTGCCACTCTTATTTAGGTAAAAGTAGTTTTGAGATATCACAATATACCTTCCCTATCATGTATAAAATATAGCATCTCACAGCAGAAAGCCTGATTCTCTGGCTCTTGCAATATTTCCACACCATCTTTTAAAATATCCCTTGAGCTTTCATACAGAGGTTGTGTTATATATGTGTCAACTGGGCTTGGACACCACATGAAAGGCTGTTTTCTGAACTTTGACCAGTTATGGATCTTTTAAATGATCTATGTCTATGAGAAAAAGAAGCTCCTTTGATGAAGGGTGAGACCTACATCAATAGGGAACAATATATTCCCTATGTGAGGTTGGAGCCTGGTACCTCCTTGAAGCATCATTTGTGTGAGTTCACATTGAAACACTGCAGAAAGTGGAGTATGGTGTCCATCAGTGGTGGCCACACACATAATCAGGAAGACTGAAGCTTGTTCACAGTAGCTAGCTTGCTCTTTCTCTTTTATTTCACCAAAGCCCTGAGCATGGTTGATGGTGTTTCCTACATTCAAAACAAGTCTTCCTTTCTCAATTATTTTTTCTCCCACAAGGATCTTTTAATCCTTTCTAGAAACACTTTCACAAATATAGAAACAAAATGGGTTTTTACTGTTTCCCTAGGCATCTTTCAATCTAATGAAGTTGACAATCAAGATTTAGGATTACACATAAGTTGTCATGAGGTCAAGAGAAATTTAAGAGGTGGCAATTCAGAAACTTAACAGCACATTGATGTGAAAACGACATAAATACCATTTATTCTTTCTCAAAATTCTTACCATTGGAGAAAAAAAATGAAGCCTTACTTTATACTTACTCTGAAAAGGCAGCAGCTAAGCATAAAATCCATGTTGGATTTACTGTACAGTAGAGAAAGAACAATTTAGTTACATGAAAGCCCAGAAAAAATTTTTAAACATTTTAATAAGATAGCAATGCATGTTGTCTACTTATATATTATTGCCTAAAATATTTATGAGATTTCTGAGTACAAAGATTTTCTTTTATTTATTTTAAAATTTCCTATATATGTGTGAGCTCATGTATGGGTTTGTGTACATGACCACAGTGACTGAAAGTGCCAGAAGTAGACATCAGATTCCTTGGAGTTAGATCTACAGATGGTTGGTAGCCATCCTCCACAGGAATTGGGAACTGAACTATGGTCTTTTACAAGAGCAGTATGAACTTTCCACAGTAGAGCTCCAACCAGTCTCACATTCCGAGCAGAATCTGAACCTAAAGTGCATACTAGAAATATTTACATGAAGCCAAGTTCAGAATTACATTTATTCTACTAAGTCCCCTGTGCTAGGCATTAAAAAAACACGCTTCCTGTATGTTTTTTTATGATAGGACCCCTTACTGCCTGATTAATACACATCAAGACATGATCATATGTTATAGATAAGTTTCCTATGAAGCTTGAATTGTTCCATTTTCTCGAATATGAAGTTCAAACACTAAACTTTACACTATTCAAGGATACATTCAACATGGTAGTTGAAAATATCCAACTACCAACTGACTTAGATATCTTAGATAGAAAACAGCTGAGCAAATAATTTCAAACAATAAAGTAAATGACAGTAAGTGCCTTGCTTGCCAGGACATGTGACATGATGATCTATACTGGAGTTTTGAAGACAAACAAATTCATTTTACAAAATCATAACCAAAGCTATCTCCTATCAACATAGTTGCCCTTTGTCTAGGACCTAAGAATTTACAAAGATATTAAAAATTAATAATCCAACAATGACCTTCCAATTAATCCTGTGAATCAGGTAGAAAGGGAAGCTAGCCCTGATCCCATGTCCCTTTATTGTGATCAGAAATTGTTATTCCATGAAAGGTTTCAGTGGACTGTCAATGATAAAACTGGTTCATAGAAAGACTACCACTCAAATCACAGAATTCCCTTTATTTTATAGTTTTTCTCATCATCTTTTTCTTATTTTATACAAATTTTATGCAAAATTCCTAATGACTATTATGTATCATCCAATACATCATTTAATATTCTGTGGGATTGTATAGCTTCCTAGCTCTTACAAGGTTTACTATCTTTAAGTTGTAGCTGCCACCATCTTTAGCTTATGATGAAGGTATGCAATTTGAAGTAATATATGCTAGTTAGAATAGTTACTCCATGGCAATGCTTGAATTCAAACCTAGGGTAATTGGAGCCAGAATCTGCTACATCCACTCCAGTAGTGACTCGCGTGACAGGCCTAGAAACCTGGACATAGTCCTGATTTTATATTTTGAGCGGATAAACCAAGCAGCAGACCAGGCCAAGGTGTTACATGTGAGAGAGGTTTATTATGAGGGAATGGGGGGTGGGGAGCGGTGAAGTGGGTAGAAGGGTAGAAAAGAGGAGAGAGAGAGAAAGAGGGGGAAGAGAAGAAGGAGAAGAGACGAGAAGGGGGAAGAGAAGAGAGAAGTGAAGGGAGCGAGGAGGAGGGGGTGGCTTCCTATTTTATACAGAAAATGACTTCACACCAGTGAGGATGGGAGCTGAGCCAAGTGGATTGTGGGATTGAAGGTCGTTGTCCTGGCAACGCAGGTCAAGGGTCAGGTATGGCAGACTACATTGCATATTAGAAGAAAGTAGGTGAGTTCTTCTGACAAATGGAGTTCCCTACAGATACTTAAAAGAGCAGCCAAGTTACTCCCATATGCAAGAATTTACCATGACCTAGGAAAAAGGAAGGTTGTGGTCTAAGAAGGAACTAGAGTAAATACTTAGAACTGTAGATAGCCGAGCCACTCCCATACACAGGAATTTACAATGGCCTAGGGGGAAGGTGGACTATACAATAAACTAGAATTGGAACTATGGCAAGGGCATGAAGCCCTTGCCCCTGGCTTCTAAGATTAAGTTGACCTTAGGTGGGGCTGCTTTTGATCCCAGTGGTTAACACTGATTTGTTTGTTTGTTTCAATACAGGGTTTCCTTCCCTATGTAGCCCTGGCTGTCCTGGAACTCACTCTGTAGACCAGGCTGACCTCCAATGCAGAAATCTGCCTGTCTCTGCCTCCCAAGTGCTGGGATTAAAGGCATGCCCCACCACTGCCTGGCTGATTTTTATCCCAATTGGCTCCTGTTAGCTTTTTGTATGCATTCCTCTGTTTTGTGTAAAAGTCACTTATAAGACTGGTGCTCATTTTGAGAAAACTTGCATTCAGATACACACACTTCCTTGTGTCTGTGTCTGTTTGTCACCCTCATTCCATTGCTAACTCCTTGCCCACCTGTCCAGAACCCTGATTTCTCCCGGATGGGGGGGGGGGGGTGACTGAGGCTGGTCTGTGACAAGAATCCAAACTTTTTTTTTTCATTAGATATTTTCTTTATTTACATTTCAAATGCTATCCCGAAACTTCCCTATACCCTCCCCCATGCCCTGTGCTCCACTACCCACCCACTCCCACTTCTTGGCCCTGGCATTCTCCTGTACTGGGGCATATAAAGTTTGCATGAGGGGCCTCTCTTCCCAATGATGGCTGACTAGGCCATCTTCTGCTACATATGCAGCTAGAGATACGAGCTCTGGACTTTTAAAGGTCTTACACAATTTTTTAGTGACCAAATGGCCATCTGAGGCCTCTGTGCTATTGCTAAAACCTTCTACTGTGTCATCTTTATACATATTCTCTTAGCATTCCAAAGCACCCAAGGACATTTTATGTTTAGTAATAGTCATAGTTTAGATTGATACTGATATTTGAAAGTAAACTTTTACTCCTCACTCTTCATATACCTCTTAAATATCTTCCTTTGTTCTTGCTTTGTTGTTTGGGAGAGGAGGCAGGGTATAGATCTTGAGTATCTTCCCTTCTCCCTGAATCCAGGGTTCTGGGCAACCTCTCCCATGTGCAATCCATTGCTGCTGTTTTCTTCCAAGTGTCATGGTGGTACTGTGAAATCTCTTTAAGCTCCAGGCTTCATAAACAGGAAGGTACTCCAGTCTATGATCTATCACCTAAGATGGGGCTTTAAGGTAGAAACCAAAAGTGTGGGTTTATATACAATGTTCCTGCATTTTCCCTGTTGGGTGAATGTCCAGTGTAATCTCTTTAAGAAACTGTGAGAAGGCAGAGGGGGCAAAACCACGCTACCATTACTTTACAAATTTATTCCCACAATGTTAGAGAGGCTTTAAAATCATCTATAACTTTTATGTATGATTTTAATATAAGTATTTCAGTATTATATCCAGTTTTCTTTTCACAGTATTTCGGGTTGAACAACTGTAAACCTTCAGCTGCTGTGTACTGACTCACCTTAGTTCCTGTATTCAGATACATACCTTGCGCCCTGCCTTGTGAAATCTTACATCCTATGTGTGTAACAACATGCAGGCCCCACTTAATTTTTAGTACTGAATGACTGATGAGTCTAAGAACAATAACAGGCTCACATTTATAGTTCTTAAGGGCAGAATCTGAGCTCTGGGGATTGAAGCAGCTGGATTCTCTGTTAAGCACTCTTATGCTGTCTTCAGCCGCTCCTTAGGCTCACAGGTCCACAATCTTCCAATTCTCTCCCTACAGCATTTCCTGTACTTCCTGAGTTTCACCCAGCTCAATTACAAAGACACCCTCTCCGCATCACCTGTGAAGTTCACTCATTCTTCCTTTTGGTTCCTTGTCTTCCCTTTGTTGAAAGATGTTTTCAGGGATCATTATTTGATCTTAAAATATACTAAAAACTAAAAACAAAAAACTCCTTTAATTTCTGAGGGGGAGAGGACTTTTCTCTACAACCAAGGTTCCCTTTGTCACTTTCTTGAGCATTTTTCACGATTGGTTACTCACTTTGGCATGTATGCTCATTTTCTTCTCTCTAGTTTAGACTGTAGTATCTTCTTTAGAACATCATGGCACTTGTTCATACTGTCATGACTCACCAGATCTCACAAATTACCGAGTTTCCAGTGCTTGGGGAGTGAATTGTTCGAAGGGCCTCTCCTGTAGAGGACTTGTATGAACTCTAAACAGCTACATGCCATTTAAATGATTTAAGAAAACAGAAGACACTTCGCTGAAGTTGTTTATCAGGTTTAGGAGTTCTCTAGTGGAATTTTGGGGGTCCCTTAAGTATCATCTCATATCATCTGCAAATAGTGATATTTTGACTTCTTCCTTTCCAATTTGTATCCCTTTAACCTCCTTTTGTTGTCTAATTGCTCTGGCTAGGACTTTGAGTACTATATTGAATAGGTAGGGAGAGGGGGCAGGTTGTCTAGTCCTTGATTTTAATGGGATTGTTTCAAGTTTATCTCCATTTAGTTTGATGTTGGCTAGTGGTTTGCTATATATTGTTTTTACTTTATTTAGGTATGGGCCTTGAATTCCTGATCTTTCCAAGCTGTTTACCATGAAGGGGCGCTGAATTTTGCCCAATGCTTTCTCAGTGTCTATTGAGATGTTCCTGTGCTTTTTTTCGTTAAGTTTGTTTATACAGTGGATTACATTGATAGATTAAACAAACCAGTGGCCTTCCTCTACTCAAAGGATAAACAGGCTGAGAAAAAAATTAGGGAAACAAAATCCTTCACAATATTCACAAATAATATAAAATACCTTGGTGTAACACTAACTAAGCAAGTGAAAAATCTGTATTACAAGAACTTCAAGTCTCTGAAGAAAGAAATTGAATAAGATCTTAGAAATGGAAAGATCTCCCATGCTTATGGATTGGCATGATTAATATAGTAAAAATGGCCATCTCGCCAAAAGCAATCTACAGATTCAATGCAATTCCTATCAAAATTTCAAATTCTTCATAGATTTAGAAAGAGCGATTTGCAAATTCATTTGGAATAACAACAAACTCAGAATATGGAAAACTATTCTCAACAATAAAAGAACTTCTGGTGGAATCACCATCCTTGACCCATGGTATTGGTGCAGTGACAGGTAGGTAGATAAATGGAATAGAATTAAAGACCCATAAATGAACCCACACACTTATGGTCACTTGATTTTTGACAAAGGAGATAAAACCATCCAGTGGAAATGATGCTGGTTCAACTGGCAGTTAGCATGTAGAAGAATGAAAATCAATCCATTCTTATCTCCTTGTACAAAGCTCAAATCCAAGTGGATCAAAGTCCTCCACATAAAATCAAATATACTTGTTGGACTGTGAAAGATAGTCTGTGTTCTGGAAGAGCAAGGCTTACTCCAAAGACCCAGTAGAAAATTCTACAAGGGATGGACCCTGTAAACTACACCCCAGACACAGGCGCCTGACACCACGAGCCATCAACTCCATAATCCTGTGGCTATTAGTCACTGTCTTAGTCAGGGTTTCTATTCCTGCACAAACATCATGACCAAGAAGAAGTTGGGGAGGAAAGGGTTTATTCAGCTTACACTTCCACATTGCTGTTCATCACTGAAAGAAGTCAGGACTGGAACTCAAGCAGGTCAGGGAGCAGGAGCTGATGCAGAGGCCATGGAGGGATTTTCTTCAGTGAAAGAAACAAAGACTACCAGCCCAGAGATGGTCCCACCCACAAGGGGCCTCTCCCCCTTGATCACTAATTGAAAAAATGCCCCACAGCTGGATCTCTTTTTATTTATTTATTTATTTATTTATTTATTATTAGATATTTTCTTTATTTACATTTCAAATGCTATCCTGAAATTTCCCTATACCCTCCCCCTGCCCCTGCTCCCCTACCCACCCCCTCCCACAGCTGGATCTGATGGGGGCATTTCCCCAACTAAAGCTCCTTTCTCTGTGATAACTCCAGCTGTGTCAAGATGACACAAAACTAGCCAGTACAGTCATGTAGGCAATGCTCCAAGCTCCTGAAATTCTGTCTGGACTCCACCCCCACAGTTACCTGGCAACAGCAAGGTAGTCCAGCCCACTATTAAAGAAGCTGCTTGGTCCCTCCTCTCTCTCTTGTCTCTTGTCTCTCTTAAGCTCTTGCTCTTTCTTGTCTTTTACTCTTACCTCTCACTCCCTTCCTCTCTTCCCTTCCTTTTCTCCCTTTCTCCATATGGTCATGGCTGTCCTCTGCTTCTTAACTTTTCTCCCTCTCACTGCTTTTCTAAAATAAATGCCTTAAAACCATGGACCATCTCCGCTATCAAGACCTGCCATGCTAGAGCAATGGTATAAGCCTTCCCCTAAAGAGCCATGTCTAATCTCCTGCAGGAAGGCCACCGAGTGTTTCCAGCCACCAAGACCAAAGACTCACTCTCATGGAAACCACACAGTGCCATTTCTCCCCCTGCCCTTTCTCCCTTAGTCCCCAGGGCTGACTGAGCCGCCCCCTGGAGCCATCAGCCATTCTCAGCTCTTACACTGTGTCCAGGGATGTCCTGTGATGCCCAAGATCTGGAACGTGTTGTCCCTGGCCTCTGCTCATCCCAGGGACTCCATAGAGAGTTCTTCAGTGTTACCCAGCTGTCTGTGGTGCCCCCAAATCAGAGCACCTTCCCTGCCTACTAGCAGTAGGGTCCACTTGCCTCATACCTCCCCAACACCTGTCCCTTGGTGGTTCTGTAGGTTCCCGAGGCAGTCTCCTTTGTCTGCCTGCCAATACAGAGTGACAACAGATACTGGCGAGGATGTGGAGAAAGAGGAACACTATCCTATTGCTGGTGGGATTACAAGCTGGTATAACCACTCTGGAAATCAATCCGGTGGTTCCTCAGAAAATTGGACAGAGTACTACCTGAGGAACCAGCTATACAACACCTGGTCTTAGTCAGGGTTTCTATTCCTGCACAAACATCATGACCAAGAAGCAAGTTGGGGAGGAAAGGGTTTATTTGGCTTACACTTCCATACTGCTGTTCATCACCAAGGAAGTCAGGACGGGAACTCAAGCAGGTCAGGAAGCAGGAGTTGATGCAGAGGCCATGGAGGGTTGTTCTTTACTGACTTCCTTCCCCTGGCTTGCTCAGCCTGCTCTCTTATAAACCTAAGACTACCAACCCAGGGATAGTACCACCCACAAGGGGCCCTCCCACTTGATCATTAATTGAGAAAATGCCTTACAGCTGGATCTCATGGAGGCATTTCCTCAACTGAAGCTCCTTTCTCTGTGATAACTCCAGCTTGTGTCAAATTGACACACAAAACCAGCCAGTACATATACCCAGAAGATGCTCCAACATGTAATAAGGACACATGCTCCACTATGTTCATAGCAGCCTTATCTATAATAGCCAGAAGCTGGGAAAAAAACAGATGTCCCTCAACAGAGGAATGGATACAGAAAATGTGATACATTTCCACAATGGAGCACTACTCAGCAATTAAAAACAATGAATTCATGAAATTCACAGGTAAATGGATGGAACTAGTAAATATCATCCTGAGTGAGGTAACCCAATAACAGAAGAACATATATAATATGCACTCACTGATAAGTGCATAATAGCCCAGAAGCTTGGAATACCCAAGATATAATTAACAGACCACATGAAACTCAAGAAGAAGGAAGACCAAAGTGTAGATACTTTGGTGTTTCTTAGAAGGAGGGACAAAATACCCACGGGAGGAGATACAGAGACAAAGTGTGGAACAGAGACTGAAGGAAAGGTCATCCAGAGACTGCCCCTCCTTGGGATCCAGTCCATGTACAGTTACCAAACCCAGACACTATTGTGGATGCCAATGAGTGCTTGCTGATTCTGATATAGCTGTCTTCTGAGAGGTTCTGCCAGTACCTGGCAAATATAGAAGTGGATACTCACAGCCATCCATTGAACTGAGCCTAGGGTCCCCAATGGAGGAACTAGTGAAAGGACCGTAGGAGCTGAAGGGGTTTGAAGGCCCATAGGCGGAACAACAATATGAACCAGCCAGTACCCCCAGTGCTTCCAGGAACTAAACCACCAACCAAAGAGTACACATTGGAGGGACCCATGGCCCTAGCTGCAAATGTGGCCTTGTTGAACATCAATGAGAGGAGAGACCCTTGGTCCTGTGAAGGCTTATTGCCCCAGTGTAGGGGAATGCCAGGATAGGGAAGTGGGAGTGGGTGGGTTGGTGAGCAGAGGGAGAGAGAATACGAAGGTTGAAGGCGAAGTTAGGAAATTAGATAACATTTGAAATGTAAATAAAGACAATATCTAATAATAAAGAAAATAGAAGACAATTGAGGTTTTAAATCTCAACTAAAGGATCTGGCAATTTGGCTGAATCAGTAGAGTGCTGTCCATGTAAATTTGAGGATTTGATTTTGATTCTTAGCACTCATGTAAAAGCTGGATCTGGTGACATACCCTTGTAATCTTATGCTGGAGAGATGTAGGTGGGTACGACTCTGATGACTGTTGCCCTGTCTTCTTAGCTGAATGGGTCAGCTGAAGATCAATCGAGAGACAGCCAAAGGAAACATTAGGCATACACAGGTGTTCATCTAGAAGACATAGAAAAGGTTATACATGTGTTTTTATTTTCTTGTGTGTGTGTGTGTGTGTGTGTGTGTGTGTGTGTGTGTGTGTACATCTGTGATCCTTAGAACTCATGTAAATGCTGTATAAGTTGGTGGTATGAGGAAGAAAGAAGGTCTCTAGAGCAAAGTGGATAGCAGGCCTAGACAAATATGTATGCTCTGGTTTTAAATGAGAGATCATGCCTCAATATATATGGTGGAAAGCAAATGAGAAGACCTCCTATTGTCGAATCTGGGTTTTCACTTATGCGTCTACCACCAAGCTTACAACCCATTTACTTGGATTCTGAAGATCTGAACTCTGAACCTCACACCTATAAGACAATTGCTTTCAACAATGAACCATCTACCTAACTTCCAATGTGTTCTTAAGAATGAAGATGAAAGATCTGACATATGACTCAACAATTAAAGGAGCTTGCTGTGGAAATCCAGCATCAAAGTGAGGCAGCTTACAACTGCTTACAAATCTAGCTCATTACAAAAAATAGTCCATGCCCTTTTCTGCCCTCCTTAGAAACCTATAGTCCTATAGTGAGTGCATACTACACACACACACACACACACACACACACACACAGAGAGAGAGAGAGAGAGAGAGAGAGAGAGAGAGAGAGAGAGAGAGAGAGAGAGAGAGAGAGATACAAACACACACAGGCACAGATGAACACACATAAATAAAGTACATCTTTTAAAAACTGAAAAGAATGCTCAAGCAAGGAAAATAATTTTCTTGAGTAAATAAGAACATTTCAGTGGAGAAGCAGAACTAAGGAAAACTTCTATAAAAGCAGAAACTCTGTGGCTAGACATAATAGAAGAATGTTTTATGAGTTTAGACATAAGAAAAAATAAATTATCCAATTTAAAAATAGATTGAGAGAAGCTAACCCCAAATATTAGCATACTCACTTAAGAAGCAGTCCTATTCAATAGCCTGCAGACATGCACAATGTTTAAGAGTAATGACTTGGGAATAAAATTATAGTGTACTAAACAATTGGCAGTGTATGATATTATTGGTTCCACACTGTCACACTTCCTGTATCTACACAATACAATATCCTAAGGGAAATATATTATAAAACATGTTTCTTTTCCTTGCCTTTGCAGGAGGATTTCTTCAGCTAGATATTTGCAGAAATGAACCAAGGAAAGTTGTGAAAAATGTCTGTCTCTGAAGCTTGCTTATGTCTTGACCTCTATCATTCCCTTGACATGAGCTTGCTGGGCTGGCTAGTACTGAGAGGAGGAAAGACCCCCTCAGTTAAGGGGGCTGCATCATCCCACACTAGATAAAGCCAAGTCCACGTTTCAAATGCACTGCAGACATGACATTATGTCAACTTAACACAAACTCAAGTCATTTTCCCAGTAGAGAAAATATCCCCCTAAGAGCTGCCTGGAGGCAAATCTGCATTTCATTTTCTTGATTAATGATTTTTGCAGATGGACACACCTCACTGGAAGTGGTGCCTGGGCAGGTGGTCTTGGGGGTCATAAGCAAGCAGTCTGAACAAAGCTTGGGGAGCAAGCCAGTAAGCAGCATTCTCTCACAGTCTGTGCATCAGTTTCTGCCTCAAGGTCCCTGGCTTGAGTCCTCTTCATGACTTCCCTAGATGGTGAATTACAAAATGCAAGGTGAAATAAACTCTTTCCTCTCAAATTGCCTTTGGTCTTCATGTTTTGTTGAACCAATAGAAATCCCAACTAGGACAAAAGGAATATGTGTGTCTCGTCAGAGTCAACAGTCTCTGAGTTAAGAACAATGGTGAGCAGTGCCCTACGTACTCCACACTTGTAAATTGTAAATTTACAAATTATAAAGTTATGAAATAGTCTTTAAATTTAAATGGATCTTTATCGATTTATTTTAAAATTTCAAGATATAATTTTATGGATTTGTTGCATAGGACAGTGCTTTGAATTATAAGATAGATAGATGATAGATAGATAGATAGATAGATAGATAGATAGATAGATAGATAGATAGATTGCAAAACAAACAATTCTAGGTAACTAACATATTCTTTTCTTCAAATAGTTTCTTAGTTGTTTCTGTTGTTGTGATAGAGACCAGGACCAAAGGCAACTTGGAGGGTAAATGGTTTGTTTTATTTTACAGGTAAAAGTTTGTCGTGGAATGAAGCGTCGAGGACTGAAATTGGAGACAGGAGCTGAATCAGAGGCCATGAAGAAACCCTGTTGACTGGCTTGATTTCCATGACTTGCTCAACTTACTCTCTTATACCATGTGGGATCACCTGTCCATGGGTGGCACCACATCAATGGTTAATCAAGAAAATGCCAGGGATTTCTTGCCAGCAAATCTGAAGAAAGTATTTTTTCTCAGTTGAAGTTTCTTCTTCCTAGAGGGCACTGTTTTGTGTCTAATTGGTAAGAAGTAAAAAGAATAGAGTTATCATTTTGTTGTAACAGCAGTTTTCATCAACTTTGTACATTTTTTTCTTTTTAAAAGATGTAGTATTGTCTTTGTGTTTATTTGGGTATCTTGTGTGTTAATTCCATATGTATTCAGGTACCAGTCTAGGCCAGAAGAGGATATTAGATCTCTTGAAACCAGAGTTACAGGTCATTGTGAGCTGTCCCATGAGTCCTAGGAACTGAACTTTCTATGGAAGAACATCAAGTATCCTTATCTATTGAGCTGTGTGTTTAATCCCATCCTCACTATTTCCCCAAAATTCACTATGTAATTAACTATATACACTGTGTTGTAAAATAGTTCTCCTACACTTATTGCTTCTACTAAACTGATATTTTGTTTAGTAGTCAGCATCTATGATCTACTGCTCCAATCATCCAGCATTTTATGACTATCTTTTCATTTTTTTAGAAATAAACTTTATTATACTATCCTCTTTTAAAATACTGAGTTTTGAGGGCTGGAGTTATGGCTCAGAAATTGAGAGCACTCCAGAGGTTCTGAGTTCAAATCACAGCAACTACAAAGTGGCTCACAACCATCTATAATGAGGTTTTAGTGCCCTCTACTGGTATGCAGGCATACATGCAGGCAGAACCCTGTGTACGTGATAAATAAATACATCTTTAAAGTATATACAGAGCAGCTCACAATTGCCTGTAATTCCAGTTTCAAGAGATCTAATGTCCTCTTATGGCCTCAACTGGTACCTGAATACATACAGAGTTCACACATAGAGATACTCACATAAACACTCACACCCAGACACACACACACACACACACACACACACACACACAGTTTTGAGGTAGATTTGTTTGAAACAGCTAAAGGACACAGTGTTTAAAGTAAGATAGGCATTCACATATATTACATTGCTTGACAGTTTTTACTATATTGACACCCTGGTGAAGGAAGTACCATTGTTGTCCTTAAAATTTTCAACAGTTTATTTGCAGATAAGAAAATGGACCCCAAATGTTATTACACTTGACAAAGTCATATGGCTGCAAAGAAGAGAAGCCAAGATTCAAGTTTAGTCAGTCTGTGTCAGATATGCTATGAATATAATGGTCTGTGTCAAAGAAGTCTTGTCTATTAGAGATATTTCTTTCTCCAAACTGTCAGGATTGCATGCTGAGAAATGAACCAAAAATAAACCATGCTCAAGAAGTATAGAACTTATAAAATATGTTTTAACAAGAAATTTCTTTTTAATCTCTTCCCCCCCACACACACACACCACTGACATGAACAAACCACTCTAATACAAATACTTAAAGTAATGAAATACCAGTTCTGATGTGTGCTTACATTCAGGGTCGGAGTGTGCCAGGAAAAACATGTGCCCGCCTCTGAAGATGAGTGTTAGTTCCTTGGCCTTAGGGTTGCCTCCCACTAGCTCATTGTCATTGTCAACAATTAGAGTTTGTCCCCTACTTCCATACTTCAGCACTGCCTTCAAAATGTGGGAAAATGGAATACCTGTCCATTCTGTACTAGAGTTTTACACATATGATACTGAGAAGAGTCTACAAGTTGGGATGTAGGAGTCTGGACACTTGCCTAGGTCATGCCACTTAATGACTACATCATCTGATCAAGCCCTGGTTATACTTCTTGTAAAATGGGATCATCTTTTGCCCTAGGACCCTAGGTAACCTGTGCACTCTTCTCCCATTTAAAAGCTTATTGTACAGCACGTAAGGTACCTGCTCTATCTCATGATGGGAGACAGAGAAATAAGAACTTGCTCAAAGAATTCTCAATATGGGAAATAGGGCTAAAGGCAATGAGAAAATAGTTTAAAATGAAACCAGACAACAAAGGGAAAGTACTCAGTGGTTCTAATGCATATTTACTTACCACTCAAAGCTCTCTTTAGGTGGTGTTTAAAAAGTTTTCTTTTTATTGTTCTGGAGTAGATGATCATACCATGAACTGAGGTATTTTTCTGGTTAGAGAAGTTTAGACCCACTCCTTCTGTTCCATTTTTTAGAAAAGGTTTATTTTTATCTACGTGTTCATAAGGGTGCCTGCATGCATGCCATGTGAGTGTGGGAGCCTGTGGAGGCCAGAAGAGGGCATTAGCTCCCCTGGGAATGGAGTTCCAGGCAGTTGTGACTATTTAACATTTGTAGTTCATCCGATAATTTCTGTCACTGCCATTTCACTCATGGAAAACCTACTATAAAAGTCCAAACTCAAAGACAAACTTTGTTGAGAATCAAAAATTGAAGCGCTGATAAGAATTGTGAAACGACCACCCAAGATCTTTCTGAAGATCTATGTAAAGTAGCCAGACTGGTAACAAGTCGCCAGGAGGTTGAGAGGTAGACACAGTGTAAAAGCACCACAGAAAGGTTTCTTTTAAGAGCATCAGTCAGTGCTTTCATGGGAAATCCTGACTATGTTCCTTCCATTCCCAAATGGCTAGTACTTTGAAATAAATATATTTGATGAGAATCCATAGTAACTGTCTTCACAGCCTATAAATTTTTAGGAGATTATAAACTGAAAACAAAATAATATAAAGATTTTATTTGTTTTTCTAAATCTGTTTCAATGTACACAATAGGGTACAACTTAAACTAAAAGTCATCTGAAAATTTTAATCATAAGTTAGGTGATGACAAATAAACAGATGAGCACAGAATGACAGAACAGATAATAAACAGAAAACATCATGATAAACCTGGTCACTAAACATATTCTAACAATGGACATTCATTTCTAGAATATGTTAAAAACTAATTCAATTAGAATTTATTTAGAAATACAATCAAAGTAATTTTTTTTAAAAAAAATACATAATTAAAAACACAAGTTTTCATTTTCAAACAAAAGAGAACATCAAGTTACCAATATTCAAATTAGAAAATTATTATTGGATGAAATTCATTAATCAAACTTTATTATGAGATGACCATTAATATACTCTACTATGAAATTGCAATGTCTGTAAATATATTAAACAGTACAAAGTCTGAACACATGTGCTAATGACTTTAGAGACATTCAGGCTCATATTTCTAAATTATTATAATTTAATCACATCAAATTTCAGTCTTTCTGTTCCCTAAGGAGGTGTGAGTTATTGTTTCATTTTTCCAATATGTGTATGAGACAAATGGTAAAAATGATGGACAATTCAAAAACAAAAACTATAATCAATAATATTTAATCCATAGCTTTCTTATGACTTCTGTGGCTTGTATTCATTTAAAAAGGTATACTGATCAAATTATTTCTAATATAATGGTGACAAAATTTCAAATCAAAAGAAAATATAAAGGAATTTGGATTATTTACTACTATCTTAAGCACCGAGCAATCAACATAATAAAAAAAGAAAATTATGCTAAAGATAAAGTTAGGTCAAGTAAGAGGTAACTAATCACACAATATAAAGAAAAGAAATGTAAAATATGTGACAACATACTTAAAGACCAACAAATGTATAATTTGAATTAGTTAATATGTTAATTTTTTATATAGTAAGGAACAATAACCTTTATCTTTCCACTTATGAAATAAAAACAAAAGCAAGAAATGAATTCAGCTTCTTTGAAAAAATTGACAATTTGTTAAATTTTTCTCATAATTCATCAAATAGAATATGCTGTGTCTTTAGAATGGGACATTATTTGGTCATATGAAAGATGATATATTAGTCCATATTACAATGAATATAAATCTTGAAAACATCATAATAAAGTTCAGCTACAAAAATCTATGCATTATGAGATTCCATTTGTAAAGGGCTCAGAATGAACAAATCCATGAGCTGTTAAATGTACTCTATTGAGTATACAGAGGAAAGGTGTGACAGTGACTGTTAATAGGTATGGAGGTTCTTGGAGGAAGTGAAATGCCTGAGGATAAAGTTGATACCTACGTGGACAGCATCAAGAGGTACCTTGGAGTACCTCATCAATGCAACAGGAAAGTGGAACCTTTCTAAGACTGTTACTCACATAGGACAGAAATACAATTCAATAGAAATCAGAGCGTAAGAAGGGAGAGAATGGAAAGCATCCTTCATTTTTTTCTGAGAATAGGACTCTTGGAAGCTTTTCATGTCTTATGATGTGATGTGTAATTACATGCAGGGAAAAGAAGACACATCCTTTGAGAGGCTTTAGGCAATAAGTTAAAATGACTGCCAACAGGTTGAAAATACAAGAGTGAAGTGAATAGAAATAAGAGGTAGGACATGTTTTGAGTTTGAGGAAGTAAATAATTAAGTCATCAGTGTTAGGATTAGCTCCAGCATAGTAATATACCTGCTAATGGTCAGGTGTTCTGGCTTTCTTCATTGGTGACTTGTAAGTGGGTGAAAACTGGATTCAATTTGTAACAACCAGAAAGCTTGTCTTCCAGAAGGTTCTAGTAGGCTTTCTTTCTGTCTTCTCTGGATGACTTAATTTTAGTGTATGTATGAAGAGTTGAGGCGTGGGGTTCAGAATAATCCACTGTGGAACAGACATGGGGAGGTAGCATTTTGACAGAGGATTTCTTGTTGAAACTCAAAAGCACATTTTGCTGGTTTTAGGTATGTGTGTGGCTTGTCTCCCTGACATTGGTCAGAGTTCAGTTTAATGCCTCCTTCTCCTGGTGTCAAACGTGACTTTCTTAGAGTGAAGACAAAAACTATTGCCATATGTTGAAGCAATTAAATTTTCACATTGTCACATTCTACTATATAACTGAGAATAAAATGGACAATCTATTTATGACAAATGAACACATGGTTTGTTTTTAAATTTGTTTTTCTACCCACTTGGTTGCTTTTCCTTTAAAATAGAATTAATTCCCCCCTCCCTTCCTCCCTCTCCCTCCTTCCTTCTCCCCACCCTGTGTGTGTGTGTGTGTGTGTGTGTGTTTATGCAGATGTGAGTGTGACATGTTTGTTGAAGTCAGAGAACAACTTTTCATGTAGTTCTCACCTTCCTCTTTGCTAAGCCCTGTCTGTGTTGCTGAGCTTCATACTGTAGTCTAGTTAGCCTGAAGGATTCTAGATGATTTTCCTGCCTCTCTTTCCCATCATCTAGGATTACAGATGTGCACAAACATACCTGCCTTTCTACAGCTGTTAGGAATTACATATGTTTCAGGGATTTCTACATAAGTCATGGTCTTGTGGTTAGTACTTTCACTAACCAATCCATTTTCCTGGCTATCTCTTTGAACCTTATGGTGTCATCAGTGGGTCCGCAACGACTACCCCCTCTCTCTGATTCTCTCGAAATTATGGGGATAATGCCACACACTAGTGAAATTATTTTTGGAGTGAACAGTTTTTCCACAAAACTTTTGTCATTAAATTATTTCTTTCATAAAGAAGAAGAAACATCATTCTATACAAAAACATCCTCGAACATAGCTTGTATTTTCCATGGAACAATTGGTGTCCTCTTCATATTAATAGCAATTATTGCTGCCACGGAGTTTGTACTTGGCAGGCACTAGCTAAGCAGTTGCATGTACTTTCTTAGTTAAAAATCACAGTAACATGGCCACAGCAGAACCATTATCATCTCCATCTTACAGATGAGAAAATCATAGCACGCACTATGAATTGCACAAAATTGCAAATTTGGGAAATGACAGAATTAAGATTTGACCTCAGGGCTGTCTGCTTTTTGCATCTAAGATTTGACCCCATGTGCTGTATCAACTCTAGGGTGAGACCTATCTTCTGGGACTGAAAGAATTGTTTCAACACTTGCTGTTGTTAGGATAATTTTCTCAACTATTTTTTTAAAGCACAGACAGGCACACATGGACATCATGCCCATTGTGTAGCTGATGTGCCCAACATTGACAGGAAAAGCACTCTCTACCAAAATGCATATTAGGAAAGAAAATAGTGAGACAACAGGATTGCTCAACTCTGCATTTCAGCTAAGACCCCCAAACTGAAAATCATCTGTGCAAACGTTGCAAAGGCATTGTCACTACATACATATTTCTGTGTTAGCCAATTTTCAATTTCAGAGATACAGACAGGAGATTAATGTTTTGTTAGGAGGGAGCTTGGTAATAAGAATTCAAACGACATTATTGTCCTAAGGGACACTATACTTAAATTATAAATCAACTGGTGTAAATCTCAACAAAAAGTTGGGCAGTTCAGCAAATGTAGGGCTTAGAATATTAGAAAATGAAGTCAAAATATAATTTAGTAATATAGTATAGGAGAAGCTGACAATGTTGTTGCTTAATAATCATATTAGTGGAACGGAGGTCTACAGAGAATGTATGCACATGTAATATTGGAAGATTTTCAAACTATCTTTCTATCTCTTCTCCTTTTCTCTCTTCTATTCTTTCTTCTTTCTTTTCTTTTCTTTTCTTTTCTTCTCTTTCCATTTTCCTCTTTATAAATACTTGTAATAAAGCAGCTTAGTTAAGAGATAAGAAAGAAAGAAAGAAAGAAAGAGAGAGAGAGAGAGAGAGAGAGAGAGAGAGAGAGAGAGAGAGAGAGAGAGAGAGACAGGGAGAGAAAGAGAAAGAAAGAGAGAGAAAGAAAGAAAGAAAGAGAGAGAGAGAAAGAAAGAGAGAGAAAGAAAGAAAGAAAGAAAGAAAGAAAGAAAGAAAGAAAGAAAGGAAGGAAGGAAGGAAGGAAGGAAGGAAGGAAGGAAGG
>NC_034602.1:34136719-34171697 GCF_900095145.1 Mus pahari | reverse complement strand
GAAGGAAGGAAGGAAGGAAGGAAGGAAGGAAGGAAGGAAGGAAGGAAGGAAGGAAGGAAAGAAGGAAGAGGCTTCAGGGCAAAAGAGCAAAGAAAAAAGCATAATATCTTTTTCTTGTTTGTGTGTGTGTGTGTGTGTGTGTGTGTGTGTGTGTGTGTGTGTGTGTGTGATTCATCTGTGACAAGAGAATAGTAACACTTACCTCCAATGACATGGGAATTAAGTGGGACACGATTGTCAGTGCACTTCACAGCGTATAGACACCTGAGTGGAGTACTACATATGTTCTTTTCTTTTCACTGCGTCTCTTTTCTTCTTAATCTACTTTTGTTCCAGGAATAGAGAACTTTAAGTCAATTTAAAGAAGTCCTAAAGCAACTTATTGAAAAAAAACTGAACGATAACCACAAAATAGAAAGAAAAAAACAACAACAAAAAAATCTTTGATGAGTAGAGATAAACAATCTTGCATTGTGATAGTCTTGATGAAATCCCCGCCCCCCGTGTGTATGTATGTATGTATGTATGTATGTATGTATGTATGTATGTATGTGTTCGTGTGTGTACACAGATTCCAGTTGAATGGACAGTTCTGGATGCAGCCTCCTCCCTTTGACTAAAGCGACTGGAGAGTCCTTAAAGTATCAGCCAGCATCCACGCCGTTTATCTAAGAGCTTAGGTGGGAGCTAAGAAAATAAACACTGTGAATGTGTTTGGCATTAGAGTGGGAGGCACTGGATCCCCTTTTCCACTTGTGGAGTCCCTGCTGACGCCGTACAGCCTGGGATATTAGCAGACTTGAGCCTAGACCCGGAGTAGATGGGGAAGGTGTAGGGTGTTTGTACAGCTGAGAACAAGATGAAAAACCCCAGGTTCCCTCTCACACCCCATTAGACCCTGGAGTCCATGGAGTGTTGCACTCAACACATAAACACTCTGCTTAGGGAAGCCCTGGCTGGGGTGTGAGAGGGCGAGGCACAGTCTTCTACAGAACAATGGCATCTCTGTGAGGAAGCAGGCATCCTCACCGTGAGCGCCTTGGTCTGGGACACATTAATCATTGCTTCTACCTTGTGCATTTCAGTAAACCCTAAGGCCTTTGGGGATCAATAAAGAAACAACAGGTAAGGAGATACCTAGTCGGAAAAGAAACACTCGGGGCCATGGTTTCCACTCACACTTTCCTTCTCTACAGAAGCGAACTTGGAGGAAAGTGGAATTTGGAATAAGACTGGTCCATCATAGCCGAGTTTACCATCGTTGACAATTGATAGAGATTCCTTGTCTTCATACAGCTCTATACCTTTGCCCACTGTGGTTCATCTGCCCAGAATATTCTTCAACTATGCATACTGTCTTTTGATGGATGGCTGCTTATCTTTCTAGCATAATTCTTCTGCATGCTTGCCTCAAAGGAGATTTTTTTTATATATTATCTTCGATACATGCTGAGTTCTTTCCATGCTCAGTGTCCCCATGCTGTGAAGAAACTAATGTTAAAGTGCTTCCCCTTCATTAGAATTCCTGTGTCTGCACGAGTCTCAAGTTTCTACATAGATAAACATGCATTTCCACTGCTGAGATGATTTAGGCTCAAAGACAATGTCTCATTGATTTCCAGAGTCTCTTCTTATTAGTACATCTACCATTTTACTCATTTTGTTTTTAGATATTATATATTAAGTGGGTCTATTTATACTAAAATAATAACTACTCAGTATTAATGGATGTGACTTTTCTCAGAAAGGGAATCTTGGTCCTTGTAACCAATGTACCTTAAGGGTTTAATGGATAATGACAACTGAATCCAGTGATTGATTGTATACTTTTTCTTTTCAGTATGAGAGATTTAACTCAGTATCTTAAATGTGTGAAATAAGTGTTCTAAATTGAGCTATGTCTCCCAGCTATAAATTAGAGCATGTGCGGCTCTCAAAGGTAAATGTTTTTAGAGAGCATTTAGTTAAACCTGTAAGTTGGTCTCTAACAGAAGGTCTTCACATCATAGACCATGATAAGACCATGGACACCTCGCATTCTTTCTTGTTTCCTGTCCGTAAGATGACTCTTTCTTCTCTGCCTCACACTCTTCTGCTGTGATAAGCCTCCTCACATGGAACATGAACAATGGGAAAAATCATACTTGAACTAAAATAATTAAAGATTTACACAAAATGATCTCCTTTATTTGAAAGTTAAATATCTCATACAATTACAGCTACAAGATGCTGACTAACATAACTATGGTCTTTTAAGAAGAGAAAAAAGTTAAAGAAGGAACATGCATGGGAGGAAGTCATGCTAGGGAAGGTGGAGGTAGAAACTAGAGAAGGGTAGTTACCAGCTAAGGAGCAGACACCAGAAACTGGAAGGAAACAAGTGAAGGCTCTTCCCCTAAACCTTCTAGTGCAGCATGGCTCTTCTAATATTCTCATATACTTAACTTCTAGAGTAGTGGTTCTCAACCTTCTTAATGTTGTGACACTTTGATATAGTTCTTCATGATGTGGCTACCATCAACCATAAAATTATTTTGTTGCCACTTCCTAACTGTAATTTTACTACTGTTGTGAATTGTTATGTAAATATCTGATATCCAGAATATCAAATATGTGACACCAGTGAAGGGGTTATTTATACTCCAAAGGGGTTGCAACTCACAGCTTGAGAACTGCTGCTCTAGCTTTTGTAGGAATAAAGTTATATATTATCAAATATGCAGTTGGGCAAATATTGGAAGTTCTGTGAATAGCCTTGCCTTGTCTTGACTTGATGGATCTTTTGACCTTTACTTTCTTTTTAAGTCTTTCTCTGATTTATAAAACTAGACTCTGAGTTAATATTTGTGAAGGAATATTCCAAGTAGCTAACATAAATGCTGGAGACTCCTGTAGTTGAAGCAACAGCCACAATGGCTTCTGTATGGATTAAAGGCTACTCTTCTCTTGCCAGAGCTACATCCCAGTGCATTAGAGTTTACTCTTGCTGACGCCGTCTTCGGGTGGGAAAATCCAGGGTGTGTCCTTACTTACATTAAAATCATTCTAGAAAAGGAGTAAATTTCCAAACTCTGTGGACACACTTATCTTAGAGTTCCTTTCTGTCTTAGAGTGTCATGTTGCATAATGTTTCTCTTGTATCTTAGCTTTTGATAGGACCAAACTCTTATCTCTAATCTGATTTTTGGGGGGCACTTTCTGGGTTGTTATGCTTTTTCCTGGATTTATACTTTTGGATGACAGACATCTAATCTTCTTTATCATTTCCTTTTTTAAAAACCCAGATATACTTTTCTTAATTAAGTTCATCTTACCTGATACTTGGATAGCTTTTTTTTTTTTTTTTTTTTGGCAAAGCACCTAACTGGACTATTGATCCACCCTTTTAACTTTGTCAGAACTGAAGAGCAGCTAGCAAGATAGATTAAAGATTTCATCTCCCTGGAATGGTCCAAATCAAAATGTTCCATAATTTGTTACTGCAGACTGTCTTTTTAGCATCCCAAAATAAGGCAATGACACCACTATGAAGCAGCAACCCAGGCCATAAACATGGACAACATGCTGGGTCATTCATTCTGTCATCCAATGACTAATCAATGGTGGCCCTCCAAGAATTCCCCCTTCTTAACTCCACATGGTTGTGATCTCCTTGTTCTACCTCAACACATCACTTTTCATCTCTTTTTTACTGAAATATATTCCTTGGTACTGCTTCCAACACACTCATTTGCCCCATTCTAGCCAGAACAAATTTTGAAAAAGGAAGACCATATTAGCATGTCTTCCAGAATAATGAATATTTGAGGACTTAGCCAACACAATATGCCCTTCTGTCCATCATCTCTTCGCTACCACCCTGTGACTTTCCTTCTACCCATGTACATTATGATTCAGATACATCTAGTTCTTCTAGTTCCCCAATGATAATATGCATTTATTTATTTATTTATTTATTTATTTATTTATTTATTTATACACTTTACATCCCAATCACAGCCCACACACCTCATTTCCTCCCTGATCCACCTTCACACAACCCTCCTCCCATTTCCCCCTTCCCTTCTCCTCAGAGAAGGAAGACCCCTATACATATCAATCTGCCCAGGCATACCAAATCTCAGTAAGCCTGAATGCCTCCTCTCCCACTGAGGTCAGACAAAGCAACCCACTTAGGGGAAGGTGATCAAAAGGCAGGCAACACACTCAGAGATAGCCCCTGCTACAATCCAACCCAGTTAGGGGAAGGTGATCAAAAGGCAGGCAACACACTCAGAGATATCCCCTGCTACAATTGTTAGGGCACCTATGTGAAGACCAAGGAAAACATCTGCTACAGATCAGTAGGGAGGCTGTGTCCAGTCCATGAATGCCCTTTCATTGGTGGTTTAATCTTTTGGACCTCCTTGGGTCCAGCTTGACTCTGTAGGTTGTACAAGTTTGCACTCCCACCAGCAATGCAAAAGTGTTTCTCTTGTGCCACATCCTGGCCAGCATGTACTATTACTTGAGTTTTTGAGCTTCACCCATTCTGACAGGTGTAAGATGGAATCTCAGAGTTGTGTGGATATGCATTTGCTGATTACTAAGGACTTTAAACATTTCTCTAAGTGCTTTTTGGCCATTAGAGATTTCTGTGTTGAGAATTCTCTTTTTAGCTCTGTACCCCATTTTTAATTGTGTTATTTAGTTTGTTGTTATCTAATTTCTTGAGTTCTTTATATATTTTGGATAATATTCCTCTGTCAAATGTAGGGTTTGTGAAGATCTTTCCCCATTCTTTAGGCTGTTGTTCTGTCTTATTGACAGTGTCCTTAGCCTTGAAGAAACTTTTCAATTTTAGAAGTCACATTTATTATTTATGTTAGTGCCTAAACTATTGGGATTCTGTTCAAAAAGTTGTTTTTACTACACCCTCTTTTTATGCCATATTTTATAACAAAATCTAGGTTCAAATGTTCTTTATCCATTTGGTACTATGGAAAAAGCTCCTTACACATCCTGCTCCAGTGCATCCCAGAAACATCTTATGACTGTGTTAGCACAGCACTACCATTTTAGGTTATCTGTCTGTACATTTACTTTCCCCATCATTCTGTGGAGATTTTCAGGGTAGTTTATGACTTGCTCAACCATACTTTCCCATTATCAGTTAAAACATATACAAGCTATGCACTGTAGACATAGAATGAGTTTCTAACTAGAAGTATTGTATCCACTGATATACAAGAGAAAAACTCTACCAAAGGAGCTGGAAAATCTCATCCTGTATTATTCTATGGTTCATAAAATGAAATGATGACTATCAAGTATGCCTTATGAACTCTAAGTAATTATGTGACTCAAAATAAAACATTAATTTTGCTCCATCTTGAAAGGAGGGTGTACTTCTCTGTGATATCAGGCTTATCCTTTCATTGTAAAATATTCTTTGAGATGGTAATTTTAAAAATCTGATAAACAAAAATTATGGGGTTGTTTTGTATTTGCTATTTCAAGGTTTTCCAAACTGCAGAGGAACTGCAGAGGTTTTGATGTATTGGATAAACTTTAACACAATATGGTTCATGGAAACCTTGGTGGGTATATTTGTTCAAAGCTGATTGCTGAATCAACATCTAGAATATCAAATTATATTTTATAGTTTCTACTTAAATATGTCCATATGTTAAAGGATTGTTTCTTAAAGGGGAAAATTGGAAGGGAATGGAAATTTTAGGAGATTGTGTCTGGTGAGAGGTCCTCATAGCATTGGGGTGTATTGTTTAAAGGGATTGTGGGATCCTGATCTTTTCCTTGCCTTCTTTTTTGATCACCTTCTGTGACAGAATACCATTGTTCTTCCACATTCTTCTCCATTGAGTATGCCTAGACACAAGTGCAAAAAACAGTAAGACCAACTGAGTAAGGATGACTGTCATACAACTATAAGACAACATATACATGTATCCTATGTGTTGAAGATCTCAGGCATTGTGTGATAATGACAGAAAGGTGACAGGGTGAAAGTAGAAATAAGACAGGATATAAGAGTTTTGCTCTCCAGCACAGAGAACTCTGAAAGCTATTTTTTATCTGTATTTGAACTCTTCAGTCACTCTACCACAGATTAGGCAAGATAAGTAATAAGAAAACTTGACTACGTAATAGTAAGTCCTAGCTTTTGAACCACAGAATATACAAATGCTGGATAAGCAAATAGATTGAGCTTCTCACCTAAGGACCTTCACCTGTACAGCCTGAGGGTTCATAACTGGAATTGAGATTTGTAAGCTTGACTTCTGAAATAAAGAACCATAATGTCTCTCTTGCTTTTCTACTCATATGTGAGTCAAACTATAAGTGTCCTGAAGCTTAAACACTTACCAGTCAGGGGCATTGCCATATAAATTGACACTGTAAGAAACCTGGAGAAAAACTCAAAGCTTCCCTCAAGTCCCAGGATGTTCTACATAAAGTGTGTGTGTGTGTGTGTGTGTGTGTGTGTGTGTGTGTGTGT
Organism: Mus pahari; assembly: GCF_900095145.1. NCBI lineage: Eukaryota > Metazoa > Chordata > Mammalia > Rodentia > Muridae > Mus > Mus pahari. The sequence continues at coordinate 34,165,198 of NC_034602.1, read as the reverse complement.
GTGTGAATGCACATGAATGCCTCAGTGCTAATCTGGTAGGTAAGTTGATCCAGTAAAAAAAAAAAATATTGAAAGCTCAGGATATGGTCTCTTGGCTAGAATTTCTTTAGTGGGGTCAAGTCTCCGACATTATCCTGGTTGGAGTTCCAAAAATCTCATTGCTCAATTTTAAAATAAATAGATCCTCAAGCTCTGTTGTGATAGACAACAATGTGAGAGGGTCAGAATCAGTGGCTGAGATGGCCAGGGGCCCCAGTGAACACGCAGCCAGTGTGAACCAAAGGATGGGACAGAATGAGCACATACCTCACTTTCTACCCTGCAAATCTAGTCCACATTGTATGTAAGTCTTGCCCATTACCTACATTTTCAGGGAAAGTGCAGTGTTTGAACAGATGGATCATTTTTATACTTATAAAGCTGGAATCAGTCTGAGAGATTTAAATAAGTGGATGATACTGAACTAGCACCCCAAAGACTAAAAGCTAATTTAGATCAAGGTTTTAGGAAGGAGCTTAGGAAGTCCCAAAACATACCTGACAGCAAAGGCTCAACATGTAAGCCCATTGAACACTGGAAAGCACAGTGTAGGTTTCAGTATTCTTTACACACATGTAAAATTACCGAAGAGATTGGAGATCAGAAATCCTATGTTTACACCACAATTCTGCTTTTGTTCCTATAAAATAAGAAAATCTAAATTCCCAAATGAGCCTTTGAGGCATGAGTGGATCAACTTCTGCCACATTTAGTGTCTCTCTATCCTGTAGGCTAAATTTCTTCTACGTGTTTCTTCCTACTGCTTTGAATAGTCATTGGTCTTGCTCTATCATAGAGGCTCTGGTGAGCACCCATTCTTTCTCATTTTGATCTTCAATTACAAATATGTAGGTATCCCCAGATTTCTTAAACTTACTGCCTTCTTCCTTTTTCAGATCATATATATATATATATATATGAGTTGTTGAGTTGTTGTATGCTTCTCATACTAGCTAGGATGAGGAAAATGTAGATAGGAATAGACAATGAATTTTCATTGGTCTTACATTATACTTTATGCTTGCTTATCTACAGGAACCAAGAACAATATGTCTTTAGAGTTTTATCACAGCACTACCAGTTGATGTACCTATGTACCTATCCCCAGGTTTCTTAAAACCCATCTTCATCTCTCTTTCTTCCATGTCCCTTTAACCAGCTCTTTCTGTGTAGTATTTAGTCCTATAAGAGTCACCTAGCTATTATTTATGCTTGCCAAATCTTCTTTGGAGCTTCTTGTCATGTTGTTACATTGTCAAAAGAGGTCCAGTCTCTCCGCACTCTATATCTGCATGTGAGCCTTGGCTAAGCATATGCATTGAGTGAATCCAGAAGCTGACTAAAATTTCTAGGAAGGAAGAATAAAAGGCATGGCTAAAAAAATAAACAATGGGATTGCTGAAAGGGAGGAGGGGCATATAGAATGGGAACCAAGACAAAGTGTGTGGATTTTAGTTTGTCATATGTAACTGGAGGAGGGGTAGTGCTTTCGATGTATCCTACCTCAGGAAAGCTAGAGAAGACAGTAGCTTCTGAGCTAAATAAACCTAGAAGACTAAAATGGAAGCTCATAGAACAGAGGAAATTATAGTCCAAGTTTTTGTATTCTTTGTATACATAGAAAATTGCTTAATAGATTGGAGATCAGGAATCCTGTGTTTATACCAGGAATCACTTTTATTCCTATAAAATAAGAAAATTTGAGGATACAGCCTTCTTGGACCCACTGAATTATGTGGCAATAAATAAATATTACTGAATGAACTTATGGGAAATACTCTTCTAGTGCTTGTATATAAAATACTTCTGAGAGTTCTGAAATCGATTCCTTAATGGGAAGAGGTGTGTTTGAGCAGCCATAGAGTCAAATGTCTGGCTCCAAAGAGCAAGTTACTAACTTTCTCTGACCTAGGGGCTCCACTCTGCCAAGTAAATAACAAAGATGCTATGTAAGCAGGAGGCAGTTCTCATGGCGAACATGAAAGCCCAGGAGCTGTACTCTAGCACATTATGGGCAGTTTATGGAGCACATCAGATCATAATGTGAGACAAATTGGCACTGGGGATTCCAGTGGCTGCAGGCCAAGTGGACCACCAAGGTAAGAGAAATGAAGGAGTTGCCAGAAGGAGAATTCTCCTCAGTTCAGCACATAGACTCCACTTTTGCAAAGTGTTCTTTTAGCTTGATTCCTATGCCATAGTCACATGTTAAAGTGAGATGTGCAGACATTTTGTCTTTCCCTCTTTTCTTCATTTATTTAATGAATATATATGTCAAAGGTAAATGTTAGGCAATAGCATAGGCATAGGGGTGGAAGTGGTGAAGGAAACCCTGCATGGTTTCTGAACAAATGAAGCATAGAGTCAAATACAGAAGAGGAAGGTAATGTGCTATGAGATCACTAGCTAGAGGAACTAATCTTCTTATGGGGGTACCCCCTTGATCTCAAACCAAAGCCCAAAGCAACATAATGAGTTTAGTTACAGGGTCATATAGGCCTGAAAAACTTAACATACTGAACACAGAATACAATTATGAGGAGAGAGACTATGCCTCTGTAAGGATATTCATGCACAAGATTAAAGGCCAGAGAGATAGCAACTTTTTATGCTTCAGGGCAAAAAAGAGACAGACCACTAAAACCCTGTTAGAAGTTCATTATTTTTACTATAATAAAATACCTGAGGCTGAGTAAATTTCCAAAGGGGTTTATTTTCTGATGTTATAATAGTGGTGGCAGATATCAGAGGGAAAAGAGGCAAGACAGGGAGTCAGAATGCAGGCCCCACCTCATGAATGCCTCTCAATGATGACTGAGTTTCTAGTCCATAATCCTTGGAAAACAAACCACATATGAAGTATGCTATCTATCCTTGGCGCTTATGGCTTACAACTTCATAAGAGATAAAACCAGTCATTCAGTTTCTGATAGTCCAAAGTCATGCCAGCACAGTGAATCCCAGTCCAAAGCCTTCTCTGAATTAATATATCTGTGTGTGTGATCCTCTGAATCAATAAATATAAGTTTTATTTCTAGGATATGATAGAATCATAGAGGACAAGTTAATACTTATATTTAAAACTGAGAAATATAAATGTAAAAACATTCATACAGAGCTTAAAACAAGACCAAAATCTAGCAGAGGAGGCATTGATTACACCTTAAAGATCTAAGGCAAATTTTGAGGAAAAATGCATGGCCCAAGACCCGGGAAACCTGTCTCTATAGGCTTGCTCCTTATGTCCTTCTGCTTATTGGTTTATAATTAAAATATGAGTGCATCTCTCCTCTTCCATTTTCTTACTTTACCCCTCTCTTCAGCCTCTTCCATGTCCTGAATATTCTCTCAAATTCATGGCCTCATTTTCTTTGCCTATTAGACATACACAAACACAATCACGTCCTTAGTCTGTGTAGTGTTGGGTACATATAATATGATATATATCATATGTAATATATATTGTAATATAAATATATTACATATATGTAATATGATACATACATACATACATACATACATACATACATACATACATAAGATTTCAAAAGTGAAAGAATGTGCTATTAGAAACCAATTAAGGGTCTTATCCTTGGAGAAGTTTAAATATCTCCCTCTCAGTGGTAGTCGTTTCCTGTGGTTTTCGTTTGGGGGAGGTATTAGATTTTTACCATTCATGTTATCATGTCTATTAACTTTGTCATTGTTTGTTTCTTGCTTAGGCAACCATATTGTTGTAGCTTCCCTGTTTTGTCCGGGAGACATGATCTCACAGCAAACATCCTCGTCTTCTGCTTCTTACAATCTTTCCATAGCCTTTTCTGTATTGTTCCCTGAGCCTTGAGTGCAGGAGTTATGTTATAGATGTATCCACTGAGTATGAGGACCTCAAGTTCAGTTGTTCAACTGAGTTTTGGCCACTTGTGGTTTTTATAATGATCTCCTTCTGGTGCAAAGAGAAGCTTCTTTGAGGAGGTAAGACAACATTTATCTGTGGGTATAAGCATAAATATTAGAATGCAGTTAAGAATTGAACTATTCTAGTAGACTGGTGATATTAGGTTCTTCTGTAAGACCCATGGAAGCATTAACCCCAGACAGTTGGGTAGGTTTCCAGTACTAGGTATGGTATTCTTTATATCTAGTGGGCACATTAGAGAGTTGTTGGTTGGCAACAAGATATGAATTCCACTCTTGGCAACTTTAGAAATGTCGTGCTGTGCTTGTCATTGCAATGGTTCGTAGGTATCAATGTTGGGTCGAATTAATAATTGATGGTTTTTTGTTTTGTTTTGTTTTGTTTTGTTTTGTTTTGTTTTGTTTTGTTTTGTTTTGTTTGGTTGCTTGTTTAGCACCTTCTGGTCAAACAAAATCTAATCTGAAAGAGGAAACTTTTCGTTCAGATTTAGCTAGAAACTGTCTGTGCTTTGCCTTTGCCTGGTGTCAGCAGCAATAAGAATTTACCTCCAACCTCTGGGAAGCAACAGTGTACAACAGAGGTAGGTTTCATTGTTTTAAAGGCTCTTAGAATCACCTGACCAACAACTTAAAAGGAGGTTTTTCACACATGGTGTTGGGTTTTGACAGAGAGTTCATGGGTCCAAGGGAAGCACATATATATGATAGATAGACTGGGCAGATGAATGAAAGGTGGGATGGCATTGAATCTGAAATATTCCCGTGTCCTTCTCTGAGCACTCATATTCCAGCTTGTTCTCCTGATTTAGAGTCTGTATATCTTTGAGAAGTAGGCTCTAGCTGGAGAAGTACATCATCACTTTGAATGTTGTTCCAGCCATTGGTTCCATTCTAATGGGATTTTAGAAGATGCAGGATGTCAATAGGAATGTGGGCAGTAAAGACACTGTGCATGAGAAACCAGTTATCCATATTTTTTTTCTGTCCATGTGATGAGAATTTGAATGATAATGAAAATATAATATATTTTGTATGAGGTATTTCAAGACCCCAAATAGAGCATGATTATTGCTCACTTTGTGCCTCTAGTTTACAGTGAAAATCAAGAGCAGAAATTAGATTAATAATATTTTTTAAAAAGCAGCTTGAGAACGTGAATGTGTTTAAAGTTATGGACAAAGGAAGTGCTGAGGACAAAACAAAAGAAATGATGAAATTGTTGTTAAAAGGTTCTGAACTTTGCACTGAGATAATAAGAAAAGTTTAGTGAAATCCCATCCCCCTGTTGAAAACACCAGGGTTTCGAATGGAAAACCCTTTGAAAAAAATTTTTGTGTATGGAACTTGCTAATCATTTTATTCATTCATTTAATGCCTTAAGTCCCATTAGTGCTACATATGTGTAGATTTTGTGTAGGAAACTAGTGCGAGACAATGTGTGTAACAGCTACATCATATCTAAAATAAACCATTTCACAACACTCCTCCCTACCTTCCAGCTCTTACATTATTTTTTTCTGGTTCCTCTTCCTTGATGTTCCTTGAGCCCTGGTAGGATTCCATAGCAATGTCACGTCTTATAAACAGTATTTTGAACAGTAATGCATCTCTATTTTAACCACTACCTTACCCACTGAAAATAACAAGCTTTTCTGACTAAAGTTTGGGAGCAGCATAAATCTACAAATCTACAAATAAATATTTAAAAGGCAATTTTATTACAAAGAGAGAACTAAAGCAGTGTCTTGATGGTAAAGGACTGCCTAGGGAAACACTTTCTAACATTTAGCCATGTAGGTACCCAGAGGCTACAGCAGCTTTGGTTCAAAGTGGGCTAGATAGATTTTTAATTGACAGTAAAGCTTGGCATCATCTATAGGGTGATGGTTTTGCAGACAATAAGAACATAAGAGTGATGGTGTCATGGAGCATTGTACTAAGAACTAGAACAGCTGGTGAGACCAGTCGGTATGTAGGAGGTTCAAATTCTCTGTTAACAGCCTGGGAGTGAGCTGTGAAAGGAGCATCGTAGGTGAAGTCTAAGTTACAGTGGAAATCCTAGGATGCTACAGAGGCCAAGAATAGGGAATATTTGCAGAGGAAACCTCTAGTCACCAAGTATAACTGCTCCTAGAGAAAACCTATGACTTCTACAAGCAGAAGTCATGGGAGTAGAATAATCAAAGCCTATTGCAGTTTACATCACAGTACAATGAGCCCCAGTGCTGGACATGGAGCTACATGGCTGGGCTAGCCAGTCTTGGTTTAACCTGACTTCTTTCATTGCTGTTCTTCTATTCTTCTCTTTGGGGATAGTGAAGTTTACTCTATGACACTTCAAACTCAAAGAATATAATTTTCTTTATGATTGTACAGAGGCTAATGCTAAATTATTATCTCTCTGTATATTAGAAGAAGTTGGAACTTTGGGAGTTGGAGTAGTGTTAGAACTGCTCACTGTGAGAGACTCAATGTGAATCCAACGCAAGTTGAACTCAATGTGTTTTGTCTTATGAGATGACCATAGTTTTGGGAACCTGAAGCTAAAGATTATGGATTGAATCTGAAATTGTTCTCACAGGCTTCATTTTCCTCTTGTTTCTAGTACAGGGACCTCACTAAATAAGTCAGGCTGGCACCAAACATGTGATCCTCTTGCTTCTAATTACCTAGTGCTGGGATAGGCGTGTACCACTACACCTGCCTTGAGTTTTTCTCACATAGTTCTTAAGATTACTTTTAGGTGTCTGTGCCTATATATATATATATATATATATATATATATATATATGATAAAACAATAGCCAAATGCAACCAATTGCAACTTATGTAGGAAAGGGTTTGTACCATCTTGCAGGTTACAATCCATTTATTGAGGAAAGCCATAGAAGGAACCTGAAGACAGGGATTAAAACAAGGAGCATGACCATAATAGAACTGGTTACTGTCCTTCTTCCCCTTCTTCAGATACCTTCCTTATATAACCCTAACCCTCCCAAGTGTTGGAACAGTCCAATGGGCTAGGCCATTTCACATTAATCAGCAATTAAGAAAATATGCTAGAGATGACCACTTAGGGCAATCTGGTGGAGACAACTCCTCAATTGACATTCTCTCTGTTTTTCTGTCTCTCTGACTCTCTCTCTCTCTCTCTCTCTCTCTCTCTCTCTCTCTCTCTCTCTCTCTCTCTCTCTCTCTCTCTCTCTCTCTCTCTCTCTTCAAATTTTTCCCACTGTTTATTTTCCTACTCAGTTGTTACTTTCTCTTCCAGAGTGACTCTAGTTGGTGTCATCTTGACAAATAGTCACCAGCACAGTCTAGAACCTTAAAGCTAATGTTTATCCCTGGGTGAACTCTCTTACTTTTCTCTTCCATGCTCTCCATGTTACTACATTAAGAATTATTCATCCATTGGTATGGTTTATCATACCAGTTTTGTAGGATGACTTTGGTAACACAGACTTTCTCCTGGCAGTGAGTACTACAGGTTCATTTGGATGGACTATGATGACTGACTCCAGGTGGCTTCATTTATTAATAACAACGCTTCTGCAGCTGTAGTCAACATGAATGACACCATAGAGTTGTCCCAGTGGCAAATATTTCCAGACATGTTCATCTGCTTAATTGCAGCTGTTTTAGACAGAGTGAATTCACTCACTGTCATTGTTATAGCAGTTTGAGTACATGAATAGGACCCTGGTAAGTTCTATGGATTGCTCATGGTATAGCATTCTGATAGGCCATACAGCTGAGTTACAACTGCAGGGGTTGCAGATGAAGCACAAATGTCAGTGTTTCCCAGACCATAATGAGTGGCCAGGCCGGGCATGGTGCCCTTTTCTGTGTGAAGAAGACTGTGTAGCATTCAGGAATCAGTCTTCTCTAGTTCACTGCTATGATGCTTCTCAAGGTAAAGATTGGGGAACAAAATACTTATGGGAGCAAATATAGAGATAAAAATGTGGAGCAGAGACTGAAGGAAAGGCCGTCCAGAGACTGCTCTACCTTGGGATCCATCCTTTATACAATCACCAAACCCAGACACTATTGTGGATGCCAAGATGCTGAAAGGAGCCTGATATAGCTGTCTCCTGAGAGGCTCTGCCAGAGACTGACAAATAAAGAGGTGAATGCTCGAAGCCAACCTTTGGACTGAGCACGGGGACCTCAAAGGAGGAACTAAAGAAAGGACTGAAGCAGCTGAAGGGGTTTGAAACCCCATAGGAAGAACAATATCAACCTACCAGGTACTCCAGAACTCCCAGAGACTAAACCACCAACCAAGGAGTACACATGGAGGGCCCCATGGCTCCAGCCGCATATGTAGCAGAGGATGGCATTGTCGGGCATCAGTGGGAGGAGAGGCCCTTGGTCCTGTGTAGGCACCAGGCCCAATGTAGGAGAATTCAAGGGCGGGAAGGCAGGAGTGAGTGGGGGAACACCCTCATAGAAGCAGGGGTTTCGGGGGGAATCAGGAAAGGGGATAACATTTGAAATGTAAATAAAGAAAATATCCAATACAAAAAATTATAATTTGAAAAAAAAAGAAAGGTAGAGATTGGGTCTGTTTCTGGGTCTGCTAAGATATATTTCCAAATTGCTTTTCTTGCAGATGATAGGAGAATGAGGAGGGTTGTTCTACTGCTTCACAGTTCCTTGAAGGGACAGGGTCCTGTGATGGTTCTATGTAATAAGATACTGTATAATGATGGACAGTGTGAGCTGGGCTCTTTGTCTGATGCAAAGCAGTGACTTGGGTTCCCAGCATCACCCTAAACTGAGTTCATGGCCTGAATTAGGCAGGCTTCTTGAGCAGCACATATTTTATTTTCCACAAGATTATTAAGGACTGCTGGTGGACACCTTCCCTACTGAATAGTTTGGCTTGGCTCAGCGTTAACCATAGGTAGAGAAATTTGGAACTAGATGCTACTTGTTGAATTCCCATCTTTCTTAGGCCATCCTGTGTCTCCAATAACTTTACTACATTCTTAATGCACTCTAATGCTCTGTTTCATATCAGCTAGTTACTGTATTTTCTTCTTCTTCTTCTTCTTCTTCTTCTTCTTCTTCTTCTTCTTCTTCTTCTTCTTCTTCTTCTTCTTCTTTTTCTNTTCTTCTTCTTCTTCTTCTTCTTCTTCTTCTTCTTCTTCTTCTTCTTCTTCTTCTTCTTCTTTTTCTCTCTCTCTTCTTGTGTGTGTGTGTGTGTGTGTGTGTGTGTGTGTGTGTGTGTGTGCATGCGCACACGCACATATCTTCTAACTTTCCCTACCTTAATACCTAGAAAGAATCCTTTACTTTTCTTTCTCATAACCTTAACTATTTTGGGACTCATTCTATAGTTGTTATCATGCTTTTTTCTGGTTTATAGAGAAGAAGTATCAGTGGATCATATAGTTGTTACATCACCAGTTAGCTACTTTCTCTTCACCAAAGGAGAATCAAGGTGATGATTATTGTGTGGTAGCCCTTTGCCCAAGAAGATAAAGCAGTAGAAGTGTAGCCCTTGTCTCCACCTCAGCTTAGGGAATGAACAGTGTAAGCACCATCTGGGCACCAGTCTACAAATCGTCAATGTCTTAGCAGGCATACAGTCAGGTTATTCCACCCTTGCACTGTGACTTCTGTTGTAAAGTTTAAATGGCTAATATAATCAAAATAGAAGAAGGAAACATCAAATTTTGTCATAAGAGTTGTTATGACCTTTCTCATTAAATTAGCATGGCTCATCCATATGTATGATTCTTGAACAAATATTATTTTCTCCAAGATAATTTTCCATGCTTATCCCCTGTTCAGTAACAGCTTTCTTTGTCTCAGTACACCTCACCTGTCACTGGCCATTATCAATTGTGGGACAGGCTCTTTCTCTGTATCTTTGTGTGTTCATAACCTTTGCATTCTGTCTTTTAAATCACTTGGATATAGGTGATGGTACTGATAAAGCTTTATATGTTTCAGGTTTCTATTTCTATCCAAGTTACCCAAATCTATCAGGCTCTATATAACCCCTTTGACTGAATGAAGAGTGAGTCTAACACTGTAAAGTATTTTGTTAGCTCAGTCTGAAATAAACAGTAGAAATATTTCATTCTTTCAACAGCAGTGAGAGAATAGTGAGGACATAGGGAGATCAGTAAACAGTGCGTAGCACCTCTAAAGAGCAGTGTCTTTTTGTAGCTTAAAGATAAAAAATAATGCTTATAAAATAGGATTTAACCCACTCCATTAAGAAAATAAGGACATTAGGTAAATACTACAATGTGTAAACATGAATTGATTGATCAATTTTTTAGAATGTCTAATTTGTTCTCCTTTTTGAAAAAGGTTGAGAAATTAGCAACACCTACTGATTTAAAATCATTAAACACTCTCGAGTCTCCCATCCTCATTTTTCTCTACTGATTACTCATTTATTCACAGTAGGGGGAGGCTTTCCTCTTTTTCCAGATGGTAGCATAAATTTTCAGGTCAAGTGATATTAAAAATAGATAATAGCCAGGACCCCATGGGTCTCTACAGAAAGACTAAACAGTCACAATGGGGAATATCGCTGTTTTGGTTTTAGTTATGAGCTTTTATGTACTCAGCTGCTCTGTGCGCAGACTTTTACTGCGGTGGGACTTGGAGCTCTCTGAATTCCGGTTCCACATCACTTCCCGTCCTTTACACTCTCTCAGCTCTGTGCCACACAAGTCACAAGAAACAGCCTCGCAGCTGCACTCTGCTCAGAGTGCTCTTCCCCAAGGCACTGGTTTGGTTTGGCTCTCTGAATTCAAATCATGGAAGTTGTCTCTCTCCTTCCTGTTCTCATCAAATACTCAGGTGTCCTAAGGAACATTGACTCATAAAAGAAATGAAAACCAAATCATTTCAAATCGACTTAAAAGGCTCTGTTGGCTTTGTTTAAAGTGGACAGGGATTGCTACAGATTCTAATGAATAATTATTTTTGACAATATCAGTCCACATCTCCAAGGCTATTCCCACCAGGCCTCTAAAACTCAACAAACTGAGTGCTCTCTTTGTTTCTTAATTCACACATCTCATCTCTTCCTTTAATTTTTTTTTTTGCATCCATAAAGCACTTGCTTGATGCCACCTCCCCCCTCCCCGTATTTATTCCTTGTGTCCATTATGTGCCCAACATGAAGAAAGGATCATTTGGTTCACCCTGGATATATTGTGCCAACGGAAGTCATCTGATGTTGGTTGACAGAGGGATGCATCTAATCCATTCCCTGGAAAATCCTAAGGCTGAGTGTACAATGACAGATTGCCAGTTCAGTGAGGATCACCTTTGATTTTCGTTATCATTATTCGCTTGTACTGCACATTCTAATAATTACTACTAAAGACATCAAATAAACAGTGATATGGATTATACATAGGACAGTAAATAATAAGTAAAAGTTTATCCAAGTTTCATAAAAGTTGAAGCTGAGAGAGACCATAGCAATATTCTAATGAATAGCTTTGCTTCCTGAGTGAGAAACAGAGGCTGGAATATGTGAGACTCACAACAGATCACACAGTAGTCAGTAATGGGTTAGATGCTCAACTAATGTTTTCTGAAAGCATATAAGCCAGTCAGACAGTCATGCATTCTTGCCCCAAATTTCTTATCCATTATTTATCTGTGATATTTACCCCATATCCCAGCAATTCTCTTATCTATAAAATAAGACACTGGTGTCAACTCTGAAATTTTTCTATGAAGCTAAACCTAGCAAACACTCAAATACCTGCTGCCTATTGGTAGATGCAGAATGATTACAAAAGTCTGTGGCAAGATTAATATATTAATATATTAATATATTATACTTAAGTGTGCTACCATATCTGTGGGGATAAAACTATATTTTCCTGTTTAATCCCCTTTTAGGACCTGATACTTTATGGTCACACATAAGTGCTTGGTGAAGTAATCATAGCTCTTTCTCAAAGAAGTGTGTATTCTCTTCAATCAGAAATCACACGGAGAAAGATGACTTCATCCACAGTTCTTATGAGAGGTCGCTCTATTTATACAACTTATGCCATCATCAATTGCATCATGGGTCACTCCAGCCATGCCTGTGATCATGTGTGAAAGAAGGAGAAACAGAACCAAGGAAATAAGTGAGGTAGAATAGTAATAATGGAAAAACTCAGTTGGGTCCAGTGTGGGCAATATCAGAAATCAAAGCTCTGAAACTATCTTGAAAGAGAAGGAAAGCTTTTAATAAACCTGAAAAACTAAGTTGCAGAGAGAAGTTGGAGCATGGAGAAACTAGAACAGCAGGTAATATAATGTCCTTAGAGAGCTGACACTGGCTTCAGTGTGTAAAAAGATATTGTCATGTACTTCACAGAGATGAACCAGAGCATATTCTTTTCCTGGCAACCACACAGCCATGAGTAGAGATGGTTACTAGGAGTGCAGGTAAGTAAGTCTCCAATAGAAAAGGAAGAGAGAAAGAAAGTTTCCTGGAGAGTTCTATGTCTATTTGACAAAAACTCAAGTCATGGAAAGTGGGAACCTCAATAGAGAAAAATGTTCATACTAGATTGACCTGTAGATGATGTCTGCATTTTGTTGACTGATAATTTGTTTAAAGGGCCCAGCTCACTGTAGGCAGTCTTATCCCTGACCTGGTAATTCTGAGAGCTACAAAAAAAAAAAAAAAAAAAAGCAGCGATCTGAGCAAGCCATGGAGAGCAAGCTCAAAAGCCTCAGTTCTCTGTGGTCTCTGTCCCAGTTCCTGCCACCAGGTTCAGCCTTGAGTTCCTGTCCCAATCCCTGGATGACTGACTGACTGTGAGTTATAAGGTGAAATAAACACTTTCTTCCCTACATAGCCTTTGGTTAAGTTTTTTTGTTTGTTTGTTTTCTTCACAGTTTTAAAATATACTTATTCTAATTTCATTATAATATTATTTTTGTTTTACTTTTGTGAATGTAATTATATCATTTCTCCCTTCTTTTTCTCTCACTCCAAGCAGTTCCAAATACCTTCCCTTGTTATCTTTCAAATTTATGTCATGGTATCTTATCATTGTAATATTAACTGTAAGGCAGACAGATGAAAAGAACTTATTCCTGAAAATCAGGACTAGATCGGTGACACTTAGTTCTTGTCTATTATGATGTCACCCAGTGACTCCCTAAGCTCACAGGGGTTTAGTACAGGACACAGACCTTCTACTCCTCCCCCCAACTCAGTGTAAGTTCCTCTTTCCTCCTTCTGTGAATTCTTGAATGGTGACCATGCGAGCTACCACCCAAATGTGTGGTCTGAGCTAGCCTTTGAAGATCGGCATAGTGATCTTTGCTGACTTCTGCCCTATGCTTTTATTTGGAACCCCTGGCTGGCTGTTTGCTTTTCTAAATGTTTGCAGACATGGGGCTGATGAGTTTTAAGTGCCTACAGTGACCAACACCAGACCCTTCAGTTTGCATTTACTTTAGATATTGAGAAATGAAATGGAATGTGTCAAGGCACAGCATGCCTTGTCTAGACTTCTGTCACTTCTATCTTTTTGTCTTTAATTTCCCTCCCTTCATTCTACAAATTGTCAAGATCTTGTAAATATTTAATGATAATAATAACCACATTAACAGTTTCTGTAGGATTTCAATGTTGTGTTAATGATAGAAAGTTTGAAAAATTAATGAATGTATCAAAACAATACCAGAGTTTTATTATAAAAAATCATTACAGTTAACTTGTTGGTTTGTCCAATTTTTCTTTCAGAGTTTTTCTTGAAAATAATAGAAGATAGGCACAGAAAAGAAATTAGTATATTATACTGAATGATTTTTGCTTTCAATGGCATTAGTCCACATAAACATATCACTCACATTCTTGGAAATAATTATATGTAATCACTGAATACTTTAACACATAAACAGGTGTACCATATACATATCTATTTAATAATGTTTTATGTATTAGATATGTAAATGTAATGAATAGTTACCATATTTTATTTTTTATTCTATGTGTATTAGTGTTTTGTCTAAATGTACATCTGTGTATGATGTGCATGGCTGGTATCCATGGAGATCAGAAGAGGCTGTTGGCTCCCTTGAACTGGATGGAGTACAGACTATTGTGAGCTGCCGTGTGGGTTCTAGCAACCAACCCTATGTCATCTGCAGGAGAAGCAATTGCTCTTAACCACTGAGCAACCTCTTCAGGCTCACTGGCTGTACTAAAATAAAGTGAAAAATAAAACATAAAAAGTTACCTAGGATAAATTAATATGACGAATCTCATGGTGTTAAATGTTATTAACTTTGTAGGTGAGCTTAATGCATATTTTCCAGAAGCTTATTTTAAACTAAATTTAACAGTATTACGAAGCAATGAAGCAATGTAATACAAGATGAGACGTTCTAATAGGTTCTTATCAAGGCAACTATTTTCTCATCAGAGAAATAGGGAAAGACAACAATACGACAGTTAAGATTAACATATTTTCTGAATTAATGAATACTTTTACTCCTTACATCTTTTTTTTTTACTTTTATCTTTTCTTTTATTGGGAATTTTCTTTATTTACATTTCAAATGTTACCTCCTTCCCAGATCTCCCCTCCGGAAACCCCTTATCCTATCCTCTCTCCCCCTGCCTCTAGGAGGGTACTTCCCCACCCACCCACCCACTCCTGCCTTCCTGCCCTGGCACGCACCTACACTGAGGCATCGACCCCCCTCAGGCCCAAGGGCCGCTTTTCCCACTGACGTCCAACAAGGCCATCCTCTGCCACACATGCCCTGGGTCCTTCCACTTGTACTCTTTGGCTGGTGGTCCAGTCCCCCGGAGCTCCAGGGGTTCTGGCTTGTTGACACTGTTACTCCACCCATGGGGCTGCAAAGCCCCTCAGCTCCTTCAGTCCCTTCTCCAACTCCTCCATCTGGGACTTCTTACATCTTTAAATCTAAATCACAACAACAGGCACCAGGAAAACTGGAAGGAAACTTTTATCCTGAGGATTAATCGCAAAATAGAGTCTTAAAAACCACAAATGAGGGACCTGAAAGATGACTCCCAAGTTAAAAGCAAAACACTACATGGCAGCTTGTAACACATAGACACACAGGGCTACACTTACACATACGAAATAAAAAATAAATACATTTTATAGAGCGGTAAAGGAAAAAAAAAGTCCAGATAGAGCAGAATAGGAGCCTAGCAGTGTACTTATTAAATGAATGACTAAAGTCAGAAAACAATGGAAATATTTTTAAACATCCTGAGAAAATAATTTTTATTTATCTAGAGTTGCATACATATACTGTAAGAGAGTAAAACAAAACTGTTAGTAAGGGTGAGAATTTACCTACTATTTTTATCACATACAATTTAGAGAGAGAAGTGTCCAGATCAAGTAGCAAGGAAATATACTTATTATCTTTAAAGTAACTATTAACAATTATTATAACAATTATTTACTGCATAAACTACTTATGTCTAATTTAAAGAAAATACAAAATAAAATTATAGCATGTGTTTATAAGATGGTTAGAGCATTTAAATTAATATATGGCCTATTATTATTATTATTATTATTATTATTATTATTATTATTGAAATACAAGATTGTGGTAAATACTAAATTTGGTTTTTTTGACATATCTAATATAGTAGGTCCTCTAAATTACTAAGAGAACATGGTTTCCAAATTTTATCATGAAGGGAGAAAATTAAGGAAGAAAAATAAAGAGGTAATTCATCCTTAAGAAAAAGGTGAAAGACAGAGATAGATGTGATTAACTGTTCTCTGGTCTGATGCTGGTGGTTTCTGGAGGGTTCATCAGCTGTAAAAAGAGACCAGCAACTTCCTCTACACCTAATACATTGAAATTAGAATGCTTGTTTAAACAATAGGTGAATCCTAATGATAAATTGGTTGGTTTATTTTAATGGTACTCTCTGGACTCCTCACCATCTTGACTCTACTCTTTCTGCCTCTTTTATTCAGAGATTAGTGCATATTTTCTATACGTAGCACCTGCTCATGAATTTATTGCTACTTTCTCCACTGGTGCTATGTGTTATCAGTTAATTCTATCAGGCAAATAAAGAATATATAGTTTTCCACGAACCTTGTGTTTTATTCACCACCATTGTTTCAATACAGAGTGGACAATGTTTTATTAGATGGGTATCTAGTGCTCATAAAATTACAACTAGCCAGGCAGTGGTGGCACACCACTTTGATCCCAGCACTGGGAAGGCAGAGGCAGGCAGATTTCTGAGTTTGAGGCCAGCCTGGTCTACAGAGTAAGTTCCAGGACAGCCGGGACTACACAGAGAAACTCTGTCTCTAAACCCCCCCAAAATAAAAAATTACAACCAAGCCACTATTTATAGTTGAGCTCTATAGTAAACCATGACGAAATTATGTCTGGCAAACTTTTATGTTTTCACTAAAATTGTTATTTTCTTTACTGAAATTGTTATTTTCTTTGTATTGAAAACATTAAAATTGCTTCATACATCTTATTAATATGATGTCAAGACTTTCAGGAATCAAAATTCCTTTTAGTGACATTCAGTTGCATCATGTATTCTGTCAATTTCATATTCACGTCCCAGTGTGTCTGCACACAGTAACCTGGACTGTGTCCCCCTAGTTGGTGCCTCTGCTGTCTGTCCTATGTTTTGCGGGTCTGTTGGCTATTCCATCTTTCTCATAACCACACCCTACGCTTGCTTTGCTGAGGGCATCATGTATCAAGTTTTTCACCTGGAATGTGAGCCTTAGACTTTGCTCTGAGGAACATTACTGTGGGTATATTGTCAAGCCACTTGTACACTTGGTTGCTTGCTTTTTAAAATGAGCATAAAATCTCAGTGATCAAAATCCATTTTTCTTCAGAACATTGAAGGCCATTCATTTGCAGTGCCATCTTCCTGTGGTATTATTTAAGTTGAATGCTACTCAGATTCTTGATTCTACACACACACACACACACAAAATGTACACATTTATTGATCTACAATCCTAGAGAAACTCCTTTCATGAGGCTGAGTGCTCTGATCTGAAACTGATACAGCCTACAAATAAGGAAATGGCAACTTTGTTTCTGAAGGGTTAGATCCTGAATATTTTAGGCTCCATAAAGTATAGAATCCTTGATGTAAAGTTGACCTGTCACAGTCTCAATGCTGCTGAGGAATAGCCCACACCAAAATCGTAGAAAAAAGGATAGGTCTCCTGCCTTAGGAGAAATGATAAGACATGGAGATTGAGTTAGGTACAAAAGGCATCTCTGACACAAAGGTATCTTTTCCCCTTCTCTTCTGAGGTGCCTGCTTAGAATGAGCAGCATTCAGTGGGACCCAGAGTGAAGGAGTCCCTCAAACCAGGCACCTGCACTATCCCTTTCTGTACTCTTTGGTCCACAAGTGTCAAGTCATTCAGTGTCAGGTCCGGCTAGGATAGGGTCCATTTAATTTTTCATTTGCTTCTCAAACCTAATAGGAAAGACTTCTGCAGTATGCAAAAAGAGAAATGAGAATTCCACTTTACAAATTTTAAAAATCCTAATTTCACCTCCCCATTTAGAGAATATATTTTCTTTTTAAAAAATAGACTCTATGTAGTATTTTTTGGGTGCTTTAAGACCTCACTTAATCCTATTAGAATTGTGCAGTGTCAATTATATTGACAACATAAAAATACACATTGTAATATCTATTCCCTTATAAAAACAAGCAGAAAGCCAAAATAAAAGAGAACATGTTTTTAAGTTGTCTAATTATAATGATTAAGATGGCAGTAACTAAGAATAATCTTCATTTCACAGAAAAAGAAATAGAGGTACCATAAGTGTAAAGAACACAGTGTAAAACTGCTTTGTTGATGCAGCTTTAACCCATATATTAGAGCACTAGACTCTACATTATCAGCCAGTGTTCATTTGTTTAGAGAAGTGTGTGACATGTTAATATTGCATATAACAGCAGAACCTGGTTGAAATTTCACTTTTGGGGTTATTAAATCTACAGAGATCTGAGCTAACATAAGACACAGGCTCTGTTTTTTTTTTTTTTTTTCTTCTCTTTCAACTCTATTAGTACTCAGTCAGGGACTGTATTTAGATAAATCTGGATCTATGACAGTCATTTTCTTGAAGAAATGATAACAGAAATTGCCTTAAAATAGCTATAGTAGCAAATAAAGTTTTAGGTATTGTAGGTATTAAAGTTTTAGGTATCTAGTTAATCAGATACTCATTTTCCTTTTGCTCTAAATTATTTTTAAGCCCAATTATCTTCCTGTGGAACAATGTGTATCAGTGAAACAAATTGTTATATTTTGCAAAGCATCAGCCTTCTAACTATAACCAGTGGGTTGTTTTGAAAAGTTTTACAGTATTAATATTGGTACTCAAAGGTAAATCTTAAAGAAGTCTTATTTTGGGGTAAGCTCAGCAGAGTAATATTTTCTTGGGTGTGCAAGAGAATCTAACTTTAATCTTTTGTGTTTCCTATATATGTGGAATACATATGAAATTTATATCCTGTCTGTGATACTTATCTTTGAAAGCAACTATTTTATAAAAGAATACAGTTCTACATTTTAAAATATCTAGCATCCTGTAAATGTAATTATAAAGCAAGTATATTAAATGGTAGAAAGCAAATCTAGTATTATTAATTAGCCATCCTAAAAATTATGTTTAACATTTACGTAGCTTCTCATATACACATTTGATTTGTAGCATTCTTTTTTGTTTTTCTTTCTGAGACAGGGTTTCTCTGTGTAGTCCCGGCTGTCCTGGAACTCACTCTGTAGACCAGGCTGGCCTCAAACCCAGAAATTCCCCTACCTCTGCCTCCTAAGTGCTGGGATTAAAGGCGTGTGCCACCACTGCCTGGCAATTTGTAGCATTCTTATCATGTTTCATATTCAGTTCCAGCTCCTACCCATTAATAAAAGCATGAAACTTTGCATGCCTGGTGGATCTCTGACACCCATTATGATACACATAAGGACTCCCATACATGCTTCTCAATAAATACTTGTTCACTGTATTAAGTCCAGAGTTTCTTATCATCATCTATTTTTCTTTATTATTTATAGTAGAAACATATAGATATGGAGAAAATTTCAAAATATTATCAGAAATATTTACTAGCAATCATAAAATCCTCTGAAACAGTAATATTGCAGAGTATTCCTGAAAATGTATTGATACATATTTGGGTACTATATACAAACAGTGCACACATAAAATACATGGGCCCAATTATAACAACTGTGATGTTATATTGTGATCTGCATTTTATGCTTTATTTCCCAAACAGTTCATGAGCTCCTTGATGACTGAAAACATACTTATGATGTCAGTGAAAATGAAGACGAGGCCTTGACCTTTTTTTTTTATATTTTTTTATTATTATTATTTTCTTTATTTACATTTCAAATGCTATCCTGAAAGTTCCCTATACACGCCCCCTGCCCCTGCTCCCCTACCCACCCACTACCATTACTTGGCCCTGGCCTTCCCCTGTGCTGGGTCATATAAAATTTGCAAGACCAAGGGACCTCTCTTCACAAAGATGGTCAATTAGGCCATCTTCTGCTACCAACAGATTGGGAAAGGATTTTTACCAATCCTAAATCTGATAGAGGACTAATATCCAATATATACAAAGAACTCAGGAAGCTGGACTCCAGAAATTCAAATAACCCCATTAAAAAATGGGGTACAGAGCTAAACAAAGAATTCTCAACTGAGGAATACTGAATGGCTGAGAAACACCTGAAAAAATTGTTCAACATCCTTAGTCATCAGGGAAATGCAAATCAAAACAACCCTGAGATTCCATCTCACTCCAGTCAGAATGGCTAAGATTAAAAATTCAGGTGACAGCAGATGCTGGCGAGGTTGTGGAGAAAGAAGAACACTCCTCCATTGCTGGTGGGATTGCAAGCTTGTACAACCACTCTGGAAATCAGTCTGGTGGTTCCTCAGAAAATTGCACATAGTACTACTGAAGGACCCAGCAATACCTCTTCTGGGCATATACCCAGAAGATCTTCCAACTGGTAATAAGGACACATGCTTCACTATGTTCATAGCAGCCTTATTTATAATAGCCAGAAGCTGGAAAGAACTCTGATGTCCCTCAATAGAGGAATGGATACAGAAACTGTGGTACATTTACACAATGGAGTATTTCTCAGCTATTAAAACCAATGAATTTATGAAATTCTTGGGCAAATGGATGTATCTGGAGGATATCATCCTTAGTGAGGCCTTGACCTTTTGAAGTGAGGGGAATGCTTCCATCAGGGTCAGACAGTTCAGTAATCCCTGAGAACAAGGTATTTAGGGAAGACAAAGAATTAGAGAGAAAGACAGTGGGTCTCCCTAAGTGGGTCAGGATGAGTTTCAAAATTCTTCAGGAAGGACACAGTTCTGATTGATTTGGCAACAATTTGAAAGAGAAAAATAAAATGGCTGTAGGCAAAAAGACTAAGAAGATGGCACTTCAAGATCTGTTTTAAAGGGGAGAGAAAACGGAGGTTCTATACCAAAAGGTAAAGGGCTACTTTACAAGTACTTGTGGCTACCCCCCTTGCCACATTTTAAACAGCCCTGCTTTACAAGGAGGCCACCCTTCATGCTGCACGTAACAGAACATGGACATATCGTACAACCGGAAGATTCTGGCTAGCTCATGATGGTGAGACTGTTGGATTTAGAATCCAGGTCTCATGATACGTATGGGAAGAAAGACGGGAAAGAAGCTAGAAGGTATGAAAGTGGCCCAACAGACAAACCATTTGCATTTAGTATCTTCTCGTGCATTTGGCAGCACATAGGAACACTCGACTTTCTCTATTTCACAAATAAAGTCTCAGAAGCAACCAGCAGTTGACAGAGATCACACAGCTAGCTCCGTGGGGTGGCCAGGATGTTTGGGGGTTCCAGGCTGGGAATGTTTGGGCTTAATTGGTTCTGGGGGTGAAAATTAGTTGTAGCTCACAGTGCAGCAAGATTTAGTACTTTCTTGACATCTGAAATGGAGTCTGTGCACTGGGGGATGACCAAACATTTAAGTCGTCGCCCGCTATTAACTCTCTGGGCAAGGAAACACGCGTCTCCATTTATAGTGAATGTCTTGGCGCTCAGGCAGAGGTGGTGCTGGGGCATATGTTTCTCTGTGTCTGTGGCAGGAGGCCACACGCCATGCCTAGGTGCACGTTAACATGACATAAATGTTAATGTCCTGTTCTAAAACCAAAGCCTGCTGGAGAGAGGAAATACCACCCCCGCCATGCCCAGCCTGGTGTTTGGATACTGCAGTCTATATTTTGACTCCAGAGTGTGATGACTAGGTAACTTTTCACAAGGATTTCATTTTTTCCTTGTCAAGCCACATTATTTTAAGGGTGACAATAACTTGGCAGCAAATGAGCTGAAACCATCAAGGTGATAAATGAGTTACTGGGAGTGGGAGGCACCGGCCTGGCCTCTGCCTTGCAGGACCACACACCTCTGTCCCTCTTCCACTTTCTCCGAAGAACAATGTGTCATAGATCTCTCCTCCCCTCCCCTCCCCCAAGGCTCCTTCTCTCCTGGCCTCCTGCTTCTTAGGGCAATAGAGGACGACCATGAACACTTGACTTTGGAAAATATACTGGATTTCAGAGAGTTTAAGAAGGAGGAGACAGAGCTGATATTTTCCTCTGTCTCTGTTAGCCAGGATCTGATTTATAAAACTGCCTTGGAGACAACTTCTCACCAGGTTTATTTTCTCTGTCAGCCGGGACCATCTGGGAAGTGCTGCTGCCTATGGCCAGCTCAGTGGTCAACCTGAGCTCTTGAGTTGAAACATAAGAGTTATATCCAGAAAGGCCTGGGGAGCCAGGATGCTGGGTCTTATGCCAAGAAAGATAATTTTCTGTGCAATTTTATAGAATGCAGTAGGGGATAAGGGAAGTCTATGCATATATATATATATATATAAAATCAGATTTAGCAGTCAGGATTTGAATCATAAGCTATTGTACTCTGAAGCCTCTCTCTGTGCCTTTCCCTTCATTGTTTTGCCCAGGATTTTACTCAAGATAACCTTCAGGACCGTGGGGTATACTGGGGACATGGGTGTTTATCATGGATTTTCCTTTGCTAAGGAAATGTTCAGGAGCAGAACTCTGTGGCAGACAATAATGTCAGGTGCATTTGTAGAGCCTCACAGAGAGCATTGAGCTTTCTGTGTGCTTTAATTACATTTGTCTCCACCAGTTCATCATGTCTTCACACTCTTTACATGTGCTACCTTTATTATTCTGCCTCTGCAATGGGAAGGTAGAGGCACCAGGGGAATGTATGAACCATACACAGTTCATTGTACCTCTAAGTGATAAGTATGTTCCTGTCTAATAGGCAAAGTGCATGCACAGTTACATCAAAGGGGCACAGGCCAGCTCCCTTTGACGTGATTGTGAAGTGGTCTCCTCTAAGAACAGCTGCCAAGAGGCAGAGCTTCAGTGTCAAGAGAACTAATAAGTCTATCCCAGTGCCTTCTATTAGCTTTTAGTTTTATAACTTATGAAAGCCAAGATGAGGTGTAGGTGGGGTGTAAGCCCACTTAAAATAATAGACTTAGTACAATGATCTGTTTTCATTGTCTCACATATTCATTAGTCTTCAGGGAGCCAGAGAGCCTGGTTTTAGTATTATTCTTGTCGCACTCTAGGACAAACATGTCCAATGAATGGAAAATTAATCAGCTATGGGCGATATGCATGATTCTTTCCTCTTGAGCCTTCCTTTTATTATTAAGGGAGCATATAAGCTGTGGTCATACTAAATTACTGTAACGATATATATATATATATATATATATATATATATATATATATATATATATATGTGTGTGTGTGTGTGTGTGTGTGTGTGTGTGTGTCAAAGGCACTGTGCAAAGTATAATGTAGCTTCCAACAACATATAATGAATAAGTTATCTATAGTGAATTTATTATAAAATTAGAACTCTAAAATAAATTTCCATCTATTTTTACCTTCTAAATTCTAGACTCAACAATTAACCATCAGCCTAATAGGTCAGTGCTGTTTTAAACATTTATTACACTGTATTTATTTACATGTTGGCTTTGTGTATAACACAGCGGATATGTGGTGAGCAGAAAAGAACTCACCAGAGCACTCACTTCTCCTTCCACTGTATGATGCATATATATATATATATATATATATATATATATATATATATCTATATATATATATATATATGTGTGTGTGTGTGTGTGTGTGTATGTATATATATATATATGCATCGTATAATATATATTTGTATATATAATATATATATATATATATATATATATATATATATATACATATGTTGATCTATCTATCATCTCTCTATCATCTATCTATCTAATATGTACTGGTGATGTGATAGAGCACATGCTTAAAATGGATGGCATTCTGGGTTCATTCTCCCAGCTCCCCCACACAAGTGCACATCCATATTCCCAGAATACCTCTAAAATCTATTTCAACTCTTACGTTTTCAGTCTCCTTGTAGACTGCCATTTATTCTTACTGCACACTAGCTAGCATGGTACACTTCTGCTCTCAAAAGAGGAAGAGGTTGTTTCGATATGCATGTCATATCATAAATTTTTACGTCTGATTTCCCTCCTCCTGCCTACCTCTCCATGTATGCACTTCTTTATTCCCTCTGTGAGCCCCTTACTCATTCTTTCTCACTACCTCCATTCTCTTTCTTGCTGTTATTATAAGACTATCATAGTTACAACTAAAATACATGGGAGACTTACCTAAGAGCTATAAGATTTATTTTGGCTCACTGTTTCAGAGAAGTTAAGTACATGGTTATTTGGTATGGGTACTTTGGTAGAACATCATATAAGTGGGAGTGTGGGATGAGGTAGGTGTGTAGGTGCTTCACTACATGGCATATAGCAGAAAGAGAGGAGGAAGGAAGGGAGGGAGGGAGGGAGGGACAGAGACAGACAGATAGACAGAGATAGACAGAGATAGACAGAGACAGAGAGACAGAAACAGAGAGAGACAGAGAGAGAGACAGAGACAGAAACAGAGAGAGACAGAGAGAGAGACAGAGACAGAGACAGAAGCAGAAACAGAAACAGAGACAGAGAGACACACAGAGAGCGTACTACCAATGATCAGGCATTATCGTTTCCAGGGAGTCTCTGGGGCCTACTTCTTCCAGAAAGGCAGCAAGTCCTGGAGCTTTTGCCATCGCTTAAAATAGTGCCAAAGTACTTAATGCAGGAGATTTTAGGGAACGCCCACCTCTCCTGTACTTCTGGATAAGTAAGTGTCTTGCAATTATGATTCCCTGTTTGAATCTCCTCAATATTTACATTTAGTCACATTTCTCTTTGAATATTACCCCCACAAAATAAACTCTTGATGATCCGAAGAACCCATTCCACAGAGTCTCAATGCTTTCTCTCGTCTGTTGCAACTCCATTTTCCCTCAGGACACTTTGGCATTACTTGGTGTTATATCTTTTATTTTCTCATGCAGTTTTGTATGTTTACTGCCAAGAGGATGGATATGTCATATGCCATGGACTTGTTCCATTACAGTCACTGTTATTTACGTTCAAAATATAATCACAGTGCATCCTCAACATAAAAGTATGTGATGGTTTTATGAATAAAAAGGTTTTGGATTACCAATTATGATGTGTGCATTTTAACACACACACAGAAAAAAATTAACTTTACTTTGCAAAAATGTTATTCTATGTGTCATGTGCATTGTATGTAAAATCATGTTCACATGTGTATCTGGAGTATGGAGGTCAGAGGTTAACCCGGGTGTCATCTTTGCTAGACCTCCATTATTTTTACTAAGCATGGGTCTGTTGATGAATCCAGAGCTTGCCGATTTGGCTCAGCTAGTTGCCTAGGTAACCACCTCGCCCTGAGAAGGTGGCCCATTTGCCCTCTTGTGCAGTGAGTTTATAGGCGGGTCATCATACCCAGCCAGCTGCTTTCTCAGAACCTGCAATCTATTTCCAGTCTACAAACGTGTGCTGAAAGTATTCTATGCACTGAGTCATCTTTTCAGTATCTTTGAGAAATATTTTTAAAAAGAATATTCATGCTTAAGGAAAGTAAAATACAATAAGGGGAATTCTTTTTTAATAAAAATAAATTTATTACTGCAAGTATTAGTTGGAAATTGAATGTAACCCATTTCCCTTACTGTGGGTTTCATATTTTATGTTAATTTTTGTTTTAAATTGTTTTGTGTTCATAGTTATTTATTAATTTTGCTATGCAATGCACGGAGTCTTAATGATAAAACTCAATGATCAAAAACAAATTGGGGAGGAAAGGGTTTATTTGGCTTATACTTCCACATTGTAATCTATCACTGAAGAAATTGAGGACAGGAACTTAAACGGGGCAGAAACCTGAGGGCAGGGGCAGAAGCAGCAGATGGAGGAATGCTGCTTACTGGCTTGCTCATCATGGCTTGCTCAGCCTGTGTTTTCATAGAACCCAGGACCATGTGTCCAGGGATGTCACCACCCACAATGAGCTGAGCACTCTTACATTAAATACTAATTTTAAAAATTCCTTACAAATTTGCCAGCAGCCTGATATTATGAAGTTATTTTCCTTTGAGGTTCTCCCCTCTCAGATAACTTTAGTTTGTGCCAAGTTGAGATCTTAATTAGAGTTTTAGATGTCCTCAGCATGTTATTAATAATGCTTTTGGTTTAGATGACTGTTTTAGCAAGGCTAATCACTCTTTAAATAAAATAAGAAAAATAATAGATACATACATAATACAATATCATATAATAAACAAAAATATATAGAAAAAGAATGGGAGTGTGTAATCTGATGATTTGCAATAACTGGCATCTATGAGCAATTCAAGTACCTGTGTTCAAGGCACATTTAAAATGGTCACACAACAACAAAAAAATTGTTACCGACAACTCCTGCTTTTTATATTCCCTGGCAGATATGGTGGCATAATTTATCTTTTTTTTTTTTTCAATTTGCTGTCTCCATGTAGCACTGTTTGTAATCTTCCTTCATAAACAATTATATGGGATTCCCTTGTTTCCTTGAAGGTATCTAGTTGCCTACAATAAATAGGTGTTGGGATTTCTTCTCCTAGAATCATATTGATAAACCAGGTTCAATAATTTGATATTGTATATTACAGTTACCTTAACGCTCATGTATGATACTTGTCCAGAAATATAAGTGCCTGCAAAAGATACATCTGTATAAGGTAGAACACTCAGCCAAATGACATGTGCATTTCAAACTTCCAAGCCAATTTAAACTCCAGCCCTGTGTGAATGCATTTGATTCATAGCAACGGGAACTGTCTGCATTGTCAGGGAGGGATGTGAATTGCAACTTATATGATTCATTCTGGTAGGAGGGGAAAATGAGACATTTTGGAAGACAGTTCAGCAGTAGTCTGCAGGTAAAATATGTTCTCACTATTTCCCATCAACAACCTCCCTATTTTGTATCTATTTAAATTACATGAAACCTGAATGTCCACACAAAACCTCCACAAAGACATTCATCATAACAGCTTTAATCACAACTGCTAAAACTGTGTACAGTCAAGATATTCTTCTTTGGATGAGTGTCTTGTCGTAGTATATATGGAATAATATTCAACATTAAAAGTAAAGACTTAGCAGAAAACTGTTTTGCTGAATAATCCTGGCTACAAAGTATACAAGTCCAAATAGAAGAGGTACAAATCTATATAGGCAGTAAAATATAAATGGGCACATTGATTTTGAGTAGAAGAAAAAATTAAAAGGCAGATCACAAAGGAATTGTTAAGGCCACAAGGCCACTGAGTGTGAGAGTGTAATGGTTGCCACATGCCACTCTAATGTATAGTTTTTGACATTCGTAGAGGATATAACATCGTATGTGGTCTTTTTATTTTTTGGAGAGTGTGGTCTATTTGGCTAATAAAGAGTTCTCAGTGAACATTGATGGATTGAACTAAATGTGCCATGGTGGTGGAGGATGTCTGACGAATAAGGCTGGTCTTGTGTGGGGCAAACAGACACAAAGACTACACTTTCTACTCAATATTTCTCTGAAACTATAGCTTCCCTAAAAATTAAAATTAACTGATAAAGTGGAAAAATTATATTAATTACAAAAAGTAATATCCATGTATGAATCCATGGGTGCATTTTGATTCAATAAGCATTGAGAGTTCCTTCCAAGTTTTATTCATGGCTCCACATAGCCATAGTTTTTGATCTGATAGATTTTTAAGTCTTTGGTGAGTATAGGAGAAAACTTAAAGAATAATCATAACTGAGGTATTTCTATAATAATTATAGATTAAACATAGCTGAGAAAAGCTGTGAAGGAAAGAAAGCCAGCTCCTCCTTGCCTGGTCCTGTTCTGGCTTGCTGTGGCTAGAATACAAAGAATCTGACTCCTTAGTTTATTTGTTTTGTCTTCTATCAGTGCTGCACCTGTGACCTCAAAGCTCTTCATGACTAACTTTGGCCACTGGAGAAATTGAACTGACTTACTCTGACCTTTCACAACCTACCTTGAGGCCAAATCCAAGTCTGGGGGAACAGACACTGATGTACTCAGGGGCCCAGTTCAGCTGTGTTTATTGAGAGAGGGTCTCAGGGGCATCTTTGTGCCTTGCAGCCTTCTCTCTGAATGTTTTATATTTTATGACACTTACAGTCATTAATGCATTTCTTGCTTTTGCAGTAATGTGTCATTTAAAATATCACATATCTTAATGTCTGACGAGGGGAAGTAATTTCGCTAGAGCAGTTTCCTCAGATTGAGAGTAGCAAGCAGAGCACAGCCGCCAGTATTTATCAAACGTATTTGGTGAGGACAGCAATCTCCATCAGAGTGGACACGCTGCCTGTTCTGTTCCCTTGTGATCCCAGACATCTGGAGGTAAGGGAACATAAAACTCTTTCGTTGGTTTCCAGGTCTACAACTTGCTCATAAGCCATAGTCTTCCATGGTTTAAGTCTCTAGTCTTCATTGATGTCTTCATAGTACTCTATTCCATCTGTCTACAGTCTTCAGTGTTGTGTACCCATAGTCCTTAGTGCTATCTGTCCAGCTTTCTAGACTGTTTAGTTGTTACATTGGGGAAGCTGCTGCTTGCCTTCCATATTAATCTCTGTAAATGAGCATATTAGCCTAGTTCAGTGGTCTTCAACCCAGGTCATAGAGTAGCCATCCTTCAAGGCATTCTAGAAAGCAGGCTATAAACCTGTCTTGAGCAGAACATGAGCCATCAACTTGGACCCACAATTATAGCCATTTGTCTTGCAGCACCCAGATACCCATTCCTGCGAATCTCTTTCCAGGCCAAGACTGGAGTAGAACTGACCTACTGAGACAAGAAGAAGAAGAAGAAGAAGAAGAAGAAGAAGAAGAAGAAGAAGAAGAAGAAGAAGAAGAAGAAGAAGAAGAAGAAGAAGAAGAAGAAGAA
>NC_034602.1:34129725-34136654 GCF_900095145.1 Mus pahari | reverse complement strand
GAGGAGAAGGAGGAGGAGAGGAGAGGAGAGGAGAGGAGGAGGAGAGGAGAAAATAAAAGAGAAAGGCACAGTCTCTGAGCTGCAGAGGACTTAGGGGTTAAGAGCACTAGCTGCTCTTCCAGAAGGTATAGGTTTAACTCCTAGCAAACACATCATGGTTCACAACTATTTGTAACTCCAGTTTTAGTCCATCAGACATCTTCTTCTGATCTCTGTGGGCACCAGGTGGGCAAGTAGTACGCAGACATATGTACAGGCAAACCACTTATTTACACATAAAATAAAAAAATAAATTTCAATTTCAAAGACCCATTTTGAATCAGTTCAAACATCCTGTGCTGGGGTTGAGTATGGACATTTCTAAGTTTGTTTGTTTTGACCTCCGTGCAGGTATTATGGTAGGAAAATTTTTGATTGACTAGATAAGAGTATTGAGATAAACCTCTTAAACATGACAGGTGGGATGATATCCTCCATCATATTTTACGTATTGTTGAAATTTTGGAAATAATGTTAAGGTATGTAGAAGGACAGTTCTAAAAGTCTGGAACTAGTCATGTGCTCATCAAAGAAGGCCTATGGGCTCCACAGGGACTCTATAAATTGGCTTCATATGTTGAAAAAGGTTTTCAGAAACAGAAAAACCAAAACTCACACAGACATACACACACACACACACACACACACACACACACACACACACACACACACACACACATTCTTATGCCACTTCATATAACAGAAATGCTCTGGTGTAGAGCCAGCCTCAGGACTCGCTTTTGTATGGCTATCTGCTTCCTATACTGGTGGCCTTCATGATATTGAGTGATGATTTGCCACTTTGGGTCCCAAAGCTGGGGGAAGGACAACAATTCCTCTCCCAAAAAGTCAAAATATTTTTTTGCCAGCTAGCATCAGATTCAGCTGTTCCCTCTCTGATCATGGTGTGCTGGTACATGGAATTTGTTGACTGGCCTGGGCCAATCAGAATATATTGAGGTAAAGTTAGCTCTTTCTTCTTTTTATAGAGGAGGAAATTGGTGTAGAGAGGTTTATGGCTTGCCAAGGTCACAAAGCTAGTGAGAATGAGTCTGGAATCTAAACCTTGGCACATGATTTCTGGTCCACCTTATTAACCACTTAGCCATCTTAAAATTTCTGCCTAAGCAGGCCTTTTGTTTGTCCATGGTTTCTTCTTACTAGTAAATGCAGCCCTCTTACAACTCTAGTGCACCTGTGGCCCTCATGACTTACTTTACAATTTTATATTTTGGTACCTGCTGCCAACTCACTAATGGTCTCTTTCCTGTTTCAGATTTCTGATTGAGAGAATGGATTGGCCAGCACCTACCCTGTGAGAACAGGATTTACATGTCATATGTCATCAAGGCTCTGCCTGTTACAGTAGGTCTAGCTCTTTGTCAACTGAAGGTTGCTCATCACATGCAGATATGGACTCCTACCATTCCTCCCAACTGGAACTTGGTGCTGGGCTACTTCCCTTGGAAATGGACACCCGGCTTGATTGTGTACTGGGAAGTTCATTGTGGCAGTTCTGAAATGTGTGGCAGATCTGAACCAATCACAGACTATGCAGAAGACTAAACAGAAGAAAGGCCTTACCACTTGTGGCCATAACAAGGGTCTTGAAGGTAAGAAAGACAAATTAGATAAAGAGGACATACATAATTCATGCTGGCTCAAAGGCTGCTGTAATTGACCGTTTCCCTCCACAGGAGGCATACACTGAGCAGCACCGTATCCCCAAGAGTGTTCACAGAGCTGAAAGTGAGGAATGAAGGAACTTGCCATGTACAGAGCAGCAACTGCTGTGGATCAGAAGTAGGGTTTATATCAGTACTAACTTTCTTCAGTCTGAATTCATACATGAGCTGAAGCAGTTTATCTGATTGTCCCAAGGAATTTAGGCCAACTTGCCTCTGTAGTAGGCTAGGTCCATTGAGGAAGGACACGATGACGGGCTTGATTTGAAAGCTAGGAATGGGATGAAATGCAGATGAAGCAGAAGGGCAGTGGAAGTCTAAGTGTAAAAGCTAAGAGAGGAGAGATGGGAGAATGGAGCTTTAGAGACCAGGGTGGCTCTGTGACAGTAAGAGTCAGGCCATAGGGAATCTCTTCCAGAGGCTGCCTTTTAGAGGAGGTCTGTATCAATAGCTGCAGGGTCAGGCAATGCTGAAGACAGCGTGATGCAGTGGTTGACTTACCACAGTGGATCTAAATGTGTCAGAGCATGAGGACATAAGTCCAGACTTCCTGTGGCAATTCTGAAACTATTGCACATGAATGAGAAGCAACTCACACAGAGATGCTATTCTCCACTCATAGATGAGTGCACTTTGTCTGGTTCACACATTTGCATGCTAGTTGTTGACAATTTTATCCCAGTATATTTAGCATCTGAGAATAAAGGGCGCATGTGTATCATTTTTGAAAACTTAACATGTAACAAAGCAGACAGCAACTATTCAGTAATTACCAAAGAGATAATTGTCACATCTCATTAATCTGTCAGTGGAAAGTTTTGAAGGCAACAGTTAAGTATTTGGAGTAGTTCTGTTAAAAAGCTGTTTCTGCCTTGATGGGACAGGAAAAGGATCTTTCTCAAGTCTGTCACTGATTCCTATTTTGTGTTGCTGATTCGATTTCCTTCTTTAGCCAAATAAGTTTTCTTCTCAAAAATTTAGTTTAGTTTAGTTTTTGTTTCTGTTTTTCTCTAAGTACAGTACCTAACTCTAGACTTAGTGTGATAATACCTATACATGGATTATTAGGGCGGAGCCTGGCATATCAAAGGATTTCTGTAAATGCCATATCCTTTCTTGTCCTTTAAAGAATTCATTAGCCTGCTACTTCTGTGGGTAGTCAGTTTGTGTATAGACTCATTGATAGGGACAAAAGGACAACAAATGAGTTACAACAGCCATGACTCAGTTTGGGGCATAGGACACCTGGACTGATCTACAAGCAGGCTCATTGCCTGTTAATCCTACCAACTGCTTATTTTTAATTAACGGAGCAACATGAACATCAATGTTACCCTCACTTTAAACAGAGAAAAACTGGATGCTTAAGATGTTGAGTATGTCACCTTAGGCACCTTGTAGCAAGTAGAAAGTATAGGACTCATATGTTGAAAATGAGCTCCCAACTGTATATATTTTGTTCTTTAGAGATGGATAGGTGGGAGACTCTGGGGACCAAACAGATCTGGAGGTCTTTCAAGAATTTACTAAGATCTTAAGTAGCAAAGCCAAGGCAATAACATCAGAGGAGAACTGCAGGACTTAAGCGCTGCATGACTCATTTTGTTGGGATGTTCTGCCCTCTGCTGGTAGATTTTAATGTTTCTATATTCAAGTACTCAAACAGCTGATTCTAGACTTTCAATTTTAGGTCTCCTTGGTGGTAACTAAACTATTTCAAATGAAAATACTTTTCATTTATAAACATGTGACTATTTGCCCCTATTTTTATAGGTGTCTATGCATATACACATATTGTGCATGTATGTGAGCATGTTTGTCTATATGTGGTTCACAAAACTATAATGCCCAACACAATGTCTGTCACATGCAGGCAGTGAGTAAATATGAACAAATGGGCTATTTACTGGATCTGCACACATAGGAAGGGAACAGAGGTTAACTGTTACTGTGTAGATTGTTTGTGTCCTGCTGTAAGTACCATTGTCTAGAATCATGCCTTTCAAGATGCTGAAGATATGTCCCAGACAGGATCTTTTTGATAAGTCAGAGATTTTCTCCAACTTCAGTGCACAGACGGGGACAGAATGATTTTGGACTTTGCAGCACACTGTAGACTGGGGAGTTAATGCCATGCCCTGTTTTTAATACCTAAGTAGTTTCTCTTTATCCACATCAGTTGGGGGACATTACTTGTTTTGTTTCCAGATTCTGGCTATTATGAAGAAAGCTGCTCTGACCATAGCTGAACAAGTGTCCTTGTAGTATGGTGGCACATCTTTTGAGTATATGCCCAGGAGTGGTATAGCTAGTCTTGAGGGAGAATGATTCCCAACTTTCTGAGAGTGATTTCCAGAGTGGTTGTATAAGTAGGCACTCCCACGAGCAGTAGAGAAGTGTTACTGTTGCTCCACATCCTTGCCAGCATGAAACATGCAGGCAAATGAAAGGAACTAGAAAATATCATCCTGAGTGAAGTAACCCAGACCCAAAAGGACATGCATGCCAAGTCCTCACTTACAAATAGATATTTGCCACAAAGTACAGGATACCCACAGACCCAAATAAGCTAAATAATGAGGGCCAAAGTGAGGATGTTTGAATCTCACTCAAAAAAGGAAATAAAATAATCATTGGAGGCAAATGGAGGGAATCAACTTGTTAGAAGAGGAGATGGGTAGTGTAATGAGGAGAGGATCAGATGTAGGGAGAGCCATGGAGAGACAGCTTGGAAAGTGAACAGAAATTGGAGCTGACAGGCAGAGGACTCAGGGAGAGATCTCTAGAACTTGCTGGACACCTGCAATGGGGGAATTCTTCAAAAAGTCTATGAGGGTGACTCTAGCTTAGACTTCCAGCAGTGGGGGATATATAGAACCTTAAGTGGCCACCTCCAGTAGCCAGGCAGGACTCCCACTGAAGGGATAATGATACCAACTCACCCACAGAACCTTCAACCCAGAATTTGTCCCGCCTACAAGTGCAGGAACAAACATGGAGCAGAGAATGGGATGACCAACCTGAGACCATCCCGTGGGCAAGAACCTATCCATGGCATTGTTATGCTTGCAGATAGGGGCCTAGCATAACTGTTTTCTGAAAGTTTCTGATTGGTGCTGACTGAAACAGATGCAGAGACCCATAGCCAAACATTAAAGGGATCTCAGGGAATCTTGTGAAAGAGTTGGGGGGAAAATTGAGGGATACTAAGGAGATAGGAAATCCGTAAGAAGCCAAACAAAATCAACTAACCTGGACATTTTGGAGGCTCTCAGAGACTGACCACCAACATAAGAGCGTACATGGTCTGGACCTAGGACCCCCACACATACGTAGCAGCTGTTCAACTTGGTCTTTATATGGGAACCCTAATGATTGGAGTAGGAGCTGCCTCTGACGGTTGATTGCCTCTGGATCTGACTCCTCTAACTGTTCTGCCTTGTCTGGTCTCAGTAGAAGAGGACTGCCGAGTTCTGTAGTGACTTAAGCATCAGATTGCCTTGGTATCCAGGAGGAACCTCCCGCTTATCAGAGGAGAAAGGGGTCAGGGTGGGAGAAGGTTGTGTGAGGGGAACTGGGAAGATAAGGAGGTATAATCAGGCTAAAAAGTGAATGAATAAATGAATGAATGAATGAATGAATGAATGAATAAACAAATAAATAAGAATGAAAAAAGAACAAAAGTGAATGAATGAATGAATGAACAAATAAATGAAAGAATGAAAAAAGAACACATTTATTCCTGTAGCTTTTGCATCTGACCTCAGAGTGGTTTCTTTCTGTATCCTCCAAAGAATGAGTGCACACTGAAGAATAGGGAAGAGGGCTGAACTTACCATTGTATTGGGATTACCTTCTACCATAACCGACCAATTGCTCTGACAATGGCATTAGTGCATTCCTGAGCACAGAACTTTATGACTCCCCTTTGTCAGAATTACTTTCATGAAGAATTTTCAACATATACATTTTGGAAAGGCATTGAAACCATGAGCTATTTAATGTGAGCCTGCTAGTCTTAGATTTGGTATGTAAATATCATTTCATAGATGCCTCCAGGAAACCTCAGGGTATAGAGTTTTCTCCAATGTCTTCAGACGATGAAAAACTGAGAATGAAAAGGAAGCTTGTAGACTCAAGCTTTGATGGTCACCTTTGTGCCAGGAACTGAGCGCTCTGGGACTGTGCTCATAGAGAGAAGTCAAAACAGCAGGAGGCTGAGTCTGTTGGCTTCTGCAACTTACAAAAATTTTTTGTGGAAATGCAATGTTGTATTCAGTATGGTGAGAAATGGAGATGCTTCTGCTAGTTCATAAAATAAAGTTTAGTAACAAGTATCTAAATTGCCCTGAAGTGCGTAGAACAGCTTCTGCCAAAGTGTTGATGCTTGGTGTGTCTTAGATGCATACATGAATGAATGAATTGTGAGAATGATCCAAGACTGATCACTTTTATGCAATTATAATCAAATTATGAGATGACAATCTATACCATCCATTGAGCCTAAAGTAGGTTTAGTTAGCAAACAACAGCATTTCTTATCTCTCCCTAGAGACTCAAGTTGTGATCTTTAATCTTCCTTTTCTAATTTATAAGTATATTTGGCATGTTAAAAGAGTGCTTTGTTGGGTCAAGATATTTAAGGGAGAATTGTTGAATGCCACTGAAAATTTGGACATTTGGAGATGTATACTTTTCTCACCACTGTACTTCCTTTCCCTCTTTGCCTTTCTTTCTTTCCTTTTACAGTAGACATAAGACAGTCCTGAGTTGCTGTGACTCCCATCCTTTCCTGCTTTCTGTCTGTCATCTTGAGAATATCCATTCTCCTCAGTGCAGCTGACTGTATGTGACATACAACACACCTCCCCTCCACCTTATCCCAGGAACACCCTAAATATTAAGGGGTGAGTGTAGAAGGGATTCTGGGATTCTCTCCACTGAAGTACTAACTCTCCCACTATTTCAGCCTAGTGTATATGCATTCATCCCAGGGATCTGCAAATGTATGAGTCTATGCAGGTGAGCTGACTTAATGAGTGTTTTATCACCCTCCAGCCATTGCTCCCCAGCCTGCCTGGTTAGCACTTTACTGCACATGGCTTGTAACTAATGAGATCATCCCAGAGCTCAGCAGAGCATTACCCAAGGCTCAGTGCTCCATCTCCTCTGGAGACAGCTGGAAAGTGCTGGGGGGGGGGGGGG
>NC_034602.1:34124824-34129275 GCF_900095145.1 Mus pahari | reverse complement strand
AGCATGTGAGTTGGCCATTTCCACAGTATAGTCCAATGTGGTTGATCCTTTAGAGCAGCCATGGCAAAGTAACTTTGGGACTTCACATTTGGGCAATTATAAACTTTTAAATAAATTAACATAAAAAATTGCATTAGAGTAATATATATATATATATATATATATATCATATAGTATATAATTTAAATACATGTAGTATGTTTATGATTTCCTATACTATTGTATGTTGCTACACTTGTAATGGTTCATCTTCATAGTCAGTCAACCAGACTTGGAATCAGTCTTACAGAATCAACCTGGCTGATTCTGTAAGAACATTTCTAGAGGGGTTTAACTGAGGAGAGAGGATCTTAAAAATGTGTGACACCACAGGCTAGGGATTGAGCATGGCAAGAAAGGAAAGTGGAGGAAGCCAGTTCTGTTTCTAGTGTATACATGTCTGAGGATGGCCCCTCCCTGTAGAAGGCAGTCACTTCTGTCACCATGCTTTCTTACTGTCACTGACCATATCTTAAATTGGACCCAACATATTCTTGTTCCCTTAAATTGCTTCTTGCTGGCCATATGGCTGCAGCAATGAGAAGAGTGACCAGTACAAGCAAGGCCTCGGTGACAAATTAGAGTGCTAATAATGCTATTATTCTAACTCTTGAGGCCATAGTTTTATAGGAATCATGAAAAGGAAAGAAAAATAGACAGCTTTCCCAATCTCACCATTTTAATGGGAGTGTCGAATTTTAGCCTCAGTTCATTTTTCATTGTGTATTCTACATATTTATAGTTAACATGTGTCAACCATGTAACTATGTCCTGATATTTTTCAGTTACAATAACATTCTCATATATTATAATTCCTTAAGTATATTCATGATTTCAGAGCTTTGTAATGATCCATCAAGTGAATGAAAATGGCTTCTTAGCCAGTCCACCACACTGCTTTCCCTTTAGCAGTTAATCCATTTTTGAAGGTAGAGATTAAAGTAATGATGAATGCTTTCTCAGATCCCAGTGCACAATTTAAACATCAGTGTGTTTTCCATATAGTTCTGAAGCAGCTTAGCCATCGTGGTAAGGAAGTGGGGAAGTGTCAGTTGTTCACCCAGTCAAGTTCCTGATGCCCACTGTCAATGTCTATCAAATCAGACTTGCTATTCCTTGATAAAATGCTAGAGAAGGAACTCAGGCCCTTAATAATGGTAGGTGGTCAGGCTACTAATGAGCTCCACCCCAGCCTCCAATTCAGGCCTATTCAGCTGCCCTTAAAGCTCTCCCGTGAGTTTTCCAATACAATTATCAATCTTGAAAGAACATACACATCATGTGATGGTATCATTTTTCTGTTTTATGCAAGCCTCTCACTATGTTCTAATTCTTAGAAATTCTATAAAACTGCCTAGATACCAAAATAAACAAGAGATTCTACCAGGCAGTTGTGTCCAGGGGAAGACATAATCAAGAGATGGTAGGTCTTGCTACAATTTAAGGGTCTGTCCATGAGGTATCCTCTCTCAGTCCTTTGCAGATTTTTTGTATATATGCTGAGATCTGTGTTATTTTTCCACAATCATCATTTAATTTTCTCAGGCCCCTTACAGCTGGAGTCCTGTCCCTTTTCATCCTAGACTGGGTGTTCACTAAATAACACAGGTTTTTCTTGTGGTTTGAGGGAGAAAGGACCTCATGTTCTCATGGACTGTGAGAAAGTGCAAGCAAGCCCAGTGATTTGGCTCTGGAAGCAATGTATCTGTAATTAAATAATTAGGTTGTTTATAGTGCTAAGGTTGTTTATAGTGCTTTACATTTGGAATGTAAAGCTCAGTGATAAAGAGCACTTGCTGCTTTTCCAGAGTATCTGAGTTGTGTACATAGCACCAATGTCAGGAGGCTTGCAACTGCCCATGACTACACACAACACACACACACACACACACACACACACACAAAATAAATAGATAGATAGATAAATAAATAAATAAATAAAATTATAGGATGAGAAATGAAAGCCACCCTATCATAGTTCCACAGTCACAGGACAGTGTATGTCACTAAGTGTATAGAACAGTGTGTATAGACCAGACTCATGGGTGTTGTCTCAACATATAAGCTCTCAGCTACTGCTCCAACCCCATGTGTGTCTCCTTCTTATCATGAATATCATGGAATCCTCCCTAAAACTACAAGCAGGTCCCCAATAAAGCATTTTCTCTTTGTAAGAGGTACTCTGGTTATGCAGTCTCTTCATAGTAATAGAATAGTAAAAAAGACAGACACCATTCATATATTATTACTTGTTCATATTCCACATTGCATTGTCAAAGCAGTCAGAGAAAGCTTTATCTATCTATCTGTCTATCTATCTATCTATCTATCTATCTATCTATCTATCTAACCATCCAATTGTAAGTGCCCAAGTGCATGCAGGGGCTCAAGGAGAGCAGAAGACAGTATTGGACTTCCTGAACCAAGGTTACAGGCTGTTGTAAGGTGCCACGAGCATGCTGGGAGTGAAGCCCGGGCCTTTTGTAAGAGCAGTACTTGTCTAAATGACTTGTTTAACTGTCTCTCCAGCCCCACTCCGAGGTATACAGAGAATGCACGTCTCCAATGGCTTCCAGGAAGTTAAGTGTCTTTGTCAAGCTCTGGGAAAGCCCACAGAAAGGCAGTGACCTGTGCGCAGAGATCTCGGGGTCCTTGTATTCTTTCTTTGTTCTTGCTTACACTCCTGCATTCTTTCTGGTTAGACGGGGCCACACGACCAGCTCTGGCTCATGGACTGATAGAACAGGCGAATCTGAAGCTTAGCCTGTGCCCCCTCTACTTCTCCTTGGTGTTGCAACAAGGTGGGGCAGAAAGAAGAAAAAAAAATGAGCACACATTAAGTTGCATCTTCAACGATTACATCATTGAAATTTCAGGGTGTCTCTACTGCAATTGTGAGCTTTTATACAACTCCACAAAGAAACAACTTTAAAATATTAAATAGCTTGGGCACAAAAAGCCCCTGCACATTCCTCTATTATTTTGCTGATCACCCCATCAAACTGAGGCTGAATCACAGGACATCCAGGACCATTGCTCGGTTACTTAATTATCCCACTTTAAGGGGGTAGTGTGAGTTTTCAATGATGCTAATAATTATCTTTTGCGGCTTTTAGGGTATTTTAGTTCTGATGTTATCATTTTTACTAGTCAGTCACTCCCCAAATTCATCATGGAGTTGTGTCTCTCGCTACCATGACTTCATAAAAATAGGGATATGGACTTATCCATAAATGAGAAAGTAAGAATCTTTCTTAAAATATACATTGCCTTCTTTTTATAATGGCAGTTTACTATTTATTTCCTCATAAAACCAATACTCTTGAGATATTGAGGCAGTGGGGCACGGGGCAAAGGAATAGACTTTAAAGTCGGAAGCTATGGCGAAACCTCAGCTCTGAAATCCTGTTTCTGCAGAATCTGCACTTCCTTTAGCTCCCAAACTAGAAAAGAGAGTGCTTTTTATTAGGTCATTGTGGAATTGCAATGGGTAAAACAAGTGATGGAGTTTGACATGTCATTCATAAAAAAATAAAGATTTATTTTCTCAATAGACATGTGCTATGACTTCTGTTAGGAGAGATACAATCTTGCTGAGGTTAAAGAAAAGAAAAAACAAACTCCAGTCTGATCACTTTATGACACAGGACCACCAGGTGGCACCATTGAGTCAGCTTCATCTCCTCTCAGACCAGTCAGTTCTTAAACTTGTATGTATACATTTTCCCAGTGTGATTCTCCAACAGCATGCTCTGTAACGGTCATGAGATCTGAATGTTATGACCTTGGGAGTCTTGTGCTGTGTTCTCTTGAGTTTCCTTCTAACCGTTATAAAATTTCTAGTATGGTCACTTTACAATTCTTATTCACTGTTATGAAACAATGGAGAAGAATTTATTCCTTTAGTTCAAGGAATTGCCTTATTGCCACAGACTAGAAAAAGTCAATTTCAAAGTGTTTTTGTAGATGATATTTAAATGGAATTCAAAGAGGGCTTTTCCTGTGATGGTTGAAACTCAAGTGGCAGGGAGAAGAG
Organism: Mus pahari; assembly: GCF_900095145.1. Taxonomy (NCBI): domain Eukaryota; kingdom Metazoa; phylum Chordata; class Mammalia; order Rodentia; family Muridae; genus Mus; species Mus pahari. Next base: position 34,125,200 of record NC_034602.1, on the reverse strand, counting down.
CTGCCCTCTGCCCCAGGAGCCTGAGGAACCTCAGATGTGACCTGTATCATCCTATCTTCTGTATCTATTTCCAGGGTTACGTCAGAGATGCTTTCCCTTAGTCCCTCAGAACTCTCTCCTTATAGAGAGAGTTTGAGCAAATCATCCAGCATTCCCCAGCCTCTGCTTCACTTTCTGTTAACACCTTGAATCTTGAGAGGCCTGGCCCCTGTGGCCCCTAGGGTTCTCAATGCTTTCTTCCTCTGTAAGCTAGTGATGGCTATACATTCCTTTGCATTGTGAAGAGCTGAAGGAAAGCCTGACTTTAAAAAAAAATCACATCAAGATATTTAAACTGTGTGTGTGTGTGTGTGTGTGTGTGTGTGTGTGTGTGTGT
>NC_034602.1:34110225-34124213 GCF_900095145.1 Mus pahari | reverse complement strand
GGGGGGGGGGGTTGTATAGGGAACTTTCAGGATAGCATTTGAAATGTAAATAAAGAAAATAATAATTAAAAAAGAAAAGCCCATACAATGTCTCAGGTCCTTAAGTCTGCCCTTTAATGCCATTAAAGGTTAACCAATGATAAACTGCCAGCTTTAAACTGTGACTGAAAACTATCCCCCCTCCCCCAATGTATAAAAGGTGTATGCTTTAGCTACTCAGGGTCACTTCTATCTGATTTCAGGACGACCCCACCATGCTGGATTAATAAACCTCTTGCTTTTTGCGTAAAACAAAACAAACAAAAAAAACTGCCTCAATGAGACCCAGCCCCTTTCCTGGGATGAATGCCACAACATCACTTTATTTCTTATTATGTAGAAACCTTCTATACTTTTGCTTGTTATAATAAACCCTTCTTTGTAGAAACATAAGCTTTTAGAGAACACAGGTAATTTTTTTCATTTCTGTTTTTGTTTTTGAATCTTTACCTTTTCAGAGCATGCTCAGAGTGGGTGCTCAGGGTTACTTTTTAAGATGCATGAAATCAAAGTTGGACAGAGTCAATCTGGGATCTGCTAGTGTGATGTACTTTTTGTCTCTTGTCCCCTTCAGAGGTAACAGCTATCTTACTGAAGGAATCGATTTCTAAATATACCTATTTAAGAACATTGGCTTTGAATCTATTTAAACACATTTAATTGTCCTCGATGTCTTTGTTGATAGCTAATACAGTAAATCACATCAAAGAGTTAATAAATATAAAGTACAGTGGGAAAACACAGTAGGGCTCCTTCCACTTATTCTCACAAATCCATGTGTGACTGTGGAACTGATCTGGAATGTCATGCCTATATATGCCGAACTAGCTAGACTCTGTATGTTGAGTTATTTCCTATAGGTAGGTAGATGAGTCAAAGAGGTTCAGACCGACAGACTTTCTTCTACCTAGGTAAGGAAAGGAACTCTGAAGACTTAGAAACAATCTTCTTATTTCCTGAATTCAAAGATTATCATTATCGAGGCTCTGGTTTCAACATTTAGAACTACAAAAATGGTTATTATGCAACAATGGCTAAGGCCAACCACTTCTGCAAGGCTTCTGGCAAACCTCACCCATATTTCAAGAGGTTATTTACATGAATGTAAAAAAGGTAAACATTTGAGTGAGATGACTTGTCCAGGAAGAGTCATGTTCCTCCATACCTGCAGACCTGAGTTCACTCTCTGGGACCCACAGGGTGGAAGGAAAAATCAAGCTTCTCTAAGTTGTCCTCTGACCTCTGCATGTGTGCTATTCCCCCGCCCCTCCACATACACACACACACACACACACACACACACACACACACATACACACCACACACATATCACATGTGAAAATGTAAAGATGAATATTCATAAGTGGAAAGATATAAACTAAGCACATTTTAAAATATAAGACCTTTGATTATCTTTTTTTAAAATTTGTTTTATTATTATTTTCTTTATTTACATTTCAAAAGCTATCCCGAAAGTTCCCTATACACCTCCCCCACCCCTGCTCCCCTACCCACCCACTCCCACTACTTGGCCCAGGCCTTCCCTTGTGCTGGGTCATATAAAGTTTACAAGACCAAGGGGCCTCTCTTCCCAGTGATGGCCNATTAGGCCATCTTCTGCTANATATGCAGCTAGAGACANNAGCTNNGGGGGTACTGNTTNGTTCATATTGTTGTTCCACCTACAGGGTTGCAGCCCCCATTCAGCTCCTTGGGTACTTTCTCTAGTTCCTCCATTGGGGACCCTGTGTTCCATCCAATAGCTGGCTGTGAGCATCCACTTCGGTGTTTGCCAGGCTCTGGAATAGCCTCACAAGAGGCCGCAATATCAGGGTTTGATTATCTTTCACGAATGTATAAGTAAGTTACTAAGATCTTTAAAAATCAACATGCACATAATAGTTGCTGGACTAATTTAATTATAGTTTCAGAATGGTGGGGTGTTTTGATGGTCATGATAAAATTAACGATAATAGGAGCTAATGGTTATTGACTAGACACTAAAATCATAAGAGCATGGTGCTCAGCTGCAGAACACAGGTAACACCATCACTACTGCACACAATCCTATCACTCCTGCACACAATCCTATCACTCTTGCACACAATCCTATCACTCCTGCACACAATCCTATCACTACTACACACAGTCCTATCACTCCTGAACACAATCCTATCACTCCTGCACACAATCCTATCACTACTGCACACAATCCTATCACTACTGCACACAATCCTATCACTCCTGCACACAATCCTATCACTCCTGCACACAATCCTATCACTACTGAACACAATCCTATCACTCCTGCACACAATCCTATCACTCCTGCACACAATCCTATCACTCCTGCACACAATCCTATCATTACTGCACACAATCCTACTGTAACATTCTCGGGTTGTAGGTGAAGATGCTGACTCACTTCTATGTTCTAATCATCACAAACTAGCAAGCACCAAATGTGGGCTTTGACCCCAGATGTATTCAGTTCAGGGCCAAGATTGTAATAATCATAAAATCCTTAGTCTTTACTCACTGAACTTATTTCACATGATACATGATCTAACTAAACCAAACAAACTACATGTTATGCCTGGGGTCAGTTAGTATGCAGTAAATAAACATCAGGGACAGGGGTATTCCAATCCTGTAGTTCTATCAGGTTTTGATCATTTGCCAAACCCACTTTCTCAGTCTAGATGAAAACAATGATTTTAGCTCAGTAACCTCTGCCTCATAGTTGGTTCCTGTTCTTTTAAGTCCCAGCTTAAAACTGTATCAGTAAAACAAAGCAAAACAAAATACAGTCATGACAGGCCAGTTTGCCCTATGGCTCACAAGAATCCCAGTAGCTTAAAGCCACAAGGTTTCCTTTTGCCCATATTCCATGCCTACTGCTGGGCAGTTCAGAGCCATGACTGGTGAAACAGCAGGGAATCTAGAAGGTATTCTTTCCCCATAAAGAGGGAAGAGTGCTGAAATCTCTTCTTACAGAGGAAGCAATCAGTAGAGTACTCTCTGGAGGTCCACACTCACAGGTAGACTCCTTTATGTGGAAATAACGAGAGGCTCACCCATCCATAACAGGGTGGATAGGAAGATGGGACCTTAGTGCTTGCCTGGCGTGTGGAGAGCTGGAAACACTACAAAGGTATTCTTGAGAACCTTCCCAGAGACTTCTTGCATCGGCGACTGTATCCCTTCTTCCTAATCTCAGAGTAGCAGCATGTTGTCACTTGAGGCCACAACGTGTAGAATTATGCTTACTTCTGGGCTCCCATGCCTGTTCCTTCCATTCTTGCTGATGCTAGTCCACGAGGCCTTCTCCTGTGGATTGGGCTTCTTTAACTCTGCCTACAGCTTCCCAGTCCTGCATTCAGATTATGTTGGTTACTCCTGGGGTACTCTGTCTTTTCTTTTGGACCCATAGTGTCCACTAATCTGTAAACACAGAACAAAGCTTTGATCTTTCTTATTTATCCTAATCAAAAGGGAGATGATCAGTCTCCATACTCCAAGCTCTGTTCTGTTCTCCTCCCACGGCTCTATCGGCTCTATCTGAACTTACAAGTTACTCTCCAGGGAGCAAGGCAAATGGAAGGAAGACACGGAGAGCTTGGATTTGCATTACTTTGAAGAGTTTTCTCCTCCAAAAGTTTGTAGCTTTCCTTCAGGCAAGTAAGTATTTTTATATAGGATTGTCCTCTGGATTCTAATCTCTCCTTTGAAAACAATGGAATAATATTGACACAAGCTGTTTTTTAGATCCGATCATCTGTCACTGCATAAAAATTCACTCAAAACATAAGGGCTGAAAGCAGTAATGATTGTTATATTTAATGATTTCTGTGGTTCGGGAATTTGACCAAAGCTCAGTTGCAGACCTTTCTCTGCATGCTGGAGCTGGCCTGCCTCAGCTCAGGAGAATCCATTTTTTAAATATTTAGAAAATCCATATATACTAGAGTAAACCTTCAGATGCTTGAAACTAGATGGGGTAGAGACATTTGCATCACTGAAATGAGTAAACAAGAAAATCTGTTTTTAACTTTTCCCCAGAGGGCCAGCTTGCCAGAATGCTTCTGCCTCTACCCCGCATATCCTTGACAGTAGACACTCTGGGGTATCCAGCTGGCAGACGCACTGGCCTGGCGGGGCCATGAAGGCTTCACTCGTGTGGTTGATACCTCACAGGGGATGGCTAGAAGGCTCAACAGCGCTGTCTATCACAGCATGGCACTTGGCCTCTCTGCATGATCATCTCAGAGTAGTCAGAGCTCAGATACAATCTCATAGAGCTTTGGGGGGAAACTACTCCTAGAGTGAAGGCAGAAGTTTCCAAGCTTTTATGATTAAATTCACTTGATGAGTTCATAGGTCAAACAAGTCCTTATGTAGCCTAGATTTGAATGAATTAGCATGCACTTTTCAAAGGAAATAGTAATGAAGAATTAGTGATTATCTTAGACCTCTTTTCTACTACTAGACATGCACAATTGCCTTATTAATCTTTTAGCATTAATGAGACATTTACTTCTTTATCTTATCTTATCCCTTTTGTGTTAATCAGAATAAGCCCTGCAATTTCTATAGCACATGTATAGTGAAACGTCGTTTCCTGCCCTTATCTTAGTTCAGTCAGTTAGCCCTGGTCTATGTAGGCATCTGGGTACCCTTGTCTTTCAGGGCTGTCTCTGGTCTGTTTTAAAGGGGTGTTTGAAGTGTATAGTTCTGTTTTATGGTCGACAGGAAAGAAAAGAGTCCACATTGGAGATTTTAGAGCACAAGTAACCATTTTTTTTTTCCTTCTTCAGAATAGGTATAATATAACTACAATGTCTAAAAACATTAGAGGATTGGTTGGGTTGGGGTACACCATCGCTCCATAAAATCACTTACTGTTTGTTATGGCTCCGTGTTCCTGAATAAAAAGATACCTCTCAACGAGACTCTACATCCATCAGGTTGGTGAAAAATGTGTGTATTTGTTATGAAACAGGGTGAAGGCACATATTTGCTCCCTGTCTATGTTAAGTCAAGTCAAATTTTGTTGGATTGATTTTTTTTTTCAAGTTTTCTAGCTTAAGACAGGGTACTAGTTCCTCCCTAAGTCTCCTTTCTGCTGTCAGGAAGGCAGTTTCCTCTTTGATGACCTCTAAACCTACTGGTTTTATAGCTGAAAATACGCGTTATTACCTAAAGCCATCCTTGTCCACAAAGGAAAATAAAGAGAATGGAACATTTCCTTATGGAAAACTTAAGCATCATTGATGGGGCAATATAAGTGCAGCCTTATTTTTAATTTTTCCCCCATATTCTATTATTATTTTTATTGTAATTTATTGGTAAATTCAATAAAAATATTTTATCCTCCTACTTTATCTTCTCCCCATATAACCTCTTGTGTTACCCATAGTTTTTTATATGCCATGGTTCTCTACTCAGATATGTTTCCTTGCATCTTCATTATAAGTGATCTTTCTTTCTTGAACCAAGGGTAGTAGATATTTAAAGTTTTCTGAAAGAATGTATGAAAAGGCCTTAACTATCTTCTGATCTTCATTGAGATCAGAATTTAGCACAACTGAGAAGTGTTAGAGGGCCTTTTACAGAAAGCCTTTTTAATAGTGTATCAGTGAAACTGACTGCTTTTCTGAATGACTAGGGTTCTGTTCCCAGAATTCACAAAGTGAATTCACTAGTTACAGTGGTGTCTGATGCCCTTTTCTAACCTCTACAGGCAGCACACACACATGTGGTGCACAAGCGTACATGCTGGAAAAGCACACATACCGTAAAATAAATAACAATCATCTAAAACTTAATAAAATGGCATCTTTTGTATTCCTAGGCATAGGAATGGCTGACTTTTAGCTTTTACAATTCACTACAGCTCTGAGTCCCTGGACCTGGGCATTTCCTTCTCTGTTGCTTGCCAATGAGCTAGTTCTTTCCCAGGGACCTTTTTCTTTTTTTATTTATTACTTGCCAAACACACACAAAAGGCAAATAGACACTAATAGAAATCTGTTTATAACTTCTTTTCAGCTCATAAGAAACATGGCCCCACTTCCAAATGCATCACGATTTTCCCAAATGCAGTGCTGTGTGGAATGGATCTCTGTCCAAGTAGCTCTTCCATATACTGCATCTACATACTGCAAAGGGACAGGCCCCTAGGTCAAGCTGATTTATTTTCCTTCTTGTTTTCATTTTGTTTTACTGTGCTTTTAATAGCAACCATCTTCCAGGCACCAAATGCAGTTCTTTTCAGGGCCAGTTGACATCTTCAAGAAACAGTACTGGATCTCAGTATTCCAGTATCACAGAGGATGATGCCTTATTGACATTTTGGTCTCATGTGTGTTGATAGGGTATGGATTATTTTTTAATTTTCAAAATTCTTTTGATTATTGAGCTACTTCCACTTTGTGTTCAAAAATCACCCATAAAGTTGGCAGTAACGCCACATACTTTTACTTCTAGCATTTGGGGAAGCTAACACAAGAAGTTTCAAGTTTGAGGCCAGCTTGGCCTACATAGTAAGCCATTGAGCATTAAGTTTTAGCACTACAGAAAGTTACCACTTCCCTGTGTCCCACTCTCCCATTAACATCCTCCATCTCAGTGGTTATATGTATTACAGATGATCAAAGTACATCTCTGACACAGAAGCCTGTAATTTCCTGTAGGTTTCTCTCAATGTTTAGCTCCCTGTGATAATGTGCATTTGCCAGTTTGGTGTCAAATGCAAGGATAACTTAATTTGCAAATCAGTAAACACGATAAAATGCACAACTAAAATCAAGGATAAAAGGTATATGTTAATCTCAACACATATAAAGTCTCTAATGAAGTTCAATATCAGTTCATGGTAGAAAGTCCTGAAGAAGCTACAAATATAAGATCATACAATATCATCAAATTTGGGCACCAAAACCTTATAGACAACAGTTTACTCAGTAAAGGAAAAGGAAAAGTATTTTCCCTTAAACCAGGAGTGAAGACTATCCATTCCCACCACTTACACTCAATAATGTATTTGAAGTCAGACCAGTGAGACAAAATAAAAAATGAGTCACAAATATGGAAGGAAGAAATCAAATTATCTTGATTTGCAGGTGATCTAATGCAATACTTGAAAGGCTTAAATGATTCCACCCCAAAACTTTTCCATCTAAAAATATTTAAAATCAACTATTAAGATACAAAATTAATATACAAAATCTGGAACTTTTTATATGCTAGTTATTAATATGTGAGAAAAACAGGTAGGAAATCTCTTTTTAAAATTGCTTATAATACAGAATTAACCCTAACTATGGAGGTGAATCATCTACTTAATGAAAACACTGAACATGAGAAAAAGAAACTGAAGGCAACACTGAAAGGAAGGATGACTTCCCATGTTCACAAGTCAAGAGAGTGCACACTGTGAGAATGGCTGTTTTACCCAAATTCAGTACAATCATCATCAAAATTCCAAAGGAATCAAGCAGCTATAGAAGTTCATAGCCAAATAATAATAATAATAATAATAATAATAATAATAATAATAATAATAATAATGTAATACATAACTTCAAATCACATATCATAGCCAATTCATGCATGTGTGTATTCATGAAGCCAAGAAAAGCTGTTATGATTTTGAGGGCAAGTAGGGAACATTTATCTATACCTGTGAGAATAATCATGATACTGTAAGATCATACATATACACATACCAATGAAAGGGAGGGGGAGACTACAGGGGAACAGTAAGCAATAGTATGAATATGACAGTGTATTATGAACAAGAATGAAAATATCATAATGAAGTCCAATATTTTGTTCAATAAATATATATTAATAAAGCATCATTCTGAATAGCTAGATCACTGGGTAAGAGTGTTTGCTCTGTAAGTAAGAGGACATGTATTTGAATTCCCAGTACACATGTACAAAAAGCTTTTCATAGTTACACATATATGTAACCTTACTATTACTTGTAAGACCCAGATGAATTCTAAGAAGTTGCTGGATAGTAAAAGCAGACTTCATGTTCAGTGAGAGATTTTTTTCTAAAGGCAATAAGGTGGAGAGTGATCCAAAAATACTAAGCAACCGTCTGTGTCTTCTACATTCACACAGTTGGAGTTGTATACCTGTGCTCTTATAAGAATGTACTGTACACATGTATGCCATAAGTACACATTTACAAACACCCGCGCACATGTAGAAAAGGCTTAGTTAGTCTAAGCTGCTCTCAGCTTCTAGCTGTACTTCAATAAAGTACAAATATAAACATCTTACACTAAGAATTTAAATGCTCTGCAGAAGTCTTGTGTCTTGAATCCTAGTTAGGCTTTTTTCTTTCTGAAATATAAAGGCTTCTTAATTATCTGTTCATGTCTTTTAGAATTATAATATGTGATGTTTTATTAATTATTTGAGAATTTCATAATGTGTATAATGTATTTTTATTACAATCAACCTAATTCCTCCCTCTAACTTTCCCCCCTCTTACTATTTTTCTTTTTTTGAAAAATAATTCCTGTCCTCTTTTAACTTTTTCTTTATATGGATGGGTGTTTTGTCTGCACAAATGTTTGTGGGTATCCATAGAGACTAGAAGAAACCATTTTGTACCCATGAACTACAGATTATTGTAAGGCACCATGTGGCTTCTGGGAATTGAACCATGGTTGTCTGGAAGAGCAGCCAGTGCTCTTAATTGCGGAGCCATCTCTTCAGCCCCAGTGTGTTCTTCTCCCCTCCCTCCTTTTCTTCCTTCTCCTCCTCCTTCCTCCTCCTTTTCATCTTCCTCATCTTCCCTTTCTACTTCTTGTTCTTCTTCCTCCCTCTCCTTATTCTTCCTCCTTTTTCTTGTTCTTCTTCCTCCTCCCCTTACCTCTTCCCCCACTTCTTCATCTCCATCTTTACCATCACCTTCTTTCTTCTTCACACCTATTCAGCTCAGTTTTTGATTTCTATATATTCATAGTTGTCAAATCATCAACTGGAGCAAAATTAATCTATCCTGGAATTCCCTCAAGGAACATCACCAGAAGGCATTAGTTGTCAATAGCCCTGGGTTGCAATTGAGGGCTCATGAGCCCTCCCTTTTTCAAGCTGGAATGTTAATTGGTTGGCTCTTGTATAGCAATGGCTCCTACTACAAGCCCCTGAATGCAGCTACAAGCATTTTCTGGACATGGCAGAATCATCTTTTGACTTTCTTCCCTTTTAACTTCAAGTATTTTGGAAGAATTGGAGATACACATGCAGGTGTCAGGCCTAATTTGTTGACCACTTCTAATACCTAAAGTCTAGCATGCTTCTGACTCCCCTACATTTTCCAGGGACTATTTCAACTCCTGTCATAATTTAATACCTTTTCAACTATTACATCTTAGTGTTTCTCTCCTTACAGTTCCTACTGTGCTTGTATGTTCACTATCACCTGCAGCATGGACTTGCTTATAGTCTATTTTGCTTAAACAGAAACTACTATATTCCATCTCATGGCCATATATCTGGCTCAGGTCTTGGTCATCAAAGTTATTCAGAAAAAGACAGTGGTTCTCTGCTTTGTGGGATCCAAAACAGCTGAGTATATAGGCTCTGGGGTTTTTGTCTACTCATGTAATCATTTGAGTAAGATTAAATCAGCAAATCTCATGTATTCATTTTCTGCTCAAATAATAGAAACAATTGGATCAATATCAAGGCCTGGAACTAAGCACTAAGCCCATGGACAAAGCTGTCTGATAAGAGTATCATTGAATGTCTGTGTTGGGCAATGCTCACAGGCTTTACTAACAATGTTACTTATAGTAGGGGCTTTGGGACAATCTCTAGCATCCTGGAAACTACAATGGCTGAGACTGGGTGATTAGGACAACCTAAATAGATGGCGATGAGCCCATTAAAAACCCTGGGCACCAGGTCTCAGGTGAACTTCCCTGGATAACAATATTACACACATGTCCGCATATATTATAGCTGGGAGAACGAAGCTTTGCCTGTGCCCCTTCACTGAAGGAAGATTATTAGAAGGTCATATGTGCTCTCCCCTGAATGTTTTCCCATTAGATGTTTCTGAGTTCATCCAGGCAAACACTTTATCACTGAGCTACATCCCAAAGCATCTCTTTATTTTAATTTTAAGACGGGGTCTAAGTTGCTCAGGCTAGCCTTCAATTCTAAATACTCCAGCTTTAGCTTCCCATGTAGCCAACATTCCAATCCTACACCTGACTATGTAGAAAATATTTTTCTGAGTTAGGAACTTTTTGATTATATTATGACTTGAAGCTGGTCTCAGGATAAAGCCATGCATCTGAATCTGTGACCAAAAGTAAACCACAATAACCACAGGCAGGTTTTGTTTCCTCACTTGACATGTGGAGATACTAATAACAATAGAGTCTACCTCACTGGGATCTGCTAAGGACTCAATATTGCATCTATATCCTATGCTTGCTGCTATTGTTAAGAGTGTTGCTTCCTTGATTTCTTTCTTGGGTCATTTGCATCAGGTCTCCTGCATATCTGCTATGGCTATTGGCTTGGTGATTTTTGTGGCACTCCAAAGAGTCAGAGTATGTGTATCTCTGGTTCTTTTGCCCGATCTTGGGCCTTTTTTCATCCCATGGTACTGCCTTGTCCAGCCTAAATATGTGGGCATTTGTCCTGTCTTACTGTATCTTGTTTTGTCGTGTTTGTCAACTCTTAGAGGCCAGCTCTTTTCTGGGGAGGAAAAGGAAGGGGTAGAGATCTGGGGAAGAGGAGGTAGAGGTTAGCTGGAGGAATGGAGGGAAAGGAAACTGTGGTCAGGATCAAAGAATATAACTTCAGTTAAAGTAAACACACACACACAAGCACACACATATGTATGTATATATATTTAGGCTGCTTATTGATGTTCAAGATATATTAGTGTTACCATTGTTTTATTTCTATGCCATGAACATTTCCATGTCACCACAGCATTTTATATTTGCAAATGGAATTTGAAAATCTATGCATAATTTCATTAAACAATAATACCATGGGTTGTTGTTACCAACACTCCACATTTTTTCTGATTATTCTTATAATTTCAGATTATTTGGTACCAAATGTACACAGTGATATATATATATATATATATATATATATATATATATATATATATATATCAATTAACTTTCTTTAAGATAAATTCTAGACATAAAATTTCTGTGCTGAAAGGATTAAATGTGCCAAAAGTTTTTCCTTACATTGACAGACTGATTTCCAAAATATACCACATTTAAAAAGACAGAATGTTATTTTGCCCATTTTCCTAAATCCATGAAGGCAAAGTAAAGAAAGAACCATTTGTTTGCATCACACACCTCAGAGCAACAGATGATCATAATGTGACCATAGGTTTTCTGAGATAAAACCTGTATAAGTAATGTTTGTTTTATCTGGTTCTGGAAATGAAAGTTCCATGCTAGCACAGGGAGTAATTAGGTATACTATCTATCCTTACATCCATGTTTAAGAAGAGAGTCCACTGGATAAATTCATTATGATGTAGAAAAAAAAAACCTAACTTCTATTGGCATCTGTGCATCTATTAGAGAGGATTAAGGAGAAAGGAAAACAGTTTTACCTTTGGTTGCTCAGAAAGAATTAATCCACCAGGCCACATTATGCTAATCACACTCACTCCTAATGTGGTGGTCTTCTGATTAATATTTGCACACATTTGAGGCAGGGAATGGATACATTTCTAGAAATGAATTTTAATTTGGCTTCTTCACACGAGCCGCTGTCACTGCTGTATCTCCCATTTCATGTACAGCTCTGTAATAAAATGGAGCTTGCAGGTCAAATTAAAGTTACAGCAGCATAACAAACTATTATGCCTTTTTTTATTATTATTATGCCAACCAGGAAGGCAGCATAGCCAGCTTATGAACCTCGACCAGTAGAGAAAACTGGATTACCCTGAGGTCACAAGATACCCTGATCATGTAAAAGCGTGAAGTCTTTTCAGGCCAGAATTTTCCTTAACAGGAAAAGACCTTTATGTGACTTTTCAGGAGGGCTAGACAGAACTTATGGTCACCATATAAATACACATAGAAACTGGCAAGCTCATCATTGTAACATACTGAAGTTAGGATACATTTTCCTCTTAAGCATTTGATTCCTTGGAGTTCGGAAGATTCTTGATGCCTGTGTTATCCTTTATTGCCCTTGACATAAAAGCCCTGTCCTGGTTTCACTGTCAACGTGATACAACCAAGGGTCTCTGGGAAATAGAAGGTCAGCTGAAGAAACACCCAGGTTTGCTTAGCCTATAGCATGACTGTGAGGAATTGCCTTGATCGTTAATTGATGAGGGTGGTCCAGTTCATTGTGAGAATGTTTACCTTTAGGCAAATGGTCTTAGGAAATATGAAAGACGGGTGATTACAAGCCAACAAGCACTTTCCTCCTACAGTTCATGTTTGAGATGAGTTTCTGCCACAATTTCCCTCAGTATTACAACTTTAGGATGGAAGTGTATGCTGAAATAGACCATTTACCTTCCATGTTTGTTTTTGGTCATCATGCTTATCACAACAGTAGAATGCAAACCAGAAGAAGCCTTAGACAGCTAGGGTGGGGAGATAGGTAACACAATGAATTCCTTCCCATTCAAACATGAGAACCTAAATTCAATGCTCAGAATTCACGTAAAAAGTCACGTATAGTGGCATATAATTTCAATTCAAACCCAAGGAGATGGAGAAAACTCCGTGGAGCTGACTTCCCTATCAGGCTATCTGAATCTGTGATGACAGTGAGTTACAATGTCTCCAATGAGAGTATGTGTGCTTCTTAGACCACAACAGCTTAGGTAGATCTCTTCCCCTCAAACATGCACACACTCAGTGATCCACATTGTGGAAAATTGTGTGTGCTCATCCCTCTGGAGAGTTGAATATCCTTATCATACCCAGGCATCTGTGGTAAAAGTTTCTGTGCATGGACCCACACACATCAATCAACAATCAAGACAATTCTCCACAGGCAGGGGCACATTAATCTGCTCTAAGAAATCCTTCAAGATTGAGTGCTCCGGAGGACTCTCCACACCGCAGGTCCTCGGGATCATGGGTGAGTGGAACACAATCAACTCCAGAGAATCCATGAGGGGCTTCTGCCAGCAGAAACAGGGTCAAAGGAACACTGCCCACCCAGAGGAGGGGTTCCCGTCTAGTTGGGGCCACCCCTGCCATATCTCTTCCTAACCCCAGTGGCGCTCTTGAAGACTCTCCACACTGCAGGTCCAGGGGATCACAGGTGAATGGAACACAGTCAAATCCAGAGAATCCCGGAGGGGGAGGGGCTTGTGCCAATAGGAACAGGGATAAAGGAACACTGCCCACCCAGAGGCGGGGGTGTTTTCTGGTTCAGTTGGGGACACCCAGCCATCTCTCTCCTGAACCCCAGCTTAGGCAGCTGAGCTTTCCTGAGGAATCTCCACCTCAGTTCCTCTGGATCATGGGAGGACAGTCGGCCTACAGGGAGGGTTCTGACCCCAGGACTCAGAAGGAGGATCAGAGCTCCAGACTCCTGGAGCCTTGCCATAGGAGAGCTTGCTTGCAGAGTGCTCTGACCACAGAGATGCAGGGGAGAGTTGGATTCCCAGGAGTGCTGACAGAGACTAACAGAATCACAGGAGGAAAAAACTCCAGCCAGAGACAGCTTGAACGTTAACACCAGAGATTTCCAGATGGAGAAAGGCAAACATAAGAATCTTACTAACAGAAACCAAGAACACTGGGCACCATCAGAACACAGTAGGCCTACCACAGCGAGTCCCGGATACCCCAACACACATGAAAAGCAAGAGGTGGATTTAAAGTTATATCTCATGATGGTTGTAGAAGATTTGAAGAAGGACATTAATAACTCACTCAAAGAAATACAGGAGAACA
>NC_034602.1:34091301-34110214 GCF_900095145.1 Mus pahari | reverse complement strand
CCCTATTTATAATAGCCAGAAACTGGAAAGAACCCAGATGTCCCTCAACAGACGAATGGATACAGAAAATGTGGTACATTTATACAATGGAGTCTACTCAGCTATAAAAAATAATGAATTTATGAAATTCTTAGGCAAATGGATGTATCTGGAAGATTTCATCCTGGGTGAGGTAACCCAATCACAAAAGAAGTCACTTGATATGCACTCACTGATAACTGGATATTAGCCCAGAAACCTAGAATACCCAAGATCCAATCTCCAAAACACAAGAAAATCAAGAANAATGAAGACCAACATGTGGATTCTTCATTCCTCCCCAAAATAGGGAATGAAATACCCATGAAAGAAGTTGCAGAGACAAAGTTTGGAGCTAAGATGAAGGATAAGGATGGACAACCCAGAGACTGTTCCACCTGGAGGTTCATCCCATAATCAGCCACCAAACGCAGACACTATTACATATGCCAGCAAGAACTTGCTGAAAGGACACTGATATAGCTATCTCTTGTGAGACTATGCTAGTGCCTGGCAAATATAGAAGTGGATGCCCACAGTCATCTATACAATAGAACAGAGAGACCCCAATGGAGGAGCTAGAGAAATTACCTAAGGAGCTGAAGGTGTCTGCAACTCTATAGGTGGAACAACAATATGAACTAACCAGCACCCCCAGAGCTCGTGTCTCTAGCTGCATATATAGCAGAAGATGGCCTAGTCAGCCCTCGTTGGGAAGAGAGGCCCCTTGGTCTTGCAAATTTTATATGCCCCATGCAGGGGAACATCAGGGCCAAGAAGTGGGAATGAGTGGGCAGGGGAGCAGGGTAGGGGGTAGGGTATAGGGGACATTCTGGATAGCATTTGAAATGTAAATGAAGAAAATATCTAATAAAATAAAAAAAAAGAAATCCTTCAAATGAGAATCCCTACTGCCAAGTGACTTTTAGTTAGTATGTAAATTTGACAATAAAAAGGACAACACACATATTGCAACACATACTGTCTAACTGCCAAAGACATAAAATTTGTCGGACTTTTATATTCCCAAGAAGATTTTCACACAGCAGTGGTTAGTAGAGAAAATGTTTAGTGAAGAGACGTGCATGACTAAATGCTCAGAACAAAGAAAAGCTACTGTACAAATGTGGATCATTACAGGAAAATGGAGTTCTAGTTTGGGAACATTGGAAATATATATTTGTTAAATACCTAATCTATCTCTTCTGCTCAGCTCAAATAAGCTATGAGACTGATACACATAACTTAAATTTTCAGTTCTTAGTTACCATACATTTAGTATCTAACCATATAGATAGTAGCTTTTAATATAGTAACTTCTAACATAGGGGTTTCTTGAAAAATCAATGAGAAAAATCTATCTTGATGTATGATTTGCATAACAATTTTTATTTTCCTGCTTTCTTGCTTCTCTATCTATCAATAAGCAGAAACCATTCAAGCAGAACTGTCCTTGGCATGCTTTATATTGTGGAGCTCCTGTACTTTAAATAGGACACAGCCAGAATTAAGCCCAGGCTCACCTAGACTTACGAGACATATGAACATTTCTAATACCGGACTGCATGATGTTGCATCCTTGCATTTCGCTGTTGTTTCATGTTTACCAACCCTGTAGGGTTGATTACATTTAATTGTATTTCTTAAATGTGAAATATGAAGCTCAATAAGTTGTCACTGCCTCAACATCTATCCCATCAGTGTTTAGGAGCCAGAGTTGATTTCCTTCCTACCTCTTTCCCCTGCCTCTCAGTACAGCAGTTTCCCATCTCTGCAACCTCTATCCATAGAACTCACTGCTCTCTAAAGCACACATTCCACAAGGGGCTTCTCTCATCACTTTCCTCTCACCTGTTTTTTCCCAGTGGTCTCAGTTTCCAGTAAGTGCTCTCATCTTCCAGCTCCTGGATTCTGACTCTTGCAGGCAAGGCCTGGTAAATATGTCATCAAGGCAGTGTGTCATAAATCTATCACCTCTACCCAGCTCTGCCCTGGCACTACTATAACCTAGTGAGCACAGCCCAGGTAGGCTTGGATGAGCCTTAATGCAAAAACAAATGAGAAATGAGCTTGCTCTCAATGATCTGGAACCTTCTGCCTGAGCTAATGTTACAGTGGATTTGTTTGCTTCCTGCAGCTGGCTGAGCAGTTCCTGTGACTGTGACAACGGTTTCCATGGATTTCTTTTTACTCCTCCCTAGACTTGACATGGAGTTGTTGTGGTTCACAGTTTCCATGCTGCAAGGGTTTTGTGTTGAGCGTGACACTGGGAGTTGTGAGGCTAAACCAAGGAAAACAGAAATGCCTGTGTGTAGGAAGAGAACATTGTCAGACAGGGCAGGCTAATAACCCATTGGTACCCCCGGGGGTAGCTCTTCTAGGACCATAATGGTCTGATGAGCTCTGGCTTGAGTATCTAGGGAATAGGGCTTTATTTACCCTTTTGTTGATACTAGGTAATTCTAGCTAATTACCTTAAACCACGTACCTTCCCAAGTTTCAGAATTACCTAAGAAAAAGAGAACACAGATTCTTGAGTTCAATTCAGATTCCTGAGCAAGAATAACCACAATGAAAGCCAAGGGGTCCTCTATTCTTAGCCCATTTTTAAGATGGTATTTCTAGTCTGATATATTTGAAAATCTGGGCTTCCAGGATTCCTATGCACCTAGAATCTCAGAGTTGTTCAAACGGCTCATATGTTACCTGACTCTGGGAAGAAGGAGAATTTCATTACATGGAAAGTTATTAAGGTAAATTGAAGAGTTGCTTAGTCAGAGTCCTTAGGAACATGACTTGGGAAATTGTATGTATGACAAGTTCACCAAGAGACTTCTACACATGTTAAGATTTTTAAAACCAGGCACAGAAGTTTTCCCTCTATTTTGTGTTTAGAGATACTATAAACTTCATATGATGTTTGTGGGGTGTGCGGGAGATAAAGTATTTAGCATGGTTTCCACCATGGGGGAGCAAATGCTTGATAAAAAAAATGATGCATACACTACAAAGATTTTAATGCTTTGTGTGGGCAGAATTGGGTCTTCATTTCTAATTTCCACACTACAGTAGGAAAGTACATGCCAACTAGTCAATATGTTATTATTGATCAAAGCTGCATTTCCACTTCACACATTTCTGCTTCTTATTCTCCTTGCCTATGTCTATTTTGGGAAGAAATTTTAGCGGAGTAAGAACTGCATCTTGACCAGAGCTATTCATGTCGTTATTAAATGTTACCTTGTGAAATGTTAGACTTGCTAAAGCAGTGTCTTTTGAGGTGGATAAGATGGTTGTTAGTCTCACTTCATATATGAAAATAGCAAAGGCAGAGAGGAAAGGCCAACCTGCTTAGCTCTATACCTCATTTTAAAATTTGGGTTATTTGTTTTGTTCATGTCTAACTTCTTGAGTTCTTTAAATGTTTTGGATATTAGCCCTGTCAGATGTAGAGTTGTTGAAGATCTTTTTCTAATCTGTAGCCTGCTAGTCCTAGTCATGGTATCCTCGGCCCTGACAGAAACATTTCGGTTTCGTGAGATCCCGCTTATCAGTTGTTGATCTTAGAGCCTGAGCCTTTGGTTTTGTGTTCAGGAAGTTGTCTTCTGTACCATTGTGTTCAAGGCTATTTCCCACTCTCTTCGATTAGAAATGTCATCTGGCAATTGTGATTTTTGTATTATGCATACAAGTACAGTTATTTTGATAGACGAATCTGATTCCTGGGCATTTGTTTGACTTTATAGGAGTAAACAAAATAGTCTTGTATAGTTGTATTTAGGAATTAAATGCAGACCTACCAAATTAAGAAAAAGGAAATAGTATAAACTATTATATAAAAATAGGTGCTCAGGCTCATTTCATTTTCTTCAATATAAACCAGAATATGTTGAAGAAAGAGATATTTTTGGATAAAGAAGTTGTTTAAAAATAACCCAAAATAGAGAAACCAATCAGGAGATTATTGGAATTTTTGAAATGTTTATTGATAGATTTTTTTAAATGGAAATGTGTGGGGAATTGCAAGCTGGTCTCCAGTCGAGCTGATGGTCATAATTCACCTACATGACACAGTATGTGTTCCCTCATGCTCCTGGAACTCCGGCCCCTGCCTAAGGTACCACCTCCCACAGCCCCACAAGAGAAGCAAGGTCAGTAGTCATGTAAGCAATGGCCCAAGCTTCTGACCTTCAGGCTAAACTCCTCCCCAGCTACTTAGCAACAGTAAAGACCATAAAAAGTGGGGTTCAGCCCCACCATGCTCTCTTACTCTCACTCCTTTGTCCTCTCACTTCTCATACTTCTCTCTTCTCTTCTCTTCTCTTCTCTTCTCTTCTCTTCTCTTCTCTTCTCTTCTCTTCTCTTCTTTCTCTCTCTCTCTCTCTCTCTCTCTCTCNCCCTTCTCTTCTCTTCTCTCTCTCTCTCTCTCTCTCTCTCTCTCTCTCTCTCTCCTTTCTCCCTTTCTCTGTGCATTTCTATAATAAAGCTCTTAAACCATGGTGTCTCTGCTCTACTCCATCAAGGCCTGCTGCGCACTCTGGTCAGTGTTGGGAACCTCTCCCCTATTCCCTCTCTCCTGCAACCCTGGTGGCTTTAGCAAAGTAGCTGGGGGGGGAGTGTCCACAGGCCAGGGCCTGCCCTTCTCCAACTCCCCACCAAGTGGGTCAGAGGCAATGCCCACCTGGGGCTGAGTGGAAAGCACCTGGCAGTCCTCCAATGCCTGAGTCTGCCTGCCCAGAGCACAGGGGAACTGGCCAGATGTTAGGCCCCTTTTCCCTTCCCCTACTTCCCCCACCCCCCCGGGTACCTTTTTATTTTGTTCCCAACAGAAATGATCATAACAATATATGAGGTTTATATTTATAATATATAATACTAAAATTATTAAGCTACTCAAATAACTTGTAAATTCACATCATAACTAAAATTAAAATTTAAGTGATATTTATTCTCAAGGGAACACCAGATTAGATTCCAATTGTGGTAATAATTTCATCTAGATTGTGAAAATGGACATGTAGAAATTAAAGGGCATTACTAAGCTGATGGGAACAAACAGTAAGAGTAATAACAATAAGTTGCACATTTAAAGTTATGAACTTTCAGAACTCACAGAGATGGCTCAGTAGTTAAGTACACTTTCTGCTCTTACAGAGGATCAGGGTTTGGTTCCTAATACCCCTATGACAGATCACATTCATTCATCTGTAACTCCAGTTCCAAAGGGATCTGTTGATCTCTTTTGGCCTCCTCAGGTGCTGTACTAACATGGTATACATTTCTTGTTCTTGCAAGAAAAACACTCTGAAAAGTAATACATCATAAAATGGTAATGAATTTATTAAAGCCAAGCCAGAAGACTGTACTTTATAACAACCAGAACAATCGACTTTAATCATTCTAATATGTGACTCTTATTTCCTCTTGGCAAGGCAAAGTAGTCATGTGGGGTTGCTGTGTTTCCTGTATTTCATGAAGCTTTTTGTAGTCTAAGAAGTAAGTACATAGTTTAATAATTAATCAAACATGAAATATCTGTTTAAAATATTTGGAACAATCTGAATAAAATAATTAGCTTTGAAAAAATTCTACTTCATACTAAACCAATTCCTCCCATATAAACCATTTTACTTAAAGCCATGAAAAGACCTATACTTCGCTACTTCCTCTGAAGAATTCACTAGTTGTTCCCATGACATATTTTCTGTTTACTTACGTTGTTGTTTTATATTCTAAGCATTAGAGTTAAAGACTACTTAAAATACTGAGCATTCTGAATTCATTAGGAAAACATAAAACTTCTAAGCATTAAAGATTTCTCCTGTATATACAATTATCTTAACAACTTGGGAAAGGCACATATTTGAGAATATAAGCAGAATTCAAAGGGATTTTTGTATAGAATAATTAATTAATTTCTCTTTAAAGTTTTAGACTCAACTTCAGAGTCCTTTAAGAGGGTAATATTTAAAAGCAGAGATCATCATCAGAAAAATCACATGTGCTATCATTAAAATTCTAAGATGAGCAAAAGTGTTATGAACCTTAACCACTGTTCTCAAGAGACAGAATTCACTGACAGCTACAACCAACTTCTTAACTTTTTAGTAATATTTTTATCCCTTGAGAATTTCATATCACATAGTTGGAATTTCTTCACGCCCCTCACCCAACTCTCCTTGAGATCAAAGCTAGGGACTGTGATGGTGAAAAAAATTGATTGGTCACCAAGTTTTCTAAATATTCTATAGCAAAATAAATTGCTTCAGAGACAAGATTAAAGAACTACAAAAGTTGTATTAAATGTTGGGAACAAAGGGATGCCCAGTTTTGCATACTGACGTCATAGGAGTACTTGACATTAACCTACATGAGTAGAGCCATCTTACTCTAGAATAGAGATCTTGGTGCCTGACCACCTGTCCCTGCAGTTTTAAATAATGTAAATGTTCCATATAATGCAGCAGTGAACTCTTCTTAGGTGACCAAGAGGGTTTCACACAGTAACCACCTGAAACTGAAAGAATTAATGAGGTGAGGGTGAATGTTTTTCAATTTTAGTCAAATTCTTAATGTGAAAAATACAATTTCCTTCATGCATGAACATCCTAACCTAGATAAAGGAATTCCCCAGTCTATCGACCCTCCATGGAAGGTCTCTTGAAGATATATCATTTCTGTGTGTACTACTACAGTCCTCTGAGATAGGAAATCCTATACCAGGATTCACTGCAATATAGGATAGAGGTAAAGGAGGAAGCCATCCTTCCAGTCACCCGGCTACTTTTACAGGATTTTATTGAGGTGGGAGTGTGCGAGTGTGCAAATGCCTGTACTTTCCTCTTCTATCCACCTTCTAGCCCAGTTAAAGTGGGTCATTATTATAGAGATTGTTAACAACAAGTCAAATGACGGAAAATATCCAAGTCTTTTATACAAAGAACATCTGATGGATTCCTAACACTCACAAGCTGAGGGATGAAATAAACATCTACATGCCCAGTTGTCTGTTAAATTCTCCAACTCTCCAGATAAATATAAGAGCCTCTGTTTCATGAACTGCTCAGAAGAGATGATAAGCTTTTTATAAGTTCTCAAGCACAGGAAGCTATTATGACCTTGGCATCCTCTTTATTCTCATTCTCTTGTGAAGCAATTTTGGGTTCTGAATACTAGAACAATGTCAACTCAGGGCTAAACTTGATTTCTGTCCTAAAGAATTTAGCAGTATAGTATAGGAGAGAGAGAGAGAGAGAGAGAGAGAGAGAGAGAGAGAGAGAGAGAGAGAGAGAGATGCAATATGTCAATATGTGCTGGTTAGTATTTTGTCAACCTGACACTAGCTAGAGTCATTTGGAAAGAGAGATCATCAATTCAGGAAACACCTTCATTAAATTAACTTGTAAGCGAGTCTGTGGAGTACCTTCCTGATTACTGATTGATATGGATGAGCCCAGCCATTTTACAAGGTATCATTCCTGAGCAGGTAGTTGTCTCAATACTATGATTAGTAAGGTTTTAGTGTGGTTTTTGGTAATGTAAAATTAGCCATGATGGATGAATTTACATCAATGAAAACTTCAAGCACTATAAATCAGTATTTTCTCCTTTTTGTGGAGCAAATTCTAAATATATGTCACATCAGTGATACATGCAAAGAAATAAATGGATTCTGAATCATGTCTTCTGATGCTACCCCTATGGTCAAGCATAATAACCCATCTATGAGTTAGGGTGACTAATCATTGTTTTCTTAGTTACGGTTTTCCTGCTGTGAACAGACACCATATCCAAGACAACTCTTACAAGGACAACATTTATTTACAGGATCAAAAGTTCAGTCCATCATCATCAAGGTGGGAGCTTGGCAGCATCCAGGCATATGTGGGTTGGAGGAACTGATAGTTCTATATTATCATCCAAAGGCAGACATGAGAAGACTGACTTTCATGTAGCTAAGACAAGCCACAGTGGTACACTTACTCCAACAAGTCCACATCTCATAATAGTGCCACTCTCTGGGTCAAGCATATACAAACCATCACAACCATGTTCTCTGATGGGTTCTTGAATTTACCAAGATCATCAGAAACAGAGCATTTGGTACATTTCCAATAGTTGCTCTTCCACATTCTTCCCTTTCAGAACATAACGTAGTCAGACCTGATACAAGAAGATCAGATATGGAGAAATTATCATCCTGAACAAATAATATTTTCCCCGTAAAACATGACAAGAGATAAAAAATAAAGGAAATCTGGCCCCTCTCTGCCCTTATACTATTACATACATTCTCGTAGTATAATTCATCACACTCACACTTATTACTGCCTGTCTCTTTGACTCTACTTCAATCAACTTGAAAATATCATTGTATATGCACAATCCTCTACAAGTTCAGGGGCATGATAGTAATTCATAACTGTTAATAGGGTTATAAGGTCCAGCAAAGTCCAGCTAATGAAAATGCTACACTTCATCTGAGCCCACTGGTTCTGTAAAGTTTGAATGGATCAATAAATCTCATCAACTATTTGTCTCCCTTTTTCTTCTCTTGTCTGAATCTTAGCAAAATAAACTCAATTCTTATATATGTCTTTATTGTTAACATTGATCACTGAGCACACAGTTATTTTATATTTAATGTTAGGACCTTCAAATATGGTGAAGGATAGGGGTTGTTACAAGATTCTGAGGCAACATCATCTAAGGTCAGAAGGATGAAGATGGTAGTAACAGCTGGAGGGCAGGAATGGATGGAGTGGGGAGCACATTGAAACTTAATTTCCAGCTAAGATAATCAGCAACATCTGGAATCTTTCTCCAACAATATTTCTATATCAAACTTGTCGAGTCAGAATCCTTGGGAAAGGGACCAAGACTCTGTATTTAAAATGAGCTTCCTGAATGATTTATATTCATAATCAGTTGGAGGAAAGTTTAAAACTTTCTATTGCATTTGAATCCTCTTTATTGAGTCTGCCAGTGTTTCAAATTATGCATTTCAATATTAGCAAAATTGAGCTGTGCAATTTAAATTTTTAATCCCCCAAACATTTAAAACCTTGCATTAATTTGCAGCTCATGCCCCCCTCCTTTGAACGTGACCATTATTTTAATCATAGTGAAACTTATAAAACTTGGTCCATAATTTATTGTATCAGAGCTAAATCCTTTTTGGAAATGAGTAGACTATTGGTCCATAGCAAAACATATCCACAAGCAAAATTATTGATTCTCAAGAACTACCTAGGCAAAAATACAGATAATAGAAATACAATTCTGGTCAAACTTTTTGTTTTAATGACTCAACAGAGCTTGCCATCAACATTAAAAATGCAGGACCAGATAAAGATAAAACAACAAAGCCATGATTTATGGACGCAGGTTAATTGTATACACCTGATGGCAATGAACAGTGTTTGAGATGCCATGTATGAAGAGACTGGTTGTTTTGGCACAGAAGAGATGAAGCCTTGGGCTACTTAGAATGAATAACTGAGTGACTCCAGTATATACTTTGGACCAGAGTTTATTTTGTTCTTGTTCCATTCCACTTTTCAACATGGTCGGCAGTGAAATGCAGTTGGGTTGTGATGAAGCCAAATGACACAACCAAATACTGGAATGTCTCTTTGGGATAATTTTAAATCCATAAAGTAGTTGCTCATATTTTCCAATATCCATTCCAACAAATGTTTGTGATCACTGTGATATTTCTGCGTCTTCTCTAGAGAAGATAAAGACAATCATGAAATATAGTGTGGACAGATATCTTCCCCTGCAAAAATGGAACATAGATATACAATCTCAATAAAAAAGCATCAATTTTTAAAGCAATAAGTCATAGCACACACACACACACACACACACAGAGAGAGAGAGAGAGAGAGAGAGAGAGAGAGTCCGTTAGTTATTCAAAATATCACAATGTCTTGGTTTAATTTTACAACAGAAGACACTGATATTTAAATATCATGGACCACAGCTATTAATGCTGATGATGAGAAAGCAAAGATTCATAGCTAAGATTTTAAGATTCCAATACCCACAATTATCTGTTCAAAAATAACTTCAATGAAAATATAAATAAAATAAAAAGTACACTCCTCACGTCTAGAGTTATTTAATGCAAATAATGTTTTTTGACCATGAAAATGGAAATTGATAAAAGAAAAAAAAAGGAGCCTTTTCTGTTGCATCTCAGAAAAGTACATTAATAATACTTATTTTTATTAGCTTAAAATTTATACAATCCAGATATACATATTATGAGCCCCAGTTAACCATTTGGAATTACACCAATCTGCCTCAAAAGAAAACTTCGGATGAGAAGATCTGGTTCTAGATCTTTGTTCTGTCATCTGTTTTGAATGTACGTGTTTGTCACTGGAATCCATGGGTGTATTTTATCAGTCCTCGGTGCTGGAAAGAACACATTTTGAACTACATGACAAGAATTTCATCCAGTTGGAACTGGATACCAGTCTAGAATAATGAAAAATAAGTTGGTAGTTTTGCCTGAGCTCTAAGGATCGGGTGGAGAGCTAGGTGTGAAGAAGTCACTGTTAGCCAAGAGTGTGGTAGCTGAATAGCAGCAAGGGCTATGTCTCATGTCTTCTAAAATGTGTTTTTCTAAGGCAGTGTTTTACTGTTGGCGCCATTGGATCTCTCAGGCCAGCTTTTTCGGTCTCTACACCTACCTGGGTGCTCTATCCATCACTCCTGTTGACAACGACACTGTCATCTTTTGACGAAAGGAGCTTGGCTATGTATTCTCCTTCAATCTGAGCTTAGCTTTTGGTTTTAAAGATTTCACCAAACATTGAGAAAGGAAAACAAGAAAAGGTAAAATATGTCTCATTACTCTGAAAGTATTGAAAACAAATATTCAATGCAGAAAAGATAGACTAATTTAAAAAAATAATTTCAGAATATTATCAAGAGCTTTGTACGCAAGGAGTCATTTCTAGCCAGTTATTCATATATTCAAATTAAAATTTTTATTTTTAATTATACTGTGGTATACATGTACAACTATTATGTCTTAGAAGCCTATGTCTGAACTGGGTACTTATTGTACTTATGATTATTCTATTACCTGAGAAGGTCTACGTAGCATAGGATCATGGCCTGAATGACAAAGACAAGAATTTCCCTCAATTGTGAACCAAACAGAGCTTAGGGATAATTTCTCTTTGATTCTCTGTTTGACATGTAGGTGTCTCTACATAGCTTTTGCATCCTGTACTTGCTGGTTTTGTGCGTCAACTTGACACAAGCTGGAGTTATCACAGAGAAAGGAGTTTCAGTTGGGGAAATGCCTCCATGAGATCCAGCTGTGGGGCATTTTCACAATTAGTAATTAAGGGGGAAGGGCCCATTGTGGGTGGTGCCATCCCTGGGCTGGTAATCTTGGGTTCTATACAAGAGCAGGCTGAGTAAGCCAGGGGAATCAAGTCAGTAAGTAACATTCCTCCATTGCCTCTGCATCAGCTCCTGCTTCCTGCCCTGCTTGAGTTACAGTCCTGGCTTCCTTTGGTGATGGACAGCAATGTGGAAGTGTAAGCTGAATAAACCCTTTCCTCCCAAACTGTTTCTTGGTCATGATGTTTGTGCAGGAATAGAAACCCTGACTAAGACATATGCTATGAAATTGCTGGTCATATTTAACCAAGTATCATCCATAGCACCAGTCTTAACATAACTGGTCACTTGAAAAACCAGTGACTAAAAGTAGACATCCATAGAGATTTAAATTCAGGAGTTAGACATACAAACATCTCATAGCACTCACTGCTATGATCTATCTCATATAAATAACAGTAAGTATTATAGAAGAGTTTAAGATATGATAAAAACTGAGTGCCAAAAATATTGAATCTTTTTTCAAAGCCAGATGAATTAGATAATGACAGAGCAAGGATATAAAGCAGGTCTGGAAATCTTCAGCATAAATGTTCTATTAATATGAATACTCTTCTACCTCCTTTATAGGGCATCTTGGTTAGGGTTTTATTTCTGTAAAAAGACACCATGACCATGGCAAAATCTTATAAAGGGAAACATTTAATTGAGCATGGCTTACAGTTCAAAGGTTTAGTCTATTATTATCATGTCACAAAGCATGGCAGCATGTATGCAGACATGGTGTTGGAGAGAAGAGAGCTAAGAGTTCTATGGCATGCAACACGAATAGAGTCACACTGGGCTTGACCTGAGCATCTGAAACCTCAAAACCCATGCCCAGTGACACACTTCTTCCAACAAGGCCACACCTACTCCACCAAGGCCACACTACCTAAGAGTGCCAATCTCTGTCAGTCATTTTCATTCAAACTACCACCTACTACACAGACGTTCACTGAAATGTGTTAGTATCTGTTTTTCCCCATGCACCTGCATGTGCTAACTCATCAAAGCTGTTAATATCACCTAGTATTTTTGGTTAAGTCATGTAACATTTGCCAGGAAGCTTGTATATTCAGAATCTCACTGCTGAGAGAGATTGTGAAGTGAGTGAAACTTGACAACATGCTTGGTCTTCTTTCCCAGTAAAATATTTAATTCTGCAAACTGAAAAATTGAAGAACTAGATATTGATCTGTTTTTTTTATCTTATATCTCATTTTTAAATAAATTTATACATGTAGCTGAGAAAGAAAAACTATAGGAGGGAGGTCATCTTTTACATCTCTTCTCAGAAGGGGATAAATCTCATCATAAGGATGTTATGTACACTAGCTAACTACTTGCCAAAGGCCCATCTTCAAATACTATTACAATGTTATAGAGTTGTTGCCTATGAAGTACTAGTGGTGGGGGGAGATACAGACCCCCAGCTCATACAAGCACATAGATATGGCATCATTGTCCCCAAAGTATTCTGAGATAGGTAATACCACTATTATTTACTTAATTTTCTTCTGAATGCTATGGCCCATCCCTATGTCTGCTAGGAAGCCAAGAGTTATATGGATATGTCCTAGTTGGAGAATTGCCTAAATTGGACTGGTTTTAGACAAATCATTTTGAATAATGGTTGATATGTGAGGGCCCAACTATATACTTTGTGGTCCCATCTCTATACAGATGGTCATGGGTTGTACAAGGAAGCAGGCTAAGCAAACCAGAAGACTAAGAACCAGTAAGACTATTCCTCCATGGTTTCTCTTTCAATTTCTGCTTCAGTTCCTGGACTGATGTCCCTGATAATGGACTTTATGTAACCTGTAAGCTTAAACAAACTTCTTCCCTCCCCTGTTGTGGATTTCATCTAATGGTTGCATTATGTTGTTTGGGTTCTCAGAACTGCATGAGAATCAGTATATAAGATACTGAGGGTCCCTACCCCCAGTTAGTTCTGATTGGTAAATAAAGTTGTCAGTGGCTAATGGCTGGGCAGAGAAACAGAGGTGGGACTTAAAGATTCCTAGGCAAAGGGGCCAGGAGAGAAGGGAGAATTGCCTTGCCATGAAAGGAATAAGATCCAGGTTTGGAAGCTGCAGAAGAGAGAACATACAGTCATGCAAGAGAGACAGAGAAGTGTGTCCCCAGCCTTCTGCTTCAATTGGGTCAAGAATGGCAAAAATGGAAATATAGATTTTAGTAAGAACACTAAGTCAATTTGCAGGAAAAAAATATCCTAGGTCAATTTGCATTATGCCCCCACTTCCCAGCTCACTGGTGCAATAATTGTACAACATTGACAAAGTAGGGTGCAGGTAAGGAGAGGGTCATCCTGAGACTCAGGGTGCTAGCATATTGTGAAGAGATAAGGAAATTGTACATAATGTCAGGGAAGGGGAAGAATGGATGACCAAACTCACCAAAGAAGAACTTTCAAAATGTGTCCTTAGCAAACTAGAGGATAAGTTGGTGGATCACAGTTCAGAGCCATTCTGGAATACAACCAGAGTTCAAGGCTAGTCTGAGCTCATCGAGGCTCATCATTGTTATCATATTTATATACACATTGATACATACCTCTATATGTATGTGAAATTCTGAATGAATAAATATGCTTTAAAAAGAAATAATAGCCTTCCAATTTACTTTCATCATATTTATAGAAGCAAGTTATTTATGCACAAGTCTGTGGGCTGCAAGTGAGATGGTTCATAGGGACATAAACACCAATCTCTGAGAGAGTGCTCAACTTCATCAGAGAAAACAGAATAGAAGACAGCATAGTGTCTGTGTTATAACACAGCAGGGGCATAATAAAATTATAATGAATCTTTACGTGGTTACCGGTAAGATACCTTAAGGTGTTCTCATTGTGTGGCAGAAGTGAAGATCGGGTTTATCTAGCACAATTAAGGCCAGGAAAACTCTGACTGAAATCTCAAGGGTAAAAGAAGGTGAGTATTCTATGAACAGACAGGCAGCCATTGATGTACCTCAGATGGAAAACAGTGGAGGAAAGGGCAGGGGGTGGGAATTTAAAAGTGACTGGTAAAGTTACGGATAGACTTTTATGCCAGTTTATTCTGGGAGAAGGGAGGGGGCCCTGGGGTGGTTAAGGTATTATGACTTTATTGTGAGCCTGTAGGGATTGTGTGTTTGTTTGTTTGCCTTTTGTAATGGGAGGGAAAAAACCCATCTCTTGTCCTCACAACCTCCAATGATTATGGTGTGAATAGTATTACCTCAAGACCTCCTCATGCGACAAGTATCCAGTCACTGGACTAAATTTCAGTTTTGAAGCAAAAAGAAGTTAATTTGCAAATATTTTAAGTATGCCCTAACTAATTAAATACATGTCTAGGGCTGGAGCAATGGCACAGTAGTTAAGAGCACTTGCTGTTCTTGCAGAGAGCCTGGATTCAGTTTCAAAGTTTCCATAGTAAGTGGTTTACAACTGCCTGTGATTCCATTTTCCGGTGATCCAATTCTCTCTCTGGCCTCTGTGGCACCAGCACACACGTGGTGTGGGCAACACTCACACGTGATATATACACATTTAAAAAAATGTGTCAAGAATATGAAGCTGGGTAAAAAGCGCATAGTCAGGCAAGGTTCGTCAGCTCAGCATTGGTAGCTATAATGATTTAGAAGTTACAAATAGCTTACTAGAGGCAAATATATGAGGATCCAGCTAGACAGTGGAAGCTCATGCATCTCTATAAAGTTTTGGAGCTGTGTGTAAAACTAGAAGAAACTGCGAGACAATGTTTATAATAATGTTCTTCAAGTATAGTGGGAAAATTAAGCGTTGTTCTTAGGTTTAGTCCTTTTGTAATTATAACCCCAACCCCCTGTGTAGGATGTGTGTGTGTGTGTGTGTGTGTGTGTGTGTGTGTGTGTAGGTGCACATGTGCATGAACATATGTGTTAGTAACACTGCCTGTGGAATCCAGAAGACGTTGTTGCAGTCCCTGGATCTGCAATTACAGGTGACTGTACATAGCCATGTGGGTTCTGGAAATCGAATTTTGATCCTCTTCAAGGATAAATGCTTGTAACTACTGAGACATCTCTTCATCCTTAATTTGAAAGTATTTTTAGTAAATCCATGTATTACTTAGCTGAGGTATGTTATTTGAGGGTGAATATGATCAAGTTATATTGTATATACGTTATTTGAAAATGCCATGATGAAACTGATAGTTTATACAAATTATATGTGTTATTAAAATGGCCAGAGAGTGAAAAATATGTGGTTGCTGTATGATCACATACTGGTATTTATTAGAGTCTTATTGTAAACATCAATATCATCTTAAACTTCACAGATAGCTCCACCAAGGACAGCATCTCCATGTCCTTCCTGCTGCTCTCTGAGCAGGTACCATCCGCACCCACTCCTTGCAACTAGCTTTCTAGTATCACAGCCTTTGTTTATTATTTGTCTCCAGATGGATGTGAACAAACAAGCCAGCCTGATGACCCCATTCTGACCTTCTGTCTGGAAGCTGACCCACAGACATCACTCATCTTCACACGACTGGACTCTAGTTACTGTGTTCCATGCTTTCCTGACAATAGGCATTGCTGATGAGTTTCTGAAAGATTTGTTTACCAATAATGCATAATTTACCTTGCAGCTCCAGCTATGTTTGCTTAATTGATTTATTTGCCTTGGTCTCATAATTAACACATCTGTTTGCGTTTTACAACAGATGTTTTTACTCATTTCCTTTGGCGAGTGATGGGACATTCAGATATCCTCCTCACAACTCTGGGCAAGTGAATTATATTCTTCGTTGTCTCAAATGCTAAATTTTAAGTTTGGACTAGTAATTAAATCTTGCTCAGGAAAAGTAAAGGTAGAAATGAAGACTCAACTCAACATAACTGCCTCTTGGTGAACAAGAACAGCTGCAAGTAAATTTGAGGATTCCCTGGGCTTCTTGGGGAAAGAGGTTTGGCATCTCTTATTGAGAAATCAATAGTAAGCTGGTCAGGGATATTGGTAAAGTGAAAGTCTGCTCACTTGTTATATCAGAGGAAAACACTGCAACTGGTGGGATACGGATGTCACTGACTGCCTCCCAATCACTCCAGTCCGTCATGCAGGCTGCACCGTGGCCTTCTCACTTCCAGGCACAGGTGTAATTTTAAATTTGAAAGGGAGCTGAAGGGGAAGGCACACCCAGGGTATGGCAACCCAATAGGAAGACCACTGATCTAAACTAACCAGGGCCCCTGGGAGCACCAAGAGTCTAAACCTGAGGCCCAAGCACATATATAGCAGAGGACTGCCTTGGTCTTGTCTAGTCTCAGTGGGAGGGAATATGCCTAATCCTATTACTTGATGTTCCATGGGGGGGGGATGTCCCTCGGGGAGCATCTTCTCAGAGGCAAAGCAGAAGCGGAATGGGGTGAAGAACACTGGGAAAAGAACCGAAGGGGGACAACATTTGGGATGTAAATAAATAAAATAATTAATTGAAAAAACAAAACAAAACAACAATGGAAACAACAACAACAACCAAACAAACAACAAAAGAAAGGAAAAGAAAAGTATTCTATAACGCTGACTATCTCATGACCATCCCAGAAAAATCCCCAAGCTAAGTAGCAAAATCTAGGTAAATTTACAAACTAACTATAATCAGCCAGTGCTTCATCATGCATTTGACAGTGCTTTGAAGACCAGTGAGTGAGTGAGTGAGAGAGAGAGAGAGAGAGAGAGAGAGAGAGAGAGAGAGAGAGAGAGAGAGAGAGAGAGAGAGAGAGAGAGAGAGAGAGAGAGAGAGAGAGAGAGAGAGAGAGAGAGAGATCTAGACACATGCCTCAAGTTCACAGACTTGACCATATCAGTCCTAACAGCCCCATAGCAGCTTTTCCTGGCAGATTCTTGGGATTGCGCAGGTAGTGCCACCTACCGGGCAAAGCAAGACAGACAGAGCCGAGCCCATACACCCTCATTCTTTTTTTGTATACAATGTGATTTATCACTTTTTAAAATGAAGGAAAGAGGCAAACTTTCAATGCTTTTCACTGAGGTGAACTTGATGCATATACCTTCTGTCATATAGTTTTACATCTATTGAAATAATCTCACATTGCAGCTGGCAAATCTAAGGTAGAGGAAGCTGATGTAACTTGCCAGTCAGATGTTTAGGTGGAGATCTGAACTCATTGTCAGGTCTGGTGGAATTTCCAGCTCTATAAGATCACGGTTTACTCCATAGGTCACACACATGTGCATATCAAACATGGAGACTGCAGTGAGCTCACTGCCTGTGCACAGATTTGAGACTTGGCCTCGATGCTTTACCAGCTGTGTGATGTAATTTTCCACATTTTACTCAATTTCTGTAATCTTAACATTATCTCCAAATAAAATGTCAATACATGCATTCGTGCATTTTAAGTACTTTATAAATTCGAAATATTTCAGTTTATTATGATGACCATGAACAATCTCTATGTGAGGTTTATATTCTGGATAAAATGTATAAAAGCCAGAGAGAAATAAAAGAATGAAAGATGGAATGCTGGAAATAAGGAATAAAATATGTATTCTTTGACTCTTTGGTTGAGAGTCCTCACCACTAATCAAATTTGTGCAAAATGAACACACTGCCATCTCAAAAGAAAACCAAAAAAATGCCCTGCCCAACATTTCTAGTCATTACTGAAAATCTATAATTTTTACTATTTATACTGCATAAGATGGAGGCTTTAGCACCCAATCTCTAGAATGTTTAAATACTTTAAAGTTTTGGCCAATCTCTTCCTTTCTGATTATCTCCAGAGCTTATTCCTTCAGACAACTGTTGCTGTTGAAAAGGGATGGGTTATGGGTTCAAGACTTGCACACATTACTGGAAAAGATGTTTAAACAACAGAGGAAAGAAGAAAGTAGACTAGAGTTTAATAGGTAGGGACAAAAACAACAACACTACACAACATTTCCCTAGGTTCAGGCACAAGGTGTACTTTCCCCAGCTGTTTGACCTTGATGAAGTTCCACAGTATTTCTGTGCCCCACCTCTCCATCTATAAAAGGAGGAATCAATGGCCTTCACTGTCTATATTATTTAAATGTGTACCTATAAAGAGGGAACTTATAATAGGGCCTGACAGTTAGTAGCACAATGGTACATTTATACAATGGAGTACTACTCAGGATTAAAAACAGTGAATTTATGAAATTCTTGGGCAAATGGATGTATCTGGAGGATATCATCCTTAGTGAGGTAACCCAATCACAAAAGAAGTCACTAGATACGCACTCACTGATAAGCAGATATTAGCACAGAAACTTAGAACACCCAAGATACATTTTGTAAAACACAAGAAAACCAAGAAGGATGACCATCGTGTGGATACTTCATTCCTCCTTAGAATAAGGAACAAAATACCCGTGAAAGGATATAGGTACAGAGACAAAATTTAGAGCTCAGATGAAAGGTTGGACTACCTAGAGACTACCCCATCC
>NC_034602.1:34087840-34091090 GCF_900095145.1 Mus pahari | reverse complement strand
GAAGAGAGGCCCGTTGGTCTTGCAAACTTTTTATGAACCAGCACAGGGGAATGCCAGGGCCAAGAAGTGGGAGTGGGTGGGTAGGGGAGCAGGGCGGGGGGGGGGGGGTAGGGAACTTTTGGGATAGCATTTGAAATGCAAATAAAGAAAATATCTAATAAAAATTTTTTTAAAAGACCTTTTCATAGATATTAACTAATTATTTTATGAACCCAGTGAATGGATCATCTTTGGGTTCAACAGGGTCAACTACTGGGCAAAATACTTTCTTTTGAATTATCATAGCACTGGGAGATGGGACATAGTGTTCTCTGTTTAGAGAAGTGGAAATCGAGATTTAAATTTCCATCTCTCACAGATGACAGATTTGGAATCATAATCATAAAACTGTAGCAATCCTTACTGCCAACCTGTAGAGATGGGATGTTATGATTCCATTGAAATCAGAACCTCCCTCTGATGAGGAAGATCATTAAGTAGATTTAACTTAGGCTTGAAGGCTCGATATTTAATCATGTTCCAGATTTAAAGTCAGAAGCAAGCCATGGCACTGGAGTTAACCCATTTGTGTTGCCCCAGTTAGAATATGCTTGCCCAGTTCCCATATTGTTCTTCCCTCCACCCTTCTTCTAGTGTCTGACCTATAGGATGTTTCAGAATTCCTTCCCCTCTGTGGTGGGGTAACTTTTCTTTTACATGCCCAAGATTGTAGCATCCTGTGAGATTATTGCTTGTGATCTGAGTTCATCTTTCCATCAAGAGTTGTGATTTATAACTAGATCTCTGTCTGAAGCCCATATTAGCTGCGTTCCTGTAATACTCACTTCCCACACATGGTGAAACAATGCTTCCTATAATAGTCTTCTTACTTAAGCATCCTTTTTTATGTTTCTATTGGTGCTTTGCCCTAACAACATGTTTGAGATTTCAGTCTTCCTGATCTTTACTTTAGGACTGTATCTAATCCATGGTGACATTGCTACAGACACCTAAGTGAATGATAACTACATATGTTGTTTCTGAATGCATAATCCATTGTTAGTGAGTTCCATTGTGTTATATTTTCTCCAGCTCCCCCCAATTCTGTGTGAGCAAGTGTGTGTGTGTGTGTGTGTGTGTGTGTATGTGTGTGTGTGTGTGTGTGATCGTGTTCTAAGATAGTTACATGTTAAGAGCTCTTGGTTCACTGAAACTTTTATGTCTCAATAAAGCTTTTATAGTAACTCCGGAATAAAAGAAACATTTAAAATTTCTATTGTTAAGTAGCTATGTCCAAATAATCTCAAATATAATAAAATGAATACTCATTTAATTAGATACAGTAGTGTATCATGTGAGGCAATTTTGACATTCTGATTGTAGGCTTATATAGGACAAGATCATACAGGCTAAAATGCCTAGGCTCTACCATATATATCATCATATATGTGGCCCAACATTGACTAATGCATTATTGAATGAGTGACTGCATACATAAAGGGAAAAAATATTCAATTTAATTTTCAAATTTATAATTATTCAATAATAATAATTTACTGTGGTTATTTTAAGTTTTGGAATCAGGCTGGAGAACACCCTTGGTTTATATTGGTTACCCATAACTTGCTGTTCTTTTCATTTGTTTGTTTGTTTGGTTGGTTTGTTTGGTTTTTGAGACAGGATTTCTCTGTGTAGCTCTGGCTGTCCAGGAACTCTGTAGACTAGGCTGGCCTTGAACTCAGAAATCTGCCTGCCTCTGCCTCCCAAGTGCTAGAATCAAAGGCGTGCGCCACCACCACCCAGCAATTTTTTGTTCATTTGTTTGTTTGTCTTTCCATTTGTTTGTAAAGATAGAGCATCATTAAAAAGAGAATTGCACAAACTATTTCTTTTAAATATGCAGAGCAAAGCAGTCATATATAAAGTAAGAGACTATGGGTGAGGGATA
Source organism: Mus pahari (assembly GCF_900095145.1). Lineage (NCBI taxonomy): Eukaryota > Metazoa > Chordata > Mammalia > Rodentia > Muridae > Mus > Mus pahari. The sequence continues at coordinate 34,089,163 of NC_034602.1, read as the reverse complement.
GATCTCCCTTGGAAGGGATAGAACAGTTACGGATAAATGAGAGCATGGAGTGGAAAGAGAGGATCAAACTGGTTGGGCAAGGGGTGAAGAAGAGAGGGAGGAAATAAGAGGATGGAACACTAAAACTAAGACCATTTTAGGGGGTCAGAAGCTTCCTAAAATGTATACATGTATGAAGGCAAATGAAAAGAAATTGCCAAATAAGGGGGGAAGATAGATTCTCGACTGGATATGTCATCTCAACAAATGAAGTTTTAAGTATAGCAAATAGGTGATATCTAACGGAGCTGTTGGCCAAAATGGTGCCATGGAAACCCACAAACAGTTTAGGCTATTGACAAGGTTATTGATGGCTCTCCACAAATTGATTGTGAGGCCCAATTACTAAAGACAATACCTGAATAATTTATTAAACACAGAGAGGTCAAACTGGTTCCTACCTATAGCCTTTACCCCTAGAGACTAATGTTCATGGTACTTGAAGGTGCTCTGCAAACTACAAGTATAGTAGAAGAAAGATAGAGAACAATTTAGCTACAAATCTACAATGATACAAGGTGTGTTCTTGCAGTAGTGGCACAAAATTGTGGGAGTAACCAACTCATATGGACTTAAGTCCCATTCCATGACATGGAACCTATACCCAGTACTGCTTTGGTGACCAAGGACTTGAGATAAATATGCTAGGAACCTAGGAGAAAATCAAATACTACTCTTCTGCTAAAAGAACATAGTCATAAAATAACAACCAATGACATTCTGCAGTACTCAGATCAGTGCCTTGCTAAGCTATCATCAAAGAAGCTTTCTCCTTTAGCAGATTAGAATAAATACAAAGACCACAGCCAATGTGCAGAGAATAAGAAACCTTGAAACATTCAGTCCTAACTGGGCTATCTCTATGAAATCCTGGAGTGCAGGGAACCCTGAGAAAGAAGAGAAATTGATGGAGGAGAAAGTGGGGAAAATCCTCGAAGATATGGGCACAGGGAAAAAATTTCTCAACAGAACACCAATGACCTGTGCTGCAAAATCAAGAATTGACAAATGGGACCTCATAAAATTGCAAAGCTTCTGTAAGGCAAAAGACACTGTCAACAAGACAAAAAGGACACCAACAGATTGGGAAAGGATTTTGACCAATCCTAAATCTGATAGAGGACTAATATCCAATATATACAAAGAGCTCAAGAAGCTGGACTCCAGATATTCACATAACCCCACTAAAAATGGGGTACAGAGCTAAATAAAGAATTCTCAACTGAGGAATACCGAATGGCTGAGAAACACCTGAAAAAATGTTCAACATCCTTAGTCATCAGG
>NC_034602.1:34029368-34087047 GCF_900095145.1 Mus pahari | reverse complement strand
CTGTAGGTGCAACAACAATATGAACTAACCAGTACCCCCTGAGCTCGTGTCTCTAGCTGCATATGTAGCAGAAGATGGCCTAATCGGCCATCATTGGGAAGAGAGGCCCCTTGGTCTTGTAAACATTTTATGACCCAGCACAGGGGAATGCCAGGACCAAGAAGTGGGAATGGGTGGGTAGGGGAGCAGGGGCGGGGGGAGGGTCTAGGGAACTTTCGGGATAGCATTTGAAATGTAAATAAAGAAAATAATAAATAAATAAATAAATAAATAAATAAATAAATAAATAGATTTTTTTAAAAAAAGAAAGTTGTAAGACCCAGAGTGGGTGAAAGTCAAAAGGAAATCACACCTTTCAGAGATTACATGATCAACACACATATGAACCCAGAGACTGTGGCAGCATGTACAGGGCCTGCAGAAGTCTAAGCCAGATGACATCCCAGTGCTGAAAGGAAGAGAAGACAAAAGACCTCATTGCTAACCTAGAGGTTATTTCCAGTTGATAAATACTCATAAATAAAAGAATTACTTCTCTCTTACAGAGTCTTACTGAGAATACAAACCACCCCAAAGCTGACTCCATACCCAGCAGAAAATGAACTTAGTGGAATGTTTAGAGGTTCTCTGTCTTAATGTTTGATCAAGGTACAAATGATTATACATACATACATATATACATACATGAATACATACATGTTTGTTTGTTTCCTTGCCTTTTATTACTTTGTTTTTATATTTCTACCTTACAGATCTTTTGCATATATGTTATAGCTTCCAGTCCTGTATTTCTATGGGATTTGTGTGTCTGTGCACAAATATGTGTGTCTCTATGTCTATATGTTTCTTCTTTGGCACCTTTTCTTTTGTTTCTTTTGTCCTATTCTGGTTTGATTTTGTTTTAATTTATTGTTATTTTTTTAGATTGATGTTTTTAAAAAGAGACCAAAATAATGTGTATCTAGATAGGAGGGCATGTGGAGAGAATCTTGGAGATACTGGGGGAGGAGAAACAATAATCAGATTATATTGGTTTCCATTTAGTTTGCCTAATAGAACAGTTGTTTGGGTTCTAACAGTCTCTACAAGTTTTCTTTCATCACAGAAGAACATAAGAAAGGAAGAATTGACAGTTATTTGAGAGTCATTCACATCCTCACCAGCATCTGCTGTCACCTGAGTTTTTGTTCTATAGTTGATCTTCTGGGTATATGCCCAGGAGAAGAATTGCTGGATGTTCCAGTAGTACTATGTCCAATTTTCTGAGGAACCGCCAGACTGATTTCCAGAGTGGTTGTAAAGCTTGCAATCCCACCAGCAATGTTGGGATCCTCGTCGCATCCTCACCAGCATCTGCTGTCACCTGAATTTTTGATCTTAGCCATTCTGACTGGTATGAGGTGGAATCTCAAGGTTATTTTGATTTGCATTTCCCTTATGATTAAGGATATTGAACATTTTTTTCAGGTTCTTCTCAGCCCTTTGGTATTCCTCAGTTGAGAATTCTTTGTTTAGCTCTGTACTCCATTTTTTAATGGGGTTATTTGAATTTCTGGAGTCCAGATTCTTGAGCTCTTTGTAAATATCGGATATTAGTCCCCTACCAGATTTAGGATTGGTAAAAATCCTTTCTTAATCTGTTGGTGACCTTTTTGTCTTGTTGACAGTGTCTTTTGCTTAACAGAAGCTTTGCAATTTTATGAGGTCCCATTTGTCAACTCTTGATCTTACAGCACAAGCCACTGCTGTTCTGTTTAGGAATTTTTCACCTGTGCCCATATCTTCGAGGCTTTCCCCCAATTTCTCCTCTATAAATTTCAGTGTCTTTGGTTTTATGTGGAGGTCTTTGTTCCACTTAGACTTGAGCTTTGTACAAGGAGATAAGAATGGATCAATTCACATTCTTCTACATGATAGCTGCCAGTTGTGCCAGCACCATTTATTGAAAATGCTGTCATTTTTCCACTGGATGGTTTTAGCTCCATTGTCAAAGATCAAGTGACCATAGGTATGTGGGTTCATTTCTGGATCTTCAATTCTATTCCATTGATCTACCTGTCTGTCACTGTACCAGTACCATGCAGTTTTTATCACAATTGCTCTGTAGTACAGCTTAAGGTCAGGCATGGTGATTCCCCCAGAGATTCTTTTATTGTTGAGAACAGTTCTTGCTCTCCTAGGTTTTTTGTTATTCCAGATGAATTTACAAATTTCCCTTTCTAACTCAGTGAAGAATTGAGTTGGAATTTTGATGAGAATTGCATTGAATCTGTAGATTGCTTTCAGCAGGATAGCCAGTTTTACTATATTAATCCTGCCAATCCATGAGCATGGGAAATCTTTCCATCTTCTTGAGATCTTCCTCAATTTCTTTTTTCAGAGACTTGAAGTTTTATCATACAGATCTTTCACTTCCTTAGTTAGAGTCACACCAAGGTATTTTATATTTTTGTGACTATTGTGAAGGGTGTTGTTTCCCTAATTTCTTTCTCATTCTGTTTATCCTTTGTGTAGAGAAAGGCCATTGATTTATTTGAGTTCATTTTATATCCAGCTACTGCACTGAAGGTGTTTATCAGGTTTAGGAGTTCTCTGGTGGAACTTTTAGGTCACTTATATATATACTAAGATTTAGTTTTCAAATAGTGAAAACAGACACTCACTTTTAGGTGTAAATTCATGGTCCAATCATAAAGTATAATGCTCTGGGTGGCTTAAAAATCAAATATTTCCTTTTCTTTTCTGGTCTGCTTTTTTATTTATTTTTGTCCTTTTAAAAACTATCAATAAGCATCACTACATTGTACCACAACACTACAATATTAGAATTTAAATAGATTTTTAAAAGATTTTCTTATTTGAATAGTATACTAACAAAATTTTCTGCCCCTCTTCTTCTCTTCAATTTCTGACCCCCAATTCATGACCTCTTCTTTTAAATTATATTACACATAATAATATATTATAATTGTATATAGTATGTATACACATATATATTTTAATATAGTATAATAGTTATAATAATATGTAAATGTTTAGTTATATTTAATTTTAATATTAAATAGATTTAATATTAATTGTATACTTAATTATTTTAATACAGATACATTATTAGGTAAATATCCCATTTCAAGGAGGCCTTCTCTGTACCACATTTACCATATGACTTCCATGCTATCTTCTGGGCCTTTCTCTTTTGCTCCCAACTGATGGTCCTCTGTACATTTGTCAGCATCCCTGAAGTCACTCATTGTCTTATTGTTGTCTTCTTATACCTGCCTGGTCAACCTCATGCTTTCTTCTGTTGATGTTCACTTTTTATTTTCTAGAACTATTATTTGCTTGATAAAAATATTGGCTTAACTATTGTCACGACTTTTCTTTTATGCTAACCAATCTTAACTCCTCAGAGGTCATTGTTTTGGGTTGAATTGCATGGAGAAGGAGATGGAAGAGAAAAAGGGGGAGGCAGTTGTTTTGATTATAAGAGTAAATCACACATCTGCTAATGTCTGAGAACATTTTCATGGATGATTATCTAAGAAGGCAAACCCCACATTGATGGTTACTTGTACCTTCCAATAGGATGGGAGCTTGGTTGAAGCTAAAGGGCAAATGAAGAATAATTTTTCTCTTTTTTACCAGTATCTTGGTGTGAGTCGCTCTAGTACACTATAACTTTCCCACCATAATGAACTATAACCTCTTAAGGAGAGGACAGAACATACTTTGCTTCATAGCAATGACAAGTCTGAAATAAAATAAAATAAAAGGAATAACTAATAAAATAATATAAAATAACTAAAACAAAAGGAGAAAGAAAAGAAAGATCCAGAAGGATCTGAGAAAGTTATCCCCTATTCTTAGTGTAATCACTGAATTATACCATATTGAGGATTAAGATATTTCATTTGGTAGAGTGCTTGCTTAACATACATGAAGCCCAGTATTTTATCCTCAACACTAAATAAGCCAGACATGTTGGCTCACACCTATAATTCTGATACTCTAAAGAGGCAGGTATATAAAATGCTGTCTCAAAACATTTACAAATTTTAGGAAGTAACAACATTTAGTTCATAACATGAGAGAAGGTGCTATTCCCAAATTCCTGCTATTCTTCCAGAACAGGAAGGGAACTTCACTAAGATACCCACAGAGGAAAGGCATCATCAAGGTACAGGACAAAGATTACCACTTACAAGAAAAAGAAAGATGTCTCTGAGGATCGTAACCCTTTTGAGATATTAATGGACATTTTGCTTATAACCTATGAGAAGATAGGTTGTTTGTGTTTAAACCACAATGGGTAGAACTTTGTTATTCTAGGAAACCAATAGGGTCACTTTTATTCTGGTATAGTTTGGAAATAAGCAGTTTCTTCCTCAAATCTGCCTATATCAATTCCATGCTGTGTGTAACCAACACTCCTTTCTCAAGCATTTGAATCTATTGTGGTTATAGCAACAATATACCCAGGGACGCATTACAGTCCTTGTTTACAAGGCTTTGTCCTTGTGGAATGGCTAATAAAATAACTTTCCATTTCTGCAGTGTATCTCCTTGAACAGCAAATTATATAGGTTTAGCAATGATGAACTCTGCTCTTTGCTATAACTGAAACATCAAGATTTAAGACCTTTCTTATCCATAACCTCCAACTAAGCAATTGTGGCAGGGCAAGACTTAGTTGTTAATTTTATTTCCACTCATTTGCTTCTCGATCCTTCTAGTCTGTTTCACAATACTGATTATGCACTTGTGGTTGAATTCTAATGAATGGGTAAAACTACAGAGTGCATCTATAATGCAGCAACTCAAACTAGAATGGAATAATAAAGTTGCTTGCCCTTATAGAGTTCCTATCCTTCTCTTCCCCACAGAACTTAGCTGTGGGGTTTATAGACCTAAGTTAACTATCTCATTTCCTTTCCCTTTAAACGAATCCTCTTTATCTCCAAATTATAACAGTCTTTTTTCCATAGCTCAACTCAACTCCCGTTTTGTTTTGGTGCCTATTTTTACATCTTGGCTCTTATATCCTTTTACTAAGAATAATTTGGATGTCGGTTAAAACACTTTTATTTGTGTTACTTGCTGTTTTGACATATCTCAGTATTTTATTGTTAATGAGCTAGTTCATGCCTTTACTATAAATATTGACTTTAAAATCCTCACCTGTCACCTACACCCCTGAATACTCTTTAACAGATTAGTTTTCCTTCCACTAGGCCATTGCTACTGCATATGGTATCCCAGGTGTAGCAGCATCCATTTGAATTTTCTAGAAAAGCATACTCCATATCTCCTCAAAATCTGTAGAACCAATATCTGTCCAGATAAGATCCAAAATCTGAAGTTCTGTTGTTTCCTTTGGGTAACTGCATGGTAGAGGAATATTTGTCAAGCACCACTCTAGTCTACCCTCAGTCTTTCTGTGAGCCTGGTTTTATTTGCTTATTAATAAGAATAAAAAGTGTGTGTGATGCTTGGAGCTCAATAAAGGAGCAGACCCAGAGTTTAATGAGACTAGGAAATAGGAAAACAGAAATGATTTAAGAGTAATTCATAAATTATAAATACATAATAGGCACAAATAAACATTTAGTTAAAAGGAGATAAAGTCACACATCACATTGGAGTAGATTGTCAAACACTACCAGTGTTTTCAAGTTTGTAAAATAACTAACTGCCATTGTCCCATGGTTCTTTCTCCTTGTTCTACTCCTACCCATATTTTGAAACCTAACCTCCAATATGATCAGAATCATAATCAAGGCTTTGGGGAAATGTTTAAGTCATAAGTGGGACAGCTTCAGGAATTAAATTCGTGCTACCATAAAAGAGGCATCAGAGAGTAAACATATATCTTCCCATAAGCGAAGTTTTATAGAAGAGACCCTGTCTGTGGAAAATAAGAAGCTATTCAGCAGATATGAGGCCTGTTAATACTTTGATTTTATAGTCTCCAGTCTCTAGAGTGGTGAGAATACATTTATGATGTTTTTCAATCTCATAGTGTATGGTATTTTTGTTGTAGCAACCTCTACAGATTTAGACAAAAACACACTGTCTTCCTTCACTAATTTCATGACGTGTCTCCTATTACTGTTATCATTTATTTTGTGGGTTTGGTACTATAATTTCTATGGGAATAATAAAAAGATATGTCAGGCTAAGAGTACAATGAACTGCTTTATACATCCTGAGGACTTACACAGAACTTGACTGTACTACTCGAGTTTCTTTGATTCAAAATCTGTTACAAAAGTGTTCATAGCTTTCAGTAATACTCTACATTCAGGACCTGCATATACAAGAAGTCTTGTTAAACCTATAAAAATATTCCAAAGTCATGTGTTTTTTAATTTATATTTGCTGTACTATTGAATGCATATTTTGTAGGGTAAAGTGGGTATAACTCACCAATAAAAATGGGATCTTTTGCTCATGAATTTTATGGCAACTGGAACAACTTTCATGGGTGACTTCTGGTTATGGATTTCTTGCACATCTCTTGCACTACCAATTCAATCCAGCCTCTGGGTGGCATAAGGCTGCCTCACTTATCATGATTTAAATCTATGATTCTCAACTGGTACATCATATTCCCATTATTGGCACTAGATAATGTTATCAATTGTCCAATTTCTGCTATTACTGATGCTGCTTATTATCATCACCATCACCATTATTATTATTAATTTTATTTTGTAAGTGTTTTTCCTACACCCATGTATGTGCACCACATGTGTGCTTGGTACCCACCAAGGTCAGAAGAGGGCATTGGATCGCATGGAACTGAAGTTACACATAGTATTGATCAATGGAAATGAAAAACGGATCCTCTGAAAAGGCAGAAAGTTCTCCTAACTTCCAAGCCACTACTCCAGGCTTCTTCTCCCTACCCTTTTTATCAACTTAAAAAAAATGTATTCTCTTTACATCCTGACCTCTGCCCCCTCCTGGTCACCTCCTCATATGATACCTCCCTATCCCTCATCTGCTTCTCCTCTGAGAGGGAGGGGCCCCCTCTCAACCCAGTATCCCCTTACCCTAGTACCTCAGATCTACAGGGCTAGTGACATCCTCTCCCACTGAAGCCATGCAAAGCAGCCCAGCTAGAAGAACATATCTCACAAACAGGCAATATTCTTTTGGAATAGCCCTCTAACCAGTTGTTGGGGTACCCACATGAAGACTGACCTATACATCTGCTACATATGTGTGGGGACCTAGGACTAGCTCTTGTATACTTTTTGGTTAGTGGTTCCATCTCTGAGAGCCCCAAGGATCCAGGTTAATTGACTCTTGGTCTTCCTGCAGAATTCCTGTACCCTTCAGGACTCGCTCTTTCCCCTAACTGTTCCACAAGAGTCCCCAACTTCCATTCACTATTTGGCAATGTGTGTTTGGATCCCTCTGATTCAGCTACTGGCTGAAGCTTCTCAGAGGTCAGTCTCTCTAGACCCCCTGCCTGCAAGCATATCTGAGTATAATCAATAGTGCCAGAAAATGGTACCTGCACCTGGGATGGGTGTCTAGTTTGGTTGGTTATTTCTTGGCTATACCCTTAGTCTCTGTTCCATCCCCCATTTCTGAATTTCTTGTAGACAGGATGCATTTTCTGGTGAGGGTTTTGTAGGTGTATTGGTCTCCCTATCATTCTACTGGGGAGTTCCTGCATGGCTACTAGAGGTGGTCTGTTCAGGTTCCATAACTCCAATGCTATGAGTCTGGGTTAGCATGTTTGTATGGTTCAGGATCTGCCGGTCTTATAAAAGTGGGTGGAGAGGTAGTGAGGGGATGGAGGTCTGCTGGGGAGAGTGGACTTCCCATGGGGATAAGCAGGGGGTACCACAGAGGACTTACTGAGCAGGGAAGATAGAGAAAGAGAATCTAAGGTTTATGGTTCAGGATCTGTAGTTCTAATGAATGTTGCAAGAGAGGTGGCAGAAGACTGTCAATGAAAAGAATTTTCCTGTTTATTAGAGATGGATTTGAATGCAGTTCAGGTTGTCTACAATAGGTAGCTGAAGATGACCTGGATCTGATCCTTCTTTATCCATCTCCCAAATGCCAGAATTTAAAATATGAGCCATTAAGCCTGAATATTATTATTCTTGAAGGACATTCCTTAGCTGGCAAATTAGTTCACAATATCAAAATGCTTCTAGCTAACTTCATTGTTTCAATTTTTTTATTTGTCTTAGTGTCTTGCATGTATGGCTGTGTACAATATTCATGCCTTATGCCAACACATGCCAGAAGATCACATTGGATTACATAAAACTGGAGTTACAGATGGTTGTGAGACACCATGTGAATGCTGAGAACTGAATTAAGATCCTCTATGGGAGCAATATTTTCTTTTAACCACTGATTCATCTTTCTAGCTCAGACTCTAACTTTAAAGTAGATGTACCACTAATAATGTTTTATTCTCATGTAGAGCCCCCAAAATGCCTGGTGCATTTGAAGCTCATTTGATAAAAAGAAAAGCATAACAGAATGAGCACTAAGTGTTATATACTTGCCTTTATTTGGAAACTACTTATGAACAGAATATTTCTGAGAGTATACTAATAATTCCACATGGATAAGAAGTCATTAATGTATAATATAACTTCTTCTAATCACTTGAAAATTATCTCACATATCAGTCAAGGAAGCATAGGACAATTCAAATATGAAACTTATTTATTAGCTGTGGATTTTCAACAAATGCAGTATATATATCAGTTTTAGATGCTATAATGAAACTCCTGAGGGGGTACTACTTACAATAAAAATGGTGTCTATGTAGCTCAGTTTTGAGTGTTGCAAATGCAATGTATAATACAGGCTCCTTCAAGGACTCTTTTGTATTTATTACATCATGGCTGAGAACAACTGTAAGGTTTGTTAGGAGAAAAAGAAGGATAGAGAAAAGAAAAAGAAGGAGAAAAAGAAATACCTGAATCTAACCTCCCTTATTTTGTTTTCTTCCCGCCTAAAACCATTAACAACTTGTAACCATCTCCTCTTAAAGGATGACAAAAATGGAGCACTGTTTTCTTAATTTTTTCCTGATATCTGGGGACATCATTTTCTTTTGGGGGCCCAAGAAGAACTGGAATCTTGGCTAGTAGTAAGAAAGCTAGCTTTAACATTTGTTGTTGAATCTTTGACGTGAAAGTAAAGGACTTAAATGAAGTCTGTGGAGATGGACAATCTAACTAGTTGTTTTCAAATCATCTTAGATGTAGATTTTTGAGGAAAGAGTATTGAGAGAGTCTAAGGTAAGATCAAGCAGGACAGTGGGGGAAATGTGTTTCAGTGTCTTAGCATCATTTCCAGCATCCTCAAGGAAAATCTTGTCAGGGCCACTCTAACTTCATTGATATTTGTAAACATATAACATTTCATAGGCAATATACATTTCTGTGGTAAAAATATGTATGGGATGTACAGTATTCACAATCAACTAAATGTGATTCTCTGTTCTCTGAGCACCTAGGACATCTGGTTTTCATTAAATTTTGTTTTTGTTTTTTATAAACTTGTTTCTATTATAAAACCAAGCTATAATATACATTTTTATCCATTACATTTGAAGTGATTGCATACTAAGTCCTGAGACTACTGTAGCCAACAAGATTTCTTGGCTACACTTTGCTGATGTCCTGGCTAGAGAGATTTTAATGTCTCAGGCAATCTCAGAACTGTTCCCATGTAGAAGGATCATCAATATATGGTACCTGTTTTGTTGGTCTTCTTGATTTCCTTCTTCTTGTCTGTATCCAAGATCTTCAGTGTGTCTTTCCCAGTCATATATGATTTTTATTAATTTCAATGGAATTTACAGGTTATTTTTTTCTTAAAAATTTACATCTGTGTATGTTGTGTGCAAAAGCATCCCCCAACAAAATACAAGATTACATTTGGCTCTGGTACAAGAGATCAAACTGTTCTAGCATAAATTTTACCAGAGATCAAACTGTTCTAGCACAAATTTACCATCAGATCTAGTGATTTTTCTGATTTACACCCAACAAAAATAAAGCTATACAACCACACAAAACTCCTAACAGCATGTTCACCACAGATCAAAGGAGATTTTTTTCTCTAAAGTTCATCAGTGTAAGAAGTAAAGACAAATGGATGTCAGGACAATAGAAAAGCATCAGATAATACAAATCTAGTCTTAATCATCTATATATTCCTTTACTCTATTTCTAGTGGATGTTATGGGTAAGGTTTAAGGGATAATAATCATTTCTTTAATCTTTTGGTTAAAAACATNTGTGTGTGTGTGTGTGTGTGTGTGTGTGTGTGTGTGTGTGTGTGTGTGTGTGTGTGTGTTATGAGTGTCCGGGTGCCTGCAGAGGTCCATGGAGGCATCAGATTCCTTGAAATCACAAGTAGTTGGGTGCTACCTGGTTTGGACCTAAGAAATTGAGCTCATATTTATTAGAAGAACAGAAATCTCTCTTAACCATCTCTAAATCCTGGTTCCTATTGGTTTTCTTTGTAGTATATGATGAGATTTTTTTTTCTCATCCCTATTTACAGCATATGGATAATTAATTACTCATTAATACAGATTTTTTTCAACTTTTTCATTTCCTATTTTGTGCTACAAACATCATCTACTCACAAAGGGGAGAGAATCCACAGAGAATGTCATAAAATAATTCTTCAGTACTTAATATTCAGCATTGCCTGATACTTCAAAGAAAAAAATTAAAAAAACTTTCTGTCAAAACTCAGCATGTATACACTAAATTCTGTAAATGAGTTCAATATCAGAGAAGCTTCATGTGCTTTATCTGATTAACAAAACTTTTCTCCATTATGATATCATGATCCCTGCCCTAGAAAACGTTTCAGAAACTAACACTAATTGTGCTAAAAGAAAATGTTTCAGGAATAAACATAAATATAAATAGACCACACTCTCAGTCTTTGTGATGGCTAGAATTTTTGAATAAGTCTAAAACTTGTAACCTTAAATGCTGTTGGGAAAACTGCCACTAGGAGATGATTATGCCATGCCATGTACTCTGTTGTATGTAATCCAGTTCTTGTAAACCTTCCTCACAGTAATAGCTCACCCTTCAACAATAATTTCATGGGGAAGTTGCCATAGGTGATCTGGTAGGCAGATCCTCATTACATATTGCCTCTACCTGTAACTTGACTTTGAGCCTTCCAGCTTCTAGAACTTTGAGAGATGAATGTGTGCCACCTGTAAAAGTCTCTGGCAATTCCATCTCAAATACCTTAAACATGTCTTCTCTCTTACATGGTAGATGGAGACACTCTGAATGAACAATTGCATGAGAGGAAGTTGGAGTTTAGTACCTGCAAACACAGGCAGAGTCCCACCTCCCAAGATTCTCTTTTGTTTTAGAAACTTGGTTTCAATCAGGAGAAATATTATCTTCCACACTTTCCATAGGTGTAACTTTGTGTTGTGTTCGTCATCTATCAGTAATCATGATAAAATACCTGAAATGTTTATACTGGAAAGAGAAAAGATATTTTTCAGCTCATCACTTGAAAGAGTTCAGTGAATAAATAATGTAGCTATCTAATGTGGAACTGGACTTGTGCCATTCCAGCATTTCATTGTAAAAACATGTGGCAAAAGAACCATCTTTAACTTCATGGTGTCCAAGAAAGAATGGTGAAGAACAAAGGGCTTACCCTTTATCAGTTACTTTTCTGTTTCTGTGATAAAATGCTGTGACCTAAAATGACTTGTAGAAGAAAGAGTTTGTTTCAGCTTACAATTCCAGAAGGATAAGGATATGTCAAAGTGTGGCAGCATGACAGCAAGCAGCAGAAGCAGGGAGCTGAGAGCGCATTTGTCAGTGGCACACAGAGGAGAGTCTGAACTGGAAATGATGCAGGGCTATACCTTCTTAACCTTAATCCTCAGTGATGGTGATGGGTTTCCTACAGGAATGTGCCATGCTCAAATAGTACTATAACCTCCACAGAGTGCACTATCAACTAGGGAGCAAGTATGCGTCCACATGAGCCTCTGAGAGACAGTCTGCATTCATACCACAAGGATCTAGAGTCCCATCATATTTTTCAAGAACATAACCCATTGGCTAAATTTCTTTCTGTCAGTGACCTGCACATACATCAAAGGTTCCAACAGTACTCGGGGACACCACAGACTGGCTACTAAGTCTTGAGTGTTTGGACCTTTGGAGAGAGATTGAATTTGAAAAGTGTAATGTGAGGGCTAGTCATTCTTATTTTGAAAGAATTTCTGCTACTTGGTCATTTTGCCATTATCTAAACATAGTAAAGTACAGGGGAAGTTAGGGACTTGGAGAAGAGAATTGTTCAATACACAGTGCAAACATATGTATGAAAATGGTCCTATGTAGCAGAGTATTAAATGTAACAAATATATACAATGAAAAAAAGAAAAAGAAAAAAAAAAAGAAATGGGAAAAAAAATCTCCTGTGGCGACAGAGAGACTCACTGTCGGAAAATAAAATATTGGACATTGTCATGGGTATTCCATCTGTTGGAACCTTGGAAGGAATTTGGATGTATTTCTCTTTCCAAGATCACGTGACCACAGTATGTTGTTATTCCATCACAGGACTAAGGCAGCTGTATATATTGGGCCTCTGAGGTGGGGACATTTGGTTTTATTTGTGAAGCATAACACCTATTCTTTCAGAGACTGTGATGAATAGCATGGGCTAAGATTTTAGACTTTTCATTTACAAAAGAAAATGAGTAGCAGAGACATGGGGACTGTGTGTTTACAGTGAGTCCCAGGTGTCGGAAATGCTTATGTGCCCTATAAAACTCCCTGATGAGGCTTCCTTCCCTTGGCTTCTCACATAGTTCAGTTTGTATTTACGCAAATGAGAAAACAAATCAGTAGTTAACAGGAACACCGCTGTGCTAACACATTAACTCTCACTTTATAACCAGATGAGGCAATAAGTGCAGGTTAGCCCAGTGGGGCCTCTGCCAGGCAGGGAAGCATGCACTTCCCCTCCTGCGCGGGTGGCAAAAATAGATTCATCTTTGTTAATCCCAAATCAACGAAACCTGGAGTGGATTTGCTCATTTGAATGGATGGATGTGTGTAGGTGACAGGAGGTAGAGTGAAGTATAAGAAGCCAAGATTCCAGCTTTTGATTATCTATATGCATTTACATTCTGCTGTCATCTCAACCTATGACCGTGCATAGGAGCTGATTCAACAGAAGTTTATTATGTTAGAGGAAAAGAGGCCAGAAGTCTGAAATTGAATAGGCGTGGCCTTTCCTGGAAGTTCAGAGACATTGCAAACCATGGTTTTGTCCTTGTGTCTGGTGATCCCTAGCCTCAGTTGACATACTTTGGATTGTGGTAGCATTGCTCCAACCCTTCCCTGCTTCTGCCAATGAATTCATTTTGTTTGAGTGTCCTCTCCACTTTTCTTGTTTTTATAAAGACACCAATTATTTGATTATGACCTACTTCCAACCAATTTAAGTTCATTTGTGTTTACTTCTGTATAGTGACATATAAAGATAAGTTTCCAGTCACAAGATTGGAGGTTAGAATTTTAACATAGCTTTTGAAGGTCCACAGGTAAGGCCACCAACCTCCATTACATGGTCTGGATGACCTGAAAATGTTTAAGAGGAGGCATAGAGGAGGAAAAAATATTTGTTTTTCTCTATGGGAAATGGTAAAGAGATATACAAATTTATGTAGGAAGATAGCACCTGTGTATAGCTTTGGACATATGAAATTTCATGGCTGGAGCAAGAACAGGAGGAGAAGGAAGAGGAGGAGAAGGAGGACGAGCAGTAGCATTCCACATACTAATGATGACTCATGAGGGCTGTCACCCTGGACTTTCAGTACTTCTTGCAAGCAGCTCCATATGTGAAAGGACCTCCTTTGGACATCTTAATTCTCCTCCAGAGTTGTTTGCTGCTTCTATAACTTTGGGGAAAGGCTATGCATGTATTATTAGTTTTAGGAACTTCTTGATGTTTGTGAGTTGTTTACTTCCTGAATCTCATGGGCCTCCCCCTCTTCTTCTTGAAGTAAATGTTTCAATTTGAACAAATTGCTTTACAGTTGATGGATATAACAGGCACGGTACTTGGACCTTGTGGTAAGGGAGAGGAGAGGCCAATCATGTGCAGCCTATTATCCAGACTTATTGGATCCTCGGAGATAGTGAATAAGAAGAAAACAGTGGGATGCTTGCATGCACAGTCCCTGAAATATTGATAGGAAAAAGGTATATATATATATATATATATATATATATATATATATATATATCTCACAAAAGACCAGGCATGGTTCGAAATACTTCAGCACAAACTAGAGTAATGTTCAAGCACATTAGGACTACTTTTCTTGTTACCCTGAGACCCTGGTCAAGGAGCACTTATGATGGCAGAAAGCAGTGTTAAAGTGATTCCTGTTGGCATAACCAATTGTCCTGTGTCTTAAAGCAGAAATTGATGAAGTCACAGCCCTGGAGGTCAGACTTCTTAAATAGACCTGGCAGGGTTAAATTGGGGTGCCAGCAGGCTACTGTTTCTAGATGCTCAGGGAGAGAAGCATCTAGATTTTCTGCAAGAGAACCTGAACCTTGAGTATTCTACCTTCTAGTAATAGCCTACATTCATTCACTCTGACTTGGGCTTCTATTGTCACAGATCCCCAGTTTTCCATTTTATGATACCTGTGATTACAAAAGACTCATCTTGATATTCTAGGATGGTATCCTCATCTCAAAATTCTTAATTAGATATTTTCTCATGTGGCAGACATTTTCTCATGTATATTCAGAGGGTCACAATGAAAGCATGAACACTTAGGGGGGACATTATTGTATGAATTACTAAAACCTTAGGTTATCATTAATAGAAGCCAAAGTTGCAAAGGCCCCAGCAGGAGAAAATACCATGATTATCTGCTATCTAGCATGAGAACTCTATGAACGTTGGTCCTATTCACCCTAGAAAGTCTCTATTCATTTAGGTAAATATTGGTTTACATGTAAACTTGTTTTCCTGTGTGTGTCAGTACCGAGAATATGAGGACAATGACATTCATCTCCTACGCTCATTCCAATATTAGGACATATTTTTTTCTGCATATACGACCTATGTCCAGTTCAACTATAAAATTGTCAAAATCCTTGTGACATGCCCACATGATATAAATAAACTATACATGTTATATCATTAACATACCAAGCTATCTCTATCTAAATGTCTACAGGATTAATGTCAATATAATCTATACTATGGATCATATCATATCATATCATAATCTGATATATATAATGTGAATATTATTTTCATAAGAATGTTAACTCTATTATTTATATACATATGAAATAGTTTTATATAACTCTATTAAATATGTATATTACATGCACTTTTATTGTATAAAAACATACCTTTTCAGTTATCACTTTTTAGTTCTTGGGAATTTTTATACTGGGCACATAAAGTTGTATTAAGCAAACTAGAGCAACACCACTAAAATAGTAAGAATTAATAGTAGACTGACTACTGAGCACAAACTTCCAGGGGAGAGAGACAACATACATTGAATTGTTGATTTACAGCTTATAGTGCATAACTTTTGCTCCAACCATGTGCAGTTGTTGAATTGCAGCCATTCCTCTTTCTCACATCACAAACCTGAGGCATAGAAAACACTTTCTAAGATCAGGCAGTCAGTATGTGCTAGCATGTGAGCTGAATTTTAGGATATTTCAAGAGTCCAATTGTGTTGGCTACATTCAAAACTTGGCATGTTGTGTAGTTGTAAATGCAGGTGAAAATTTGCCTCATTCACAGACTGGAAAGAGTCAAGTTCATGAGATGAAATACTGCATGTAAGATGAGTTCAGTAATAAAACATCATGGTGGCATGTGTGACTTAGGATGACACAGATTGTGTTTAAGGGAAGATTAAAGGGAATTTTAAGTTTATTAAGGGAATGGGCAGTGTTATCCTCTGGAGGGCACAGAGAAGGGTAACAATATGGGGGGAGGGGAGATTGCAACCAAAGAAAAACAATCTGCTTCAAATAGTAGTATTCAAATTTAGTATTTACAACTTTCACAAGTCATTACCAAGTCCCCTGTATGGTTAAGTAAACAAAGATTCGGGGGAGATAAATATGCCTCATGCTTCCTTGGTTCAAGATTAGATTATCTCAGGAAGTCATGCTTCTTTGGCTACTCTCTGCTTTCTTAAGCATGCATGTGTCCTTGGTAGTGAAAGACTTGTTTGCATTTAGTAGTGCACTGGAATACTAATCCGTTTTTTGAAGCACAGATATGTTTCTGTAAGAAAGAATCGAAACAACAACTTAAACATTATGGCACAGTTTCCTTCCTCAAACTTAGATGCATCTGTTTGTCCTTCTGTCTGTCAGTGCGGTCTGACTTCTCAGCATTCAAAGAGTGAATCTAGGGAAAACAGGAAATACTGAAAATAGAAGAAAGTTCTTTTCAGGCCTCAGGGCAAGCTCTCAGTTGCCTAGGAGGATTTGATTTGCATCCCATAGTGAATCTTGTTGCACATCAAAACCTCACAGCACGACTCAGGTTCCCTTTCAGGCCCCAGCTCAGTGTTGGGTGTTTACCAACTGTAGTTCCCTTCTGCTCTTCACAACAAATCCAGATCTCTGACCTTTAAAACAGCAAATACAGCTTTGCAAATTGTCAATGTTTTTCAAGTTTTACTTGAGACCAAAAGCATGAAATTTTAATGAATACATCCCAAGATTCAGCCTACTGCAAACACATAGAACATTGTCATGGTCTGGGTCTTAAGTGTCTCTCAAAGGCTACACTTAGAAATCTTGTTCGATAGTTTGTGAGGTTGTTAGACCTTCAAGAGCAGGGTCCTTAAGGGTTGAAATTAAATGTATTAATCTCTCTCTCTCTCTCTCTCTCTCTCTCTCTCTCTCTCTCTCACACACACACACACACACACACACACACACACACACTTTCTCCTACCTACCATGAGGAGGAGTTCTGTTTACTCATGAACTGAAACTTGAGAACCCATGCAGCAAAGTATACTTCTTTTCCTCTTAACATGATTTTCTGAGGTATTTTGTCACAACAATGCAAATGGAGTTGAACTAGAGACTTCTGTCATTTTTCCCTTCCTGTTGCCTACACAACACCCACATATTCTGTATTCATGCATTGCACCAGAGTGCCCGTCAAATTTACCTTTCCTCCCAGGTTGAGTTTAGTCTTGTTTTTACAGAGACTCTTGAGGTTACCTGAAAAGTTGGGGAAGCTAAGAACAAACAGTTTAGCTCTAATGTCTCCTACAGAATTTGAATCAATATTATGAATTATCTTAAATAAATAGTCAAATAATTAATAGTAAATAGTTAAGAGAACCATCCCTATTATTCATGAAATAATTCTACAAACAGTGCAAGTTCTAGATAAAAAGAATTGGTTGATTGGACTTTAATTGTACACAATACTACAGTCATTTGGCTTTGGTCCTGTGCTCACATATGATCATTACGATCATGTTTGATTCTCCTACTCATCTTACTTTACTCTTGGGCAGCTCACTTTACTTAGGTGAATGAAATACATGCATTGACCAAAAGAATGTAAGACCTGTGCTGTGGTTTTCCATGTTGTCCTCTTACACAATTTGCAGCCAAGTGATCGACTATATTGGTGATCCCATATCCAAGCCTGAGTTTTGATTTGGTCAGTTATAGTGAATTCCTCTCTGTTCTGCAAAAGTTTGTGAACAAGGAAAACATTTTAGTTTCCTTAAGACACTGAGATTCATAAATTATGTGTTTTGGAAGGAAAACCTATTCCTTTTTGATTAACATTATTTAAAACTCAGAATTCCAATATGATTCTCTCAATATATATTAATTATCTTCAATTATTTTTATTTTTCAGGTTTTTAAATATTGGATATTTTCTTTATTTACATTTCAAATGTTATACCCTTTCCTCGTTTCCCCTCCCCTCTGAAAACTCCCTCCCCCTGTCCCCTCCCCCTCCCCCTGTTCATCAACCCCCCTATTCCTGCTTCCTGGCCCTGGCATTCACCTACATTGGGGCATAGAGCCTTCACAGGATCAAGGGCCTCTTCTCCCATTGATGTCCAACAAGATCATCCTCTACAACATATGCAGGTGGAGCCATGAGACCCACCATGTGTACTCTTTGGTTGGTGGTTTAGTCCCAGGGAGCTCTGGAGGTACTGGTTAGTTCATATTGTTGTTCCTCCTATGGGATTGTAAACCCCTTCAGCCCCTTAGGTCCTTTCTCTAACTCCTTCATTGGGGACCCTATGCTCAGTCCAATGGACACTTATTTTTATTAATTATAGATGTTTGAAGATATTTTGATGATTATTCTTCTTAATTTATCAAGCTGTGTTTTCTTCCTTCATCTATGAATGGTACATGTGAAACTATGTCTTGACATGTGCACATTTCAATAAAATGCAAGTCCAGACCATTCCTTCAGAGTGAATTAAGGTTCCCTTATATAGTAAAAAGTTTTACTTGTTTTCAAATTTTAATATATGTTTCAGAGATTATTACAATCTAAAATTTCAGCATTTTCAATGAGAAATTGAGAATGGGTAATCCTAACAATTTTACCATTACTAGACTAGATAATACCACATGGAGTAGACTGGTCACCCAGGAGCTGGAAGAAGCGATGAGGTATTATATTCAGTCTCAGTCATGAATAAAGAGCCTTTCTCAACTCCCACATATCTGTAAAGTCAAAATTCTGCATTATTCACATTAGGTAGGAAATAGTACCAATTTATACGTCCATCAACAAATGAATTAATACAGAAAATGTGCATATATGACATGGAATTTTATGAAGGAATTTTATGGTGTTTTCAGGAAAACAGATGGAACCCAGATACATCATATTTAATGAAATAAACCACACTCAAAGACAAATAGTATATGTTTTCTTTTATAAGCAGATATATGTACATAAACATTTGAGGGTGTACGTGTATGGATGTGTAAATGTGTATACATATGTGTATATGATATATATGTATGGATGAATACATAAAGGTATGTGTATATGGCTTTATTGTATATGTTTGCATGTCTATTTATATGTTTGTGTACGTATTGAAAATAGAAAAGTGATGTTAAGAGAGCAAGAGAATGATCTTTAAAGAAGTAGAAAAATGAGTACTGGAATATATGTGGTAGGAGTGTAGAGGAGGGCAGGGGTGAATTTGATGGAAACAAATTGGAACACAATGTAAAGACACATGTTAGTGAGTATTCAAAGGTTAAAGAACCTATTTACTTAAAAAAAAAAGTTTTGTTCCAATAATTGATAATGTTTACTAACCGGACTCTAAGATACCAGTCAAATCTCATATGTAGTTACTGCTTAATATGAAAATTATTTTGGAATTTTGACCTTTTACCTAATGACCCATTAAAACAATGAAATGTGTATTGATATCTCATTCTTACCCTAAAGCACTAGTTCATTCTCTTTTTATTATGTTTTCTTTAATTAACTTTTTTCTCTAAAACAAGGGGTGGAGCTAAAAAGAGTTACTAGAAATAGTAACAAATAGGTATTAGGGGTATTTACAGAGACTGTAGCAATCTCAGGAAGGAGAGAATCCCTATGAAAAGAGAAAGTGAAGATCATAGCCAAGTGTCTCTTTGCAGCCATTGCACCCATGGTCAGTTCTGTGTGAATTCTGTGTATCACCGGGAGCTTTGCATACTAGTCAATAGCCTACTGACTTCACATGGACTAATTTCGTATGCTCAATGATCAAATATATCAGTCTTATTTTTAGTTTCAGAAATTGAAAAAAAATTGGGAAGATTGTTCAAGATTTTATAGCTATTTAGTTGTGGGCTTCTATTCATATATAGAAGGAGCAGTTCAAACTCTTCTTAAGGCAAAATTAATTAATATTCATGGTGATATTGAGAAATTAAGGTCAGTATAAATTAAAGTCAAAATAGTCCACGTTACTATTCTGAAGGTGGAAAGTATGCAATATTTGGTTCTGTATCCACCCAGGAAATTTATTTAATTGTTTGCTATTGAACTCATTTCGGGTTCCATACCACTCACCCTTCCACAAACAGATGAGTTATTTTCTCTGAAGTTATGTATAAGTACATTTCAGAGACATGAAAATAGAGAACTACAACAATCTCATTGTATACTTCTTTCACAAGAAGTTAATTTGGCTCTCAAAATACTTGTTGGTGGAAAGTTGGTTGTAACTGTGCTCAATATCTTTGTGTTTTTTTTTTTTTTTAATTCCCTGATACGGAATAGAGAAAAATGCTCTAATCATGTCTTCATCAAGACAGAGAGAGAGAGAGAGAGAGAGAGAGAGAGAGAGAGAGAGAGAGAGAGAGAGAGAGAGACTCACAGCCTATGCTTGGTTTGGTGACCCAGTCAATTAAACAACTGAGTAACATGGTCAAATGTAGCACTTATAAGTATTTTCGTCTGCTAGAAGAGGTAACCAAGGGCTCAGGCATGAATAGACATCATAGAGACCAATGATTCTAAACAATTCGTGCAGTATTCTATAAATGGACACCACTGAAGGGCTTCTCATCTTTCACACTTTGAATTCCAACTGTGGTGCACATTTTCCTACAGAGCAGGTGACAAGCAGCCTGTATGGAGATCACAGTCATTGTTGTGCACCTGAAAGTGTTGCTTCACCTGTTTTACAATGAGATTTCTTACATATTTCTACTTCTCTATGGGGAAACTGAATCTTAACCTGGAGATCATTATTATCACTGAACAAATAATGTGCTGTCAACCATTACGTAGACTCTTCAATCTATTTACTGAATGTTCTGAATTCCTGTCTTCCCAGACACACCCATGAGAAGCATTTGTCTCCAAATTTCCTTGATTCCTGAAGTAATGAATTCATACTGGTTTACTCTAACTAGATAGTATACTCAGTCTCACGTGTTGTCACTTAAGACTGCTTCCTCAGTGGAAGCAGACAAACTTGAAGGATGTCTTAGCTCTCCTGCTTCTCAGCACTTTGAACAATGTACTATTTACATAAGCCCACTATTGACTCGGGGCTTAGCCTGCTTTATCCAGCTTGAACATGACAAAATCCTTAAGAGAAAACCAAGGGATATTTTCCCAGACTTTTAATCATTATTCTTTTTCTCCGTGGGAGTCTTGCAAAATCTTAGCTCTGGGTCTGGCCTTAAATATCTGAAGGTATTTTCCATTCTAGCCCCACTGTGGTCTCTTCATGGATTTATCCCAGCTTTCTAAAAGCAACTAAAAATAAAAAAATGTAAAGAGGGGGAAAAAAGAAGCTAGTTTTATGTCGTCCACTGTGTCTTCTTTTCCAGGCTTTTAAATATGCACAGATTACAATCAGCCTTTCTTGTTCTTGTCACTTGGCCAAGATTTGAAGTGCCTTTGAAATTCACCACCACCTTTAAGCATCACCGCTGTGAGTCAGTCTGTTTCTATCCTCCTGAACTTTTAATCTTGAAGCTATTTGTTGAGTTCTTCCAGTGAGCAAAGTTCAACACATAATCGCTGCAGGTATGTATCTTGCAAGTTCATGGAGAAAAAGAAGCTTTCACATGGAAATGAAAATATGAACAAGAAGATTGCATAGTCCCTATATTAAAGTTTTCTAGAGAAGGAAAATCACATATATGTGTGTGTGTTTGTGTTTGTGTGTGTGTGTGTGTGTGTGTGTGTGTGTGTATGAAATGCAAATTGGGTTTGACCGATGGAGTAGTGGAAAAATCAGAAAGTACATGGTATGTCATCAGTAAGTGGGACCAGGACAAAGAGAATTGAGATTTGCCTGAAGTTAAATGCTTGAGAACCTTGAGATCTACAGGCTGAAGTCCAGAGTGGATTGCTGGGATGCAGGAGAGAAAGATGACCTTGTTCAGTCTTTCTATTCTCATCTGTTCCCATCTTGGATGGGAAGAGAACAGACAACTCTCACTGTAGACAGCAGCTCTTCATTGAATCTAACAATTCAAAGGCTGACATCTTCATTACCATCTTATTGGCAAAACCTGTGATGTTTACCAAACATTGGAGTGATCTTTAGTCCACAGATCAGAAGAATCATCTCTGTTCCTGAGTAAAAACTAATGACCCACATTTTCTGAGGATTCTTCTCCCCATTTATCTACGCCATTTTCTTTAATAATTGAATGGGAGGAAGCTGTATACCATAGCAGCAATGGACATATCCTCTGCAACCAGGCTGCCCATGTTGCACACCTTGCTAAAAACACTGGGTTCCCATTCCTCCATTATTCATGCTCCATAAAGGGATACTTATAAGTATCTACTAGTGAGGCCGTAACTTCTAGTAAACATGACAAGTAATAAACAGTTTGAATCATGTTTTAGGGCACAAAACAAAGTCTTGCTAAATTGAAGGTGTTATTATCAATAACTTTGTTTAGGAGAGAGAGCTTCCTTATTTCCCCCTCCTCTGTTATCACCTTTTTGAAATTACTACTGCATTATTTGTATTTTCCAATGGTTTATATTTGGACGCTGGGCCTAACATGATGAGTGACTTCTGTGGTATATTATCTCATGCTAAGTTCTCAAAATCTCTAAGTGAGTAGTAGACATAATAGCTTCTGTACACATAGAAGCTGTAACCAGAGACAAAAGGAAATTTTAGTAAAAAGTTAAGTATGAATAGTCATGATTCAGTTCTAAATCCATTTTATTTCAAAGGGCTCGCAACTTTTTCTCCACTGTATTTTTCCACCACAAAATGTACACAAAACAATGAAAGTCTCTTAACAATAAACATTGTTCTCCATACTTCTTGTTACAGAGAGAAACTCAGTATTGAGATTTTACACTGTCATTACTATCTTTCATTCCTTTTCTTCAATGTTAGTCATCTACAAGGGGAGTGAGGAGGGGTTTGTCTCTTTTTACTCCTTTGGAATTTGCCCATCCATAGAGACTACGTGGCTTGGTGTGTCTGAACCTCTACAGTGAGTCAGGTCATAGTGACCTTACTCCAGGGTGACCGCCTAATGGGAGGGAAGCTTTCAGAAAACCCACTGTTCCCTTGCAATTAGCCACATCCACCTACACAGCTTTTAACAGAAGCACAGAAAATATTTTCATTTCCCTTGACCTTATGTATAATTCTATCACAGTTGGTTTCAAATTGAGACAGGAAAATACAAATTTTCCCTGAATTCTCTTCAATGTAACAAGTCTTTTTTTTTTTTTTTTTTTTTTTTTTTTGAAGTTTTTTAAAAATTTTTTTTAGTCTTACCTTTTTTTTTCCAACAACCCCCAAACCAGGGTCTTTTTGTAGCCCATTCTGGCTTTTTTTTTTTTTTTTTTTTTTTTTTTTTGTAAAGCCTTTTAAAATGATGTCCTAAAACGGACATATTTTATTGGTTATTTGGAAGGCTAAATGAGTATGAAATGGAACTTTGGACATATACAGCATTCTTAGTACCATGTTTCAGTTTATCTGAAAACCCCCATCCACACTTCAGTGCTAGGGCCCTGCAGGATAAACTTGATTCTCACTTTGCTCCCATTCTGGCAATCACGAGTAAATCCTGTGGGACGCTCCTCCCTCAGGGTCTGCTGATAACTCTCGGAGTAATTACCTCCCAGAGGTTTTGTGGTGATGACTTGCTTTCCAACAAAATAAAAATTACATATCTTTCCTCTCCCTAGTGAGGACAGGCATGCAAAGGAAAGGAAATGAACTACACTTATGTTATACATATTTCACTTTTGATTTATATAAGTATCTGTCCTTTCACTGTTGATTAAACTCCTGCTGTGGCTAAGACCTTGACAGTGTTGATGGTTTAGTGGTATGAACAAAGGAGTGTGTGTGTGTGTGTGTGTGTTTAATTAAAAAAATATATTGTTTCTTTGTGAATTTCACATCATGTACCCCAATCCCACTCATCTCCCTTCCCTTCATATCCACCCTCCACCCTTGTAAACTACCCCCAAGGAAAAGAAAAAGTAAAATAAAATAAAATAAAATAAATCTTGCATTGGAAGCTTCAGAGTGTCACAAAGTATATCCCTTTGTTCATACAGTTTTGTTTGCACATATTCATTAGAGTAAGTCATTAGGTTTGGTTCGAGGCCTCTGTCTTCTGCCACACCATCAATATTGGACCTTCACCAGGACTTCTCTTGGACATTCTATTACTGCACCTTGCCAAGGAGATTCCGCAACTTTGAGGCTACAGAATGTGCCCTTTCACATTTCAGCAGTTCGTAGATGGGGTGGATATAGGGGTGAGCCAACTTAAAGTCCTGAATCTGGGCCTGGGTAGAAGCTCAGTTGATCAGCCCACCAGCTTTCCACCAATACCAATGTCCACCAGGGCCAGCTCCCCAACTTTACTCTGTCTCCCCACCTCCCCACCACTGTAACATCCTCACCCCAGCCCCCAGGGCCTCACTTTGCCCATATGAGTGGCCAGGCCAGCTCTCCTCTTCTTCTGCTCTCTGGACCAGGCAAGCTTGACCACCTGCCACAGGTGGCAGGCATGCATCACTTCATGCTACCACACGGCAGACAAGGGGCAGGGCCAGCTCTCTAGAATGTTGTAGACAGAAAGAGGTTAGGACAGTAAGGGGCAGGACCAATTCAGGACAGTTCTTGGGCTGCAGCTCAGACTAGGGACATCTACATGAGCCTTGGACATCAACAGAGACCCTGGCTGAGATAAGACCATGGGCCCAGACATGCCTCTGCATGCCAGTATCATGGGCATGGATGTCATCATAGCCTTAAATGGTAGCTCAGACTACTCAGATCAGTATGTACCCTGGTGGCAACATAGCCCTCAGACATCCACATGGTTTCAGGTATGATCCAGACCATTGACATCTGCATGGCCTTTGGTGGTAACTCAGGTTATGCACATCAACACAGACCCTGACTCTGGTAATGCCATGGACCAAGACATGGCCCTTGGCAGCAGCCTGGTCCCAGACATCACTATGGTCTCAGGTGGTTACACAAGCTCCTTTTATCTGCCTATTCACCACTGCTCTTGAGTTTCCCATTCTACCTCTCTCTATGGGGCATGAACACTCAGCTTCACTTTCTCTCTCATCTCTCCACCACATACTGCCTCTTTTCTGTTTTTTCATCACATATTCATGGGACCTTGGGACAGAATAAATGATATTTATATGCAGGATAATGAGGGAAAATAATCTGTTTTGTTCCACCACATATCCCTATGTTATGTCACTTGAATTTAAGTAATAAACATCTAAATCATTTTAGGAATAAAGAAAGGAGAATGTATGTTCAAGTGTCTTCTAAACTATAATAGAGCATTAGTAATATGGAATAAAAATAATCCCAAAGGCTTCCAATCTGAAGCAGGTGAAGAGCCTGGATATTCTTCTCAGGAGGCTCCCATTCAGTGATTCAGCATTACTGTCTTTCATATTTCATTTTTTTTTCATTCCTGGTCACATATTTGAATTGATAAGGTGGTGGGACAATAGCCATGTAATCAACACCCTCAGAGCTACTGCCACAGAGGGTGGGTGGCTATGAACTGAGCAGCCACTGTAAGACAGTTTGAAGTAAATGAGGTGATAGTTTTAGTAGGTCAAAATGGATGAAAACATTTCATGTCACATAGCCTACAGATACATTTCAGTTATTCTGTTTTGTTTTGTTTTTGGCTGTTGGTACATACATATTTGCTTCCTCTCTCATATCTCAAGTATATCATTACCTAAAGTGTTCAACCAGTCCATACCAGGGTATCGCAGGATCCCAGTTATACTACCTTTACAAGACAATGTAACCAGATCATATAGGCACGAGTGCCTTCAGATCCAGGGAGAAATACTGAGGT
Source organism: Mus pahari (assembly GCF_900095145.1). NCBI lineage: Eukaryota > Metazoa > Chordata > Mammalia > Rodentia > Muridae > Mus > Mus pahari. The sequence goes on along the minus strand of NC_034602.1, from coordinate 34,061,116 downwards.
ATTCTTCCTGTTTCAAAACAATGGCTTATAGGAATTTTGTTAAATGATCTAAACTCTATGGAGGACTAAGAATCTTGAATCATTCCAGGAAGGCTGACTTTTCAGAGACAAGGGGCTCTTCTTACAAGGTAGGAAAATACTCATTAAATTGGGGAAAGTAATTGATGAAATACAGTTTGAAGCAACCTAGGTGTGTATTTATCCCATGAAAGGATCATATGTGTCAGGTATGATGACATACACATTGAATACTGTCACATTTGCTTAGACCTTTTCCCTACTAAGCCTAGAGTGCTGCTATAAAGCAGAAGATCAGCTTGTCTACAAAATGAATTCAAAGCCACTGTGGGAAACAAAGCAAGATGCTATCTCACCATACAAAGACAATCAAACAGAACAAATACAAACAAACAAAAATGAATCACAATAATGATAATTGTGTGTCAAAGACTCATGAGAATGCTTGACTCAGAGCTACTGTTTAATAAATTAGATTAATAATAAAATTAACATGTGTTTCAAATATGGCTGTGCATTATGTGTTGTGTTAAATGAAGTGAGCATATTATTCCAGATTACAATCCTTAGCTCTCCCTCTTACAATTTTCAAATAATCAAACTGACTTGATCTTATAGGATACAGAGATTAAATTATGATGGTAAATGTGTCTTGACCCAAGGTTTTCATTTCTTGGGGATGCCCTGTACTTCTCTTACATTATTTAGTCTTACTTGTTTTGTTCCCCAGTTTGACCTTTGTCTAAAAGTTTATTTTAATATACATTTAGATTGTCTTCATTATCTTGAGCATACATTTATTTATGGATTTCACTACCAACTTTCTTAAGTATTTTTATCTATTGCTAAGCTTTGTGTGTTTATTTAGGTTACAAAAGACATTAAGCTAGATTCCTATTCTCTTAATAATAGAGAAATCTTCATAGATGAAGTATATAAGCACTTAATAGTATAACTAAAATCTTTTTATAAATTTGCATACTCAATTAATATTCAACCAGAAACGGATTTCTATTTTCTCCCCAATCAAGTTTAAATGAGTTCTTGTAGCTATACTATATGTCATATTGTCTAATCCATTCATTCAAGATCCTAAAATGTGAATAAAATAAGAACAATAGTAGGAAAAATATCAAACTACAGAAGTGACAAAGCAAGCAGCTGAGACAGTGTCCTATGGGCCTACATGTGCAGCCAGGAGGTGGGGCTGTTCAACAGCCCTGTGTGCAATGATCTTGCCAGGAGAGAGCTGGTCTCCCAGGAGTGCTGATTCAGGCTTACAGACTCAAAGGAGGAACAAGCTCCAGCCAGAGACAGTAAGAACATCTAACATCAGAGATTATCAGGTGGTGAAAAGCAAATGCAAGAATCTTACCAACAGAAACCAAGACTACTTGGCATCATCAGAACCTAGTACTCCCACCACAGTGAGTCCTGGATACCCAAACAAACCGAAAAAGCAATATTGGGATTTAAAATCATATCTCATGATGCTAATAGAGAATTTTAAGTAGGGCATTAGTAACTCCCATAAGGAAATACAGGAGAACACAGCTAAACAGGTAGAAGACCTTAAAGAGGAAACACAAAAAACCCTTGAAGAATTACAGGAAAACACAGATAAACAGGTAGAAACCCTTAAAGAGGAAACACAAAAACCCCTTAAAGAATTACAGGTAAACACAACAAAACAGGTGAAGGAATTGAACAAAACCATCCAATATCTAAAATTGTAAGTTGAAACAATAAAGAAAACCCAAAGGAAGACAACTCTGGAGATAGAAATCCTAGGAAAGAAATAAGGAGCCATATATGCAAGCATCACCAACAGAATACAAGACATGGAAGAGAGAATCTCAGGTATAGAAGATACCAGAGAAAACATGGACACAACAATCAAAGAAAATTCAAAATGGAAAAAGATACTAACTCAAAACATCCAGGAAATCCAAGACACAATGAAAAGACCAAACCTAAGGATAACAGATATAGATAAGAATGAAGATTTTCAACTTAAAGGGCCAGTAAATATCTTCAACAAAATTATGGAAGACTTCCCAAACCTAAAGAAAGAGATGCCAATGAGTATACAAGAAGCCTACAGAACTCCAAATAGTTTGGACCAGAAAATAATTCCTCCCCACAAATAATAATCAAAACACCAAATGCACTAAACAAAGATAAAATATTAAAAACAGTAAGGGATAAAGGTCAAGAAATATATAAAGGCAGACCTATTAAAACTATATCATATTTCTCACAAGAGACTATGAAAGCCAGAAGATCCCGGACAGATGTCATACAGATCCTAAGAGAACACAAATGCCACTCCAGGCTACTATACCCATCAAAAATCTCAATTACCATAGATGGAAAAAAACCAAATGATAAAACCAAATTTACACAATATCTTTCCATGAATCTAGCCCTTAAAAGGATAATAAGGGGAAAACTCCAACACACAGAGGGAAACTACACCCTAGAAAAAGCAAGAAAGTAATCTTTCATCAAACTTAAAAGAAGACAGCCACAAGAACAGTATCCCAACGCTAACAACAAAAATAACAGGAAGCAACAGTTACTTTTCCTTAATATCTCTTAATATCAATGGACTCTATTTCCCAATAAAAAGACATAGACTAACAGACTGGTTACATAAACAGGACCCAACAGTTTGCTGCTTACAGGAAACCCACCTCAGGGAAAAAGACAGACACTAACTCAGAGTAAAAGGCTGGAAGAATAATTTTCCAAGAAAATGTTCCCAAGAAACAAACTGGAGTAGCCATTCTAATATCGAATAAAATCTACTTTTAACCTAAAGTTTTCAAAAAGACAAGGTGTGACACTTCATATACATCAAAGGTAAAATCTACCAAGATGAACTCTAAATTCTGAACATTTATGCTCCAAATGCAAGGGCAGCCACATTCATTAAAGAAACTTTAGTAAAGCTCAAAGCACACATTGCACCTTACATAATAAGATTGAGAGACTTCAACACTACATTCTTGTCAATGGGCAGATCATGGAAACAGAAACTAAACAGAGACACAGTGAAAATAATAGAAGTTATAAAGCAAATGGATTTAACATATCTACAGAACACTCTATCCTAAAACAAAAGGATATACCTTCTTCTCAGCACCTCGTGTTGCATTCTGCAAAACTGACCATATAATCAGTCACAAAACAGGCCTNAANAGATACAAAAATATTGAAATTATCCCATGAATCCTATCAGATCACCATGCACTAAGGCTGATCTTCAATAACAACATAAATAATAGAAAGCCCACTTACATGTGGATGCTGAACAACACTCTACTCAATGATAACTTGGTCAAGGAAGAAATAAAGACTGAAATTAAAGACTTTTTACAGTTTGATGAAAATGAAGTCACAATATACTCATACTTATGGGACACAATGAAAGCAGTCCTAAAAGGAAAACTCATAGCTCTGAGAGCCTTCAAAAAGAAACTAGAGAGAGCATACACTAGCAGTTTCATAGCACATCTAAAAGCTGTAGAAGAAAAGGAAGCAAATTCACCCAAGAGGAGTATACAGCAGAAAATAATCAAAATTGGGGCTGAAATCAACCAATTGGAAACAAAAAGAACTATACAAAGAATCAACTGAACCAGGAACTGGTTCTTTGAGAAAATCAACAAAATAGATAAACCCTTAGCTAGAATAATTAGAGGACACAGGAACAGTATCCTTATTAACAAAATCAGAAATGAAAAGTAAGACATAACAACAGGATCTGATGTTGCTATAGGAAGTCTTAAGCCACAGGGTCTGTTCTTTTGAAGGACATTGCAGGATTCTGGTTTCTGCTTTCTGTTTATTTCCCAACTACTGTCAAGTGAGTCACTTGCTTCACCATATACACTCCAATGTAATGATCTGCCTCATTACAAAGCAAAGGTGATGGGGCCAAGGTTTGATGAAGTAAAACTTAGACACTATAAACCTTCCTTCATTGTATGTTGGCAACCTCAGAGTTCAGTGAAATCTTTAGATGAAAGGAATGGGAGTAGATTCCAGTTCCATAGAAGTAAACTGAACCTTGAGAGCTTCTAGGACACTGTTCATTAATGACGAGGGTGATCAACAGCTACAGAACTAGAAGCCAAGCCAGACTTCCTAGGAATAGAAAATACTCTTTGTTAGAACATTTCTGTTTGTTCTTCCATCTTCCTTAGTTATTATATGTTTTGTCTTGGTTGCAGATGGGGCAGCTTTCTATCTTCAAAGCAACATGAATGGAGTTGCAGGCAGTGACAACATTGGCGAGTTCAGATGTGTTCATTACGGTAAGCTGAAAGCATCTGGCAGCTGAGTCTAATGAGGCAGTCTCTTAGCCACTTAGACCATTGTTTCCCTTTTGCCTTTGTTTGCAAATTCAACACAACTTTATGCAATCTGCCAGAAAGTGAGAAGAGTCTAGCAAAGATACTCACAACTCCGGGGACCAGGCGAAACCAAATTGTCATTGCCTCTTGCTGTAGCAATTTGAGAGGACCAAAGAGACAGTCACCTGCATGGCTTTTATAAGGTCAGGATAACAGCAGTTTGGTACACTCTCCCTAGCAATTACAACTTGAAGACACCCCATATCCTGAATTCCACAGCAGTTATTGTCAAGTTTCTGTTGCCCAGAAAATCGCCACTGAATGTTTGCTTTGTGTAAACTGCCTTCAAAGAGAGTTTGGTGACAGTAAAGATTAGCACTAGGTTAAAAAAAAAAATCTCAACCCTCATTTTTATTAGCTGTATAGTAGGAATCAAGGGGAAAAGAAAAGGAAGAAAGATGAACAGGAAGGAGAAAGAAGTATGATTAGGAAGAAGAGAAACTGAAGGATGAGAATTATGATCAAGAGGAGAGGGAAGTGAAATAGGGAGAGGGAGCAGGAAGGAGAAGGGAAGCAGGGGAGCAGGAGGGAGAAGAGAAGCAGGAAGAGGGGAACAGAATGGTTCAGGAGGAGTGAGTAGCATTAAGGAATTAATATTAAGGGGTTAAGAGAGTTCAGGACCATATATCTTCTACCAATCAGGATAAAGTTTTCTAGCATTAGCGCATTAGCATTTAGGGTTAGTTTATTTAACATGGGAGTCTTCAGCCATCTTCAAACATCTTTCACCTGAAGCATTTTTTAATTTGTTCTTGCATTTATTAATCTCATTTTCTGTAAACATTTTTCTTAGACTTTAGCCTGCTGGATTTAATCATAGCTCTTTTACGTCAGAATTCAGTCTTGTTGCCTCTGCAGTTGCCCAAGAAGGGTGTGTGTGTGTGTGTGTGTGTGTGTGTGTGTGTGTGTGTGTATGGGAAAATAGTGACAAAAGAGGGCATGAATTTGAAAGGAGTGGAGGGGTATACAAAGGTGTGAGAAGGAGAGAAAGAAAGAAGGGGAGAAATGATGTAATTATATTATAATTCCAAAATAAGAGAAATATATATGACTAGGAAGATGGGAAGATGGCTTAGCTCTTGAAGAGGACCAGCATTTGGTTCTCAGCACCTTCATGGTAGCTTACAGCCACTATAATATAGTTTTAGGAAATTCATCATCCTTTTCTGGACTTCACAGTCATAGGGACACATGTGGTGCATGCACACACACACCCCAAATAAATACATATTTTTAAAATGGCTACCTAAAAACTAAGTCAAGGTACCTTTTTAGTGTAGTAGGCAGTGTGTCTGGCTCCTCAACAGTAAACCAAAAAATGACTCTCTTGATCAGTGTGGTGAGTGATTGCAGTGGAAGAACTCTGGAGACATTATGAGACACCGCTTATTACTATTACAGACTCACCAGTAATAATCCCATATCAGCCTTAAGCTAAAGGTTTTCTTCACTCATAAAGCAAGCACAGTCTTCCAAAGAACGTTTTCTAGCAAGTGGGTTTTAAATAGTAAGATCAGAAAAGTAACATATATATTAAGTTCTTTCCTTAAGATTTTGGGCTTGTGGCAATTTTCCCATGACTTCTGAGAGATGGAAAGATATGAGAACATGATAGGAGAAGGTTTTTAGAAAATCCAAGTAAACATTTCTCATATGTATATAGTCTCAGGTATATACGTGAGAATATTAACATTTTCATATATTATATATTAGAATATAATATTAAATTATAACATTACAATAACTAATATATTATGCACTATTATAAATAATAATTTATAAAGCCCCAGATTCCCTGTATATACATTTTAGCCATTAGATTACTATTTTTATAGGTCTCTTGACTGTGAGAATGAGTGTGTGTCTGTCCCTTGTGCTTGCTCTTTGGACTTTTCTTCTGTTGGGTTACCATGTCCAATTTCAATATGATAGCTTTTGGTTCGTCATATTGCATTTTGTTTTGTCATGTTTGGTTGTTATCTCTTAGAAGCTTGTTTTTTTCCTGAGGAGAAACAGAAAGGGAGGAGATTCAGAGTGGGAGAAGTAGTGAGAGAGAAATTATAATCAGGATACATTATATCTACTTTCAATGAAACAATATTTTAATTGAAAAATTTTATAAAGTACATTATGATCATTTTTTTTCCCTTGTCCCAGCTCCTCACCCAACTCCAGGCTCGCTCTCTCTGTCTCTGTCTGTGTCTCTGTCTGTGTCTCTGTCTCTCCCTCTCTTTCTCAATTAAGAAAACAAAAGGAATAAAAAACAAAAAATTTACAAAGCACACAAACATACAAACAAAACTCATTTTAAGAAATCAGAAACCATAATATATACACTAAAGACCAGTGAGACAGAAAATGCCCAAACAAAGCCCTATGGAAGAAAATGTCTGCAAAAGTGCTAATGAATTTGTTTTGTGTTGGACCATCTACTGTTGCTAGGCATGGGGCCTATCCTTAAATGTGGTTTGTAGTGAGACACCATTGGAGAGAATTAAGTTTTGCTTTGTAAGCAACTATCAACTGCAGATAGCATTTTGTTTGAATGTGAGACCCAGTGCCTGCATTCCTCTCTCCATTGGGGACCCATCGGAACCTATGCAGGCCTTTGGCCTACTGCCAAAATGCCTGTGAGTTCATGTGTGCAGAAGTCATGCTGTGTTTGAAAGACACTGTTTTCTTGGTATCTTGCCTCTCTTCTGGCTCTTACAATCTTTCTACTTCTTATTCTGAATAATTTCCTAAGGCCTGAGGGGAGGGTTTTGATGAAGACATCTCGTTTAGTACTGAGTATTTCAAAATCTCTCACTCTCTGCATATTGTCTAGTTCTGGATCTCTACATTTAGTTCCCATCCACAGCAAAAGGAAGCTTCTTTGATGATCATTAAGATACTGGTCTATAGTTGTAGCAGACTCTCATTGCCGGTCCTTTAATTACTATGTGGGTTTAATAGAACAGTAGTATTTAATTTCTCCCTAATTCTATTTATTAATCATTTTGGAATCAAAAAACTTGTTGGGATGTGGTGATAGTGTTGGAAAGCTTCTATAGAAAGTTCATTCATTAATGTACAGTTGTACAGAAACCATCAATGGGTTTGTAGGTTCTTAGTGAAACCAAGTGCTCAGGAATAAAAGACAATGATTCTGGCCAGAAAAGACCTGGAGTGTTTTGAAAATAATAGTTCCCAAATAAGTTCTCATTTTATTTTAATGCTCCCACAAATTCAATAACAGGAAGACTTGAACAATAAGGAAATGTTCATGTCTTTCATGAGATCTATTGGGGTAGGGCAGGCAAAAAGGTTGATTGTTATATGAGAACAATCAAAGGGTATAAGGAGGAGATCCACCTTGTCCTTTGCCTTTACAATAAAGCAGAAACTCCCAAAGAAGCGTGCACACCCTTGCGTGAACTGCTAGGCTCCCAGTCTCTGCACTCTACCTGCAAGTGCCCTTGTGTTCCAAGAACTTAACTTTCACTGTTGGCTTTTGCTTCCTGGGGCCCAGTTTTACCCCCACCCTTTTTTTTTTTTCTAAAAATGTCTCTTCTTGCTATGTCCATGGGGAATCTCATTTCATTCTCTAAGTGATTCCTCCAAGAGTATGCTATTGATTGTCTTATCTAAAATACTCCAACTTAGTTTCAGTTCTATTATATGGTATGTTTTCTTCATAGGTCTAAGTGAAGGATGCAATTAAATTTGTTTCTTTTAAGGTAGTGGCTAATGTGTGGTCAGTATCTATTAAGTACTAAATATTTTTAATATTGCAAAAAAAAATTCATGAAAGATTTAAGATGTATGCTCGTACATCTTATAGTTCACTTTTATATGTTATAATTCACATTTAGCATAAAGTAGTAAACTGAGGCACAGAGAACATAAGAAACTTGTTTCTATCATACAGTAACCAAGCACCCCTGGTTCACTACTGGACTACCATCTCTGCCACGTCAGTCTTGTCTCCTCACACTAGATTGGATGTAACTGGGGGCAGTGGTTCCTCCTGACTGCAAAGCTGTTTCTAATGCCCCTACAGCACTATGTGGTACACACTCTAAGCTTAGATATTTGCTGAAGAAGTTCAGGTCTCTCAAAGTTTTCAGGGAAAAGTCAAGAAGTAATGTTTGGGAAGTAATCACAGGAGTACAAGTAGAGCCAGGGAGAGAAACTCTTTCTTGATTCAGCTTTTGTTTGTGGACTTATGCCTAGTTGATTCCTGGTTCCACCTAAAACACTTACTTGCCCTATGATTATGTTAATCAGCATCATAAAATACTGCCTCCAATTGGTTCTCATTTTATTTAACTATAGCTATCCAGCCAATCACAGAAAAGGAAAAAAAATATCAGCTTTGGACAGGGAGTGAACATGTAGGATTTATTAAGGACTGGAGAAATTAAGCACCATGAAGTAAAACTGCCCATAAGAAAATGGGTTAATAGAATAAACACTTCCCAAAAGGAGACACACAGATGGGCAATAAGTATTTTTTTAAGTACCCAACATCCCTATTCATGAGGGAAGCACAAATTAAAACTGTTTTGAGATCACTTCACCCCAGTAAGAATAGCTACATCATGAAATCTGACCACAAATATTAAAGGGAATGTGGAAAAAAAGGAACCCTTATTCACTGCTGGAGGGAATGAAAACCAGCAGAGACACATTGAAATATTCTTGGACATTCCTCAAGACATTAAAATGTACTACCACATGTTTTGGCTTTCGCACATTCAGGCCTATATCCAAAGAACTCCATACCCTACCTGCTGCAGAGGCATCTACCTGCACATTCTAGCTCATTGCTGCCCTTTTTTCAACATTGATGGAATAGATCAAGCTTGGTGTCTAAAAAAAAGATGAATAGACAATGAAAATGCCACACATATACAAAATGGAGTGATGTTCAGATACCCTGAAAGATGAAATTGTGAAATAAATTGTGCACTAAATAAGTGGGCATGGAAAGTACAGTATGAGGAGAGGTAGGCCAAACTCAGAATAAAAAAAGCTTCTTGTTCCCCTTCATATGTGGATTTCAGCATATAAATATGTATATGTACACACAGGTATAAGTCTCGGCACAGTGTAGCATTTAGTAAGAACACTAATAGATGATAATGTTAGATGATACGGTAGGAGAGAGTGTGGGTAAAAAGACATTTGAGTCATGAAAGTGAATAAAAGCCTAAGAAAGCTAATTTTGCTTTATAGTTTCAATTTGTCATAGATTTTTTCATTATTTTATGACATGCAATGAATAGAAATTTGACCAACAGTGGTAGACTAACACCCCCAAAGAAGCCTAACATTACTTTAGAATGGTCATTGTGAGTATATAAACATTCACTGAGACGTATAAATATTGGGACTAGTTATGTTTTGTGTGCGAAGAGGGTGTGGCCGTGGCTTCGGCCTTGTGAGCCAAGACGGCACCCTGGTTTACTGCCAAGCCCCATGATTACCAAAAACCTGATTATGCGCACCTGAGTAATTACACGCTGCCCACCTGACATATACTGTCATACAGCATGATATTGAATCACTGGCCTATCAACACTCACCCTGTCTGTGTGCATGGCTCACGTATAGAACCTGCTGAATGCTGATTGGATGATGAGCGATGAGAGAGGTGTGCAGAGGGTGGAAGGGGATAAATTGGGCGATCCCAGAATAAAGAGAAGCTGAGCTGGGGTGAGCTGTAGAGAGAATAAAGGAAGCTGCAGCGGGAAGCTGTGAAAGCTGCTCAAACCCTGCCTTGGCGTAAGTGTCGTCTTTGCCCCACCTCTGTGGGACGGAGTGTAGGGCCGCCCGACAGTTTTGAGTGCTTTTTTAAAAACTGGCTTTGTGATAATTGTTATTTGTGAATTTATTACAATGGATTTATTCTAAAAATTGTGTCATGAGACGCATGTAAGCTCATGTGAGAAGAGAATGGCCATTGGTCTCATTCTAGTGCATGAGTTACTGGCAATTGATACCTCCCGCCAGTGGGAGAGTCAGTTTTCCTTCAGTATGTTCCTGGTACCTGCTTATACTGAGAGTGGTGTGGACAGAGGATTGCCTGTTTATATATTGTGCATATCTCCACCCTGGCTGGCTTAAATCTACCAAGGTGACACCACTAAGGGTCTCTTCCCATTGTAAGCTGGTTCTGGTGTGACACTGTCCCTCCTGCAAGGTGACATTGCAAGATAATCTCCCCAGAATTCAATTTAATAGTACATGACATGGGCATATCAAAAAATGTCTCCGGTTAGATGTGATAACTTAAAGAAATGCCAAACATGGTGCTTGGTGCACTGGACTAGTTGCACAATGAATAAACTCCCAATTTTTAAATATAATTAAGCATAGAAACTGAAAATGTGTCTCAACCTTGTGTTAATGGAAAGAAAACTGATAAGAGAATTCTATTCTCTAAAAAGAAACAAACAACAGTGGTCTTAAATTTCTATTTGTTCCATAATAACATCATGCAAATATTACTTCCTTGGTTTTCATTTCCTTTGTCAAGGTCTCTTCTGTCAATTACTGAAAGGACAAAACAAATGAAAAGGGATAACTCTGATCTTGATGCTTTCTTCCCTTTACAGAAGGAATGACTGTTGCAAAGTATTCTGTCTCTAACACATCAGAGTGAGACCTTAAATGTGAATTTACAAGGTTATAAATATGTGAAATTAAGATTTTAATAAAATTGTAGGCCATAATCAAGTATTTTACAAGTTGCAAAGCATCTGAGTATATAAAATCATTGATTATGCATGGATATGCATATGTTTTTTCTGTATATGTAGAAATACACATACATATAAGTAAGTAAATTAGTGTATCATGTATGTTTGATACAACCTTTTGTGCAGACTTTCATAAATAATTTTGAATAATATACTAAAACATAATTATTGTATCATGTCTTTTGGATATTTATTCATTTACTCACTTTTATTCATTTATTCATTAATTACCCGAATTATCCATGAATCAATCTTTCTGGACTCTCTTATCACATACCAGACAATATAGTGGTCAAGAAAACACACAGAAATAAATAATATAGATCTCATGACCTGTAGAAAGTAGCTTTTTCCTAAGGTAGACATATATAGACATAACTATAAAGGGCAATGAAACTATAAATTTGCAACAGAGCAAATTATTCATATTAACGAAAGACACAAGATTACCATTTTAGGTTTAATGAAATAGGGAGTCTAGACAAGATAGGGTAAAGGCAGTAGACACGGGAAGCAATTTTAATAATCTGTTCTGTAGCGTCCACTAGATATCAATTCAGCATAGGAATGTGTGAATATGACTCAACATCCTCTAATCAGCAGGCCTTTCTTAGCAGTACAGCTTGTGGCCTGTAGATGGCATGAATAGCTCACAGTTCCGACGGCTCTTCCCAGAACCTGTTGGCGGCAACCTCAAGCACTGTGCAGCAGCAGTAGAGCTGTTTGCCTACCGCTGCTCCCAAGAGCAGAGCTACATATTTATTTTCTTGGTTCATCTTAAAACCTTGTGATGCAACACATTTTTCATGTCAGGGATTTTTAATGTTCCTGAGCATTTTGTCAGTACAGCTCATAAATGTATGCATAGGAAGGGCTTTAACGTGAATGACTTTTGATCTTGAGATGTAAATAAAGAATTATTCACACACACACACACACACACACACACACACACACACACACACAAAACACAGTCGATACCGTGGAAAAATCAGGTAAATTAAAAACAGAGGTCACCAACCCTAAACACAAATGTGCCTGCTAAGCACAGACAGTCTTTCCAACATGTAACCACCTCTCCCAACTCTAGAAGAGGGCAATCAGTTAACACCTAAGCCCTAAGGCCAGAATTATACAAACCAATACGTGCCTACTGCTTTAAACCATAGGCAAGCTGCTGCACCAGGTGATAAGGAATTCATACTTGAATAACCATAAAACCTGGACTGTGAACCACACAGTTTGGAGGGTAATAATAATACAGGCAAATATTGGGTAGAAACTCAAGCTCTAAAGTCAGGAAAGGTAGTGAAAGCCTGTTATCCCAGCACTATGGAGGCTGAAACATGGGGCTTGGTGGGATATTGAAGCTAGCCTGGGCTACATAGGGCTATATAATAAGATCTAGGTCAACCAGGGATACAGACTAACAGCCCGTCCTGGTGGAAAAATATCACACATCCCTCCCCCAAAGAAAGACATACAAGAAACGGATTATCAGACCAGGAGTTTGAAGGTTATTATATTCAATAATGACAAGGTTATTTTTCAGTATGATAGAATAGGAGAAATTGTCTAAAGGGTTGCAGAGAAACTCCAGAAAAGTTGTGAGGAGGGGGGCCCTTCAAACGACTGAATCGGTTTGGACAATGTTACGTTTTGTAAGCTCAGTTTTAACCTTGCAGAAGTATACACTCCAACCCCATGATTATGGCCCAGATAGAAGTGCATATAATACCTAATGGAAGTAAATTCCCAAGCAGACATCCATATAATACAAAAATAAATGAATCCATATACCCTGTGTACGCAATTTACTCTATTTTTAACTTACACCATATTAAAATATTTGCATTTGTCAGCTTTATAGCTTTTAATACACAGTTATTGTAAAAGCAATTAGAAAGTTCAGAAAATCAATTAATAATGAAAATAACCCGTAATTCCAATTTCTGATAAAGTAACTAATAATATTTCAGCATTTAAAAAATTCAGCCTAAGTGATTAAATAACGATTCCAATATTGTGATGTCTATATTTATTAAAATGTGACTGAGATTGGACTAAGTTATTGACATATAAAACCACTCATGAGGACTATGACATTTCGTGCCTTGTTAAAATTTACAGGCAGTCAATGAAAATGATTTCCATTTTGAAACAAGAAAGGGGCTACTTTCAACCTCGGGCTCTATAACTAACATATTTGTGTTAAAGTCAAAGCTAAAATGAGTTATCAGGTAGCCCTGTCTCTCTTGGTGACTTCCTTTTCTGTTGCTCCTGGTGAGTAGAAGACAGTTTGTTGCTGGAACTTGGTCACGCTGCACACATAGCATAATGTTTCCCCAATGAGAATAGCAAGTGAGTTTCTGTACTAGTGTCATTTGAGAACCTCAGAAATATCATAATAGTCTAAAATTTCCAACCATCAGATATCATGGTGGTTTGAGGTAAGCATTCTGTTGTTTGAGAGGTATAGGATGCTGTGAAATGTTCATTCATCCCCCTCTTCTATACTCAGGATGTATCAGTGGCAATTCACCCAGCTGTGTAAATAGAAATTACTTTAAATATTGCCAAATATACATTAAGATATAAAAATCACCCCGACACTGAATCATTTCCCAGAGTCTCTTTAGTAATGATATAAAAGGATACAAAATTTCTCAGTATATTTAGACTGACCACCATGAGCTATAAATCTGAGAGCCCCTGCAGCATTGCCTGGTTTTATTCCATTACAGAACCAGGACTCCCCTCTGTGCTTGTCAGAATTGCTTTAGGTGCTGGAAGTCATAGGTACAGCAGTTTGTACCCCTAGTGTCTTTTACTCATGAAGCTCAGAGGAGTCATGACCATCAATGTTCCCATGTGTCTATGATGTGGTTTTCCATGAATCGCTCCCTCATGGGATTCACCAGGAGGTGTTCCTGTGAACGCCAATCTTTTATTACTGGATTGAGAAACACCGAAGAGGCACACCCATGGTTGTGTCTGTGAGGTTGTTTCCAGAGAAGATTGACTCAGGAGGGAATATCCATTTTGAACTTGAGCCTTGGTGCCCGATACAATAGACAAGAAAAACAGAGACAGCAAGCTTGTGCATTGAGATTAGTCGCTCCATATTTCCTAATTGTTCAGTAAGACTAGCTACCTCATGGTGCAGTTGTAGCAGCTAGGACCACGCTTGATGTCATACCTCCCCAACCACATTGGGCTAGATAAGACAAAATAATATCATTTCTCATTGATTTATTTTTATACATTTTGTCGGTAGAAAAATAAATAATACAGAAATTGCTACCAAGGAGTGGGGCTTTTGCTGTGATAAATTTGATCACATCATTCTTAGGTGTTTATAACTGGTACATAGGTATAGTATTCCAGAATCTAAAGCAGTGTCCTAGAAAAACTCTCAAGTGACATGGGCAGAATTTAATGGGCCATTCTGGTGGGAGTTCCAAAGATCAAAATACCCACAGGAATGTGGACAGTAAAGAGGATGCTCACAATATTTCACAGGAGAACAAAGACTATATCAGGTACTGGGCCAGAGACCATTACTGTCATATTCTTCAAATACTTTAAGTGCATGACTCCCTATTCCTGAGTATTTGAGGGAGGTTGAGTTCAAATATAATAGACTGACTCATTTGTTGGAAGAAATTTCAAGAGAGTGGACCATTAGGCTGTGTAATATTTACTCATCACTTTTGTCTGGATTTACAGTGAGAAAGAATTGCAAGTAGAGCAAACAAGTTTTAAAAATGACTACTGTAGGCAATGAAGGTGCAGAGAAAGAAGATGTAATTGTTAAAGAGATAAACACAATTGAGGGAAAAACACTATATTATGAGCATATGCGGCACCATATTGTCTCAGGATACCAAGGAAGGGCCTAGGAGGGCTTCAACACTGGATTCCTCAGATGAGAATGGCAGGAATTGGTTCCCTCTCCCTTTCAAACCTGAGGCCATAGATTCTGCTGTCCAGCTTCACTTTCCTTGTTTCATCTTATAAGCCACCCCCAACAAACAACCCCTGAGTATGCAGAAGAAAGCATCTTTCAACACTCCTGTTCTAACCAGTGGTACACAGCCACACCAACTTTCCCCCAGAAACTCTGGCCACCTTCCCAGGGGCATAAATATCCTCTCTCCAATAACCAAACCAGTTCTCAGAAGCTGTTCCTAGCAGTGTGTTCTTTGCCTCATAGTCACCCCTGACCAGGACTCTGCCTTCATCCACTCATCCCAGCTAAGCTTCCCTCCCTCCAGTCCAGCCTGGTGTACAACCACCATGGCTATCCTGAGGGAAAAGTGAACCTGGCCTGGGAAATGTAGGTCAAAATTGGACAAAGCTACCCTCAAGAAAAGACCCTACCAAACAAAAGCCCTGCCTTCTAAAAATACAGCCCCACTGGAAACAGAAAGATGAACCTGAGCATGCATTCCGTAGCCAAAAATGTCACCAGGGAAGTGTTTTCTTTGAGCCAGTCAGAGAGGTGAGAAGAAGTCACTAGAACTGTGGTAGGATGGGGAAGACAGAGTTTCTATTTGGAAACAGAATTGGAGGGTCATCCACATGTTCTGGTTACGCACTCATAAAATGTAAAAACTGAGGAAGGGGCAAGTATGCTTCTGGAAAGGTGTCCACTGTGGGCAGTGTGCTGAAGTGTTAGATATGCAAGCAGATCATGAGACCCGCAGGAAGATATGCCCACATAGCATAAGCTTCAGCAGAGCTCCTAGGATGCTGGAGGTAGAGAGACTAAGTTGTTATGGAGTGACTTGAAATGTTCATCTTCATTGTCACCATGCCTGAATTTGGTGTGTCTC
Source organism: Mus pahari (assembly GCF_900095145.1). NCBI lineage: Eukaryota > Metazoa > Chordata > Mammalia > Rodentia > Muridae > Mus > Mus pahari. The sequence goes on along the minus strand of NC_034602.1, from coordinate 34,045,093 downwards.
TTAGGGAATTTACACATTTAATGGTGGAACGAAAGCCACCTTGAATATGGATGAAACTACCTCATGAGCTGGAGTCTCATACTGTATAAACAGGAAAATGGAGAAAGCCAAAGCAACACAAGCATTGTTTTCTGTTTCCCGATTGCATACAATATGGCCAGCTGCTTCATGCACCTGCTGCTATAGCTAAAGTGCTTCTCATTTTTGCTGTTTCGAGCCACACTGGACTATACTCTCAAACTGTGAGCCAAAATAGATCTTTCCTTCTCACAACAGCAATAGATAAGTAGCGACTAACTCACAAATTGCATGGGACCCCCACGGGCCCAAGAAGACCTGTGTTTTGAGTCCTTCTTAGAACTTCCTCTGCTTGATGATGCTTTTCTTCACCACAAGGCACTTGATTGAATCTCCAGCATCTCCCATAGTGAGTAATTTCTGGCTTGACTTCTGTTGTGTATCCTCAGATTTTTTTTTTTTTTTTTTTTTTTTTTTTTGGTTTTTCAAGACAGGATTTCTCTGTATAGCCCTGACTGTCCTGGAACTCACTTTGTAGACCAGGTTGGCCTCGAACTCAGAAATCTGCCTGCCTCTGCCTCCCGAGTGCTGGGATTAAAGGCGTGAGCCACCACGCCCGGCCTCAGATGTTTTTTTAACTAATATTATCTCAATACTTAGGAATTTGGATTGTAAAAATGGGGTTGTGATAACCTTTTATTTTTCCAAAAATATGAATGTTGCAAATACCTTTATAAAACAGAGCGAACTCTTATTTTATCTGTCTCTTTGTGATTATAAATATGAGAAATGATTTTGAATCATTCTTACCCACTGGACTCACATTTTACACTTCTGACCACAGGGGGGCCTGTAGCAAAGGGCCAGAGGCTTATAAAACCCCAAGGCACCTTTTTAACCTGGCTGTTATGATAATTATTCTTGGCTGGAATTTTAGCTAAATATGACCTTGCCACCAAGATTTAATTCATTTTAACCTTTCTAAAATTACAAGCTTTCATTGCCAAGACTACTTTAATTTTAGTATCTAATAATTCTATCAGATGATTTTGGACATAAAAATCAGGAGAACCATGAGTTCAAGGTCTGGGCTGCACAGAAATATTATATCTTAACAAAAGAAATATATTTTCAATTGTAATTTATGGAATTTGTAGGATGGCTAGCATCTAGTTATTACTGTTTATCTATACAATAGCCTCCTTTAAATACCTCCACTCTATACATTCCACATGCAGATGCAAAAATTTGAGAAAGGTAAACAATAAGAATTTTATTATATGCCTAATATGAACAAAATGCTTCGGGAGGTAACCATTAAACCAACATCATATTATCATGAGAACTCTTGTATTAATTATGGTGGCTGCCAAATTATTTGGTAACAAGAGAGATGATATGACATTATATGCTAAGCAGTAAGTGAGGAAAATGAAATACTGAAGTAAACCCAATGTTACAGGAAAAGGTGTGAAATCTCATAATGGTTTCATGTCTGCCACTTTTGTCCAAGCCTCTATTAGACAACTGTTGGCTTTATAATGTTCTCATTTATTTGTCTCACAGGAGAGAAAGCTCTTCCCTTTTCAGATGCAACTGAGTCACCACCGGTATGGCTTGTAGTCACATTGTCAGAAGTGAAAACTAAATTTATTTGTTAGCATTACCCCAACTTCTTGTTTTGATCATTTGGAGTAGTATTACATCTATTTATTCAGGTGAAACATAGTATTCTATGACTGCAATATGTATATGCTACAAGTTTTAGGTGGGGCTGTGATAATGAGCTTCATGGAATGAAATTGATGGCATGGATGAGTGGCTCTTGTTAGCCTGGATAAGGGGCACTTGTTGACCTGAATAAGGGGCACTTGTTGACCTGGATAAGTGGCTCTTCTTCATAGATAAGGAGGTAAAGGAGATTAGTTAAATGTTCATTAACGTTATTTCAGATTTCTCTCCAAAATTTTGAATCTTTCCAATATAACATTAAACATCCTGTATCTACACACAAGGTAAACACATGCCAAGTATTTTTTTTTATTAAAGTACTGCTATGTGATTTGTGTGTACGTGTTGGGGGAATGCCAGAGTATTGACTTAAGGTATGTTATGGACAGAAGGGGAAGAACTATCTCAAGTTGAATTCTCCCAGAGGAGGAGAAATAGCATTTGACTATAAGTAGTATGATAAATCATATCAGAAACCAAAGAAAGGAGCTCATAAATGAAACAGGGAAGGCAAGGAAGCTGGGTTTGCATTGCTTCTTTGATATGTTGGAATCAAAGCCATGATTACATGTGTAAGAATATGATTAGGTACAAATATCTCTGTAAAGAACTGTAGTCACATTGCTGTAGGGTCCGATGTTTAGTATGGAGAGAAAGCAGGAAGTATATTTTCGTAGATGTATCTTATCTTGCTAATAAAATGTGCTTAGGACCATAGAGTATCCTTAACCTGCAATCAACTATCAAAAGAATGTGACAGATACATTATCACTGCTGTTTCATAGTCATTTCCTGTGGGCTGTTCATAGAGAGAGTGGGCATGGTACAAATTAGATATGGATTTAAAAACAGAGCAGTTTGGGTTCTCTTTCAATTACTTCTCTGCAAGAGATCTGGTAGTTTTATTCTTACAGCACCACAGAAGCTAATGCAAAATGTACTAACAGGTGCACTTTTGGCACTGTGATTGGGTTTGCTCCAGCTTGCTAGGGATTTCTGGATCTTTAGTGAGCCTACCTTAAGTTTGTCTTGTCTTGCAGATGGCAACACAAAGAAACTTATGAACTAGGTGCCATGAAAAAAGTACATGGAGTCTGCTCCCATGAGCATCAACTATTTGGCACCATCCTGCCTTACCCCACGCTCAGTCCTAGACAACTCAGGGAGACAACCAGAAGAGTTTGCAACAGGAGGCCCCTAGTACATATAGGAGAGTAAGTTACAGAGGGATATAGGCAGAGAACCAGCAAAGGTGGGTATAATAAGTTAGGCAGAAAGAGAAAAAAATCTGAGTGCTAATTATTTCTTTTCTAGCATCTGTAGGTTTCCCAGGATGCGGGGTGGGGAGTGGGGAGGGGGAGTCAAGTAGCATTTTCTCTGTGTTTATGATTTCCCTCTGAGACTATCAATGCTTTAGGCAAATGTATTCATGTGAAGAATATTTTTTCCATGTCTCAGCCTGTAATAAATTAATAAATGTCAAACATTTTTTTTTTTTTGGCAGCTGCAGCAAGTTCTGCAGACCCACCATTACTGAAATTGAAATTATATATTTTAGGAAGCTCGATCATGTTATTTCAAGGGACACCTAAAATATCTTTGGATACTCAATAAATTCTCTCTACCTCTTGAGTTCTGGGTTTCTGTCTAGAAGACAAGAATGGGGTTGTGTGTTTGAACTTTTCCTCTGAAAGTTTAGACGAAATAAATATTAAAATTACTTTTGGCATTATTAATTCCCTTCAAATCTGGCATTCTCTGTAACACTTCCTAAAGCCAGACATTCAGTATACAAAATTTAAAGTCTTTAAGATCTGCTTAGTGGAGCCTCTGAGCCATTTAATAAATAGCCCTTACATTTGCATAGGAATCATAGGCTCCTGGAGCAGAAAGTAAGCTTAAGCAAAGAAAATCACAGAAGATGCTTCATTTTATAGGTAAGAAAAATGAGAGTCAGGAGGAGAAAGTGATCTGCTTCAAGCCATGCATGCCGTTTGTGGTAGAGATAACAGCAGATTTTCAAGTGCTGAAACCTGCTCTAATATTTTGGTAGTGCTTAAGAGCTATAAGTTTAATCATAATGAAATGGTAATATGTGAAATTTATTATATGTTACATTCTGTTTTTAAGCCTTTGCCCATTGTCTCAGTAAGGAAACCTTTAATGAGACAATGGGTTTTTTAGGAAGCAAACTAGTAGTATAATTATGAGCAGGGAGCAGGGGTCTTGTAAGTCACCAACTAAGGACTAAACATGGCTCAATCTGCATCTGTAGCAGAGGGTGGCCTTGTCAGGCATCAATGGGAGGAGAGGTCATATAAGGTTCTATAGTTGCCCCAGTGTAGAGGAATCGAGGGAGGGGAGAAGGGAGTGGATGGGTGGGTGGAGGAACACCCTCATAGAAGCAGGGGAAGGTGGTATGGGTTGGGGATTTCCAGTAGGTGGGGGAAACCGAGTAAGGGAATAATACTAGAAATGTAAATAAATTTAAAAAAAAAAAAAAAGAAAAGAGAAGAAAAAGCAGAGCAGGGGTCTCTGGGATTGGATTATGTATTCAAATTTTAAACTCATTGTGTATTATCTTTGTTATCTTTCAGCAACTCCTTTCTTCCTTGATAAGGAATAGCAGCTTTATGAGTTAGTATTGTTGAAAGGATTTCATGGAATTAATTACTCAGACAGAATGGGGATGAGCCTACTGGAAGTATAGAAATAGGAAAATCTCAGGAACTCATGCCAAAGTTTACAATCAATTGCTTTTATCAAGGACTTAACACAGATACATCAGAATGATTGCCCTTGACCAGTAAATTCTTCCTTCAATCCTTATTCTTTTTGTTATTGCCATGGGGTTACAAGAGACTGGGCTTTTTTGATTGCATTGATTGAAAAGACTTTGAACATCTTTGCTCTGTGTGATAATGATCACTCATACTAATTGTAACAGCTTCTTGTTGTGATTTGAGTTCCCATGTTCATGTCCACAAGGGAAGATGATTCAATAATAGATATGAACATGTCTGGACAACAAGAAGATTATACGTTCTTTGTATGTTGATGATATGATACTGCACACATGGGTGTTTGTATTGTTATGCGTCATCACTCTCCTAGTGCCTCTTGTGTTTGAATGCTGCTAATACAGTTGGATTCCAGAGAATCATCTTTAACTATGTCCTTTCTCACAAGACACTTCAAGAGTATTAAATTCATGTTGGTATTACACTTCTATCCACATCCTGAAAAACCAAAACCAAAACCTAATTTGCCACTTATACTTATTATCTCTCGAAGGGAAACTAGTTGTCATTTTAGGTCAATATGGCAGCCACTATTTTGGTGACCCTGATGTTTACAAGCTGATGGTTTGATAATATGACAGAGAAGGCATAACTTGAATGCCGGAAAGACTGAAGTAGAAAAACACCTGGCAGAATGGAAGGGCAGATGACTTAGAGATATTTATTCGCATGAAATAAACCTGAATGCCTGTTTGAGTAAATGGTTAATGAAACATTTATATTCCAGTGATCCATTTGAAGCTTTGCTCGCATTTGCAAATAACACACTTAACTGGATGGTGACATTTTCTCCCCAGACTCAAGAGAACGATGCTGCAGGTTACTACGGTTTTGACATGTTTCTGAATAGAGAAGATATGTGAACATCCTTCAAGAAATTAGTTCAGAGGAGACAGAGCCATAAGTACATGTGCCAAGTATACCATATTGCCCCAATGATCTATAGGATATTTGAGAAGTGTCTTCATTGCTGTTGAATATTACAGTAAAGGTTAGTTCAATGGGCATTTTAATATCATGGCAAGGTACTCTCAGTTATAATGGTAAATATAACAGAAAGAAGTATAATTTTACATGTGGTCAAGGAACAGTTTTCAGAATTCGAACCCTTGACTGGGTTCTTACTAGCTGAGGAAGTTGGGTTATGCATTTTGGAGAGAGGTAATTCTGAGAAACTCTAGTATAAAGACTGTTTTAAAGTAATTTCCAAGATCATTTGGTGCACTGCATAGTCAATGAACATATGAAATGCCTAAGTCCTCTTTGCCCATTGGAACAAGCACTACTAAGAGTTGGAAGTTCTAAGACCAGTAATTGTTGAGAAGACATTAATAAAAGCTATGAGAATTGGCAAAATGGCTAAAAGGATGGAAGTGTATATGTCTAAGGATTGTATTATGTCACCAAAACCTACAATGTGGCAGAATTCAACCAATTACAAAGAGTTATCCTTTCACATCTACATTCACACTAAGGCAGGTATGTACCTGCATGCATGCACATACACATTCGTATATATGGCAATAACTTTTTACAAAAATAAACTAGTAAAGAGCTGTAAACATTGAAAAGAGTGGACACTTGTGTAGTCAGCAATAAAGGAACAGCAAACATAAGCCTATCTTGGGATAAGTATGATATGCCAACCATAGATGAGGCAATATCCTTGCTATTATACATCCTGTTCTCCTGCATGCCCCATATATCAGTATCAGTACTAAATATGCTAATAAGACCACAGTGTGGATACTTCGATCCTTCTTAGAAGGGGGAACAAAATATCCATGGAAGAAGTTACAGAGACAAAGATCCCAGCAGAAACTGAAGGCATGACCATCCAGAGACTGCCCCACCTAGGGATCCATTCCATAAACAACCACCAAAACCAGGACACTATTGTGGATGCCAACAATAGCTTGTTGACAGGAACTTGATATAGCTGTCTCCTGAGAGGCTCTGCCAGTACCTGACAAATACAGAAGTTGATGGTCACAGCCACTCATTGAACTGAGCACAGGGTCTCCAATGAAGGACCTGGAGAAAGTACCCAAGGAACTGAAGGAGTTTTCAGTCCCATAGAAGGAACAACAATATGAACTAACCAGCACCCCCCAGAGTTCTCTGGGACTAAACCACCAACCAAAGAAAACACATGGTGGGACTCATAGCTCTAGCTGAATGTGTAGCAAAAGATGACCTAGTTGGTCATCAGTGAGAGGAAAGGCCCTTGGTCCTGTGAAGGTTCTATGCCCTAGTATAGGGGAATGCCAGGGCCAGGAAGTGGGAGTGGGTGGGTTGGTAACCAGGGGGAGAAAGGAGGGGAAAGGGGTTTTCAGAGGGGAAAACAGGAAAGGGAATAACATTTGAAATATAATTAAAGAAAATATCTAATTAAAAAAAAACCTAAAATATCTAGTTAAAATAATGGTTGCATTTTCCATCCCAAACTCACTAAAGTTGAGACATTTTTTTTTTCTGTTGCAAGGCATAATTTGAAGCCATCAAAGGGTAGTAACCTTGTACATCTTGTACCTCACATATTGCTGGACAAATAACTCTCTACAAAAGAATTTCTTATGACTGGAGTATAGGAGTTGAAAGGAATAATACTAGGTTTGTACTAGAAAGTTCTGTAGAAAGTTTGCAGAAACATTGAACCTAGGTGTCTACCAGAGTAAAAATCCTCTGATATACCTTTCTCTGATCACATCTCACTCTCTCTATTCCAACATTTATTTTCTGCATCTTCTTCCAAGTTTAGTGTTATAGTGTCCTCTGGGTATAACAGTGATCATCGATGAGTGCTTGCAAGAGAATATCTGACATCTGTTAGTGTTCCCTCAGAGAAGGAGAGAGAAGGGTTATTGGACTCTCACATGAGATAACCATCATTTACTCTTGTCATTCATGACCATGCATATGTAAGTTCCCAGTAATTGCACTGAGTCTATGACCTTCAGACATGCCAGAATATTCATAACATATGTAAGAGGAATGGAAGTGGAGGACCCCATCTATGCAGCTCTGACGAAGTTTGCATCCATACTGGCATGAGCCTTTCTCCTAGCGTAATTCTTGGACATGACCTACAGTTCTGTAAATAAACTCTCATTTGTGAGTCCAATAAACTCATTGGCTTCCAAGGTTTGACTTCAGTAGAATTGTAGTTTTTTTAGGACTTGATAAGGAGGATTTGAATGTTTGTTTCCATATCCCCAGAGATAGCAGAACTGAAACATAAAGTTGTTTCTAAATTCTTATCTATGTATCTGTATTATGATTATAAAAGGATTTGAGAGGACTGGGTGATATTGAGAAATGGGCAAAGGAATTCTGGGTATACTGTATCTAGTTTGGGCCATAGTACTTAGGGAAATAATTGGGTACTGAGGAGTCAGGAAGCAATGGTGCTCTGGGCATACACAGAAACAAGAATGTAAAAGCCCTATATTGTTTATTCATTATTAAATTGCAAAAAGGTTTTATTATTTACTACGAATCTATTTTTCTGTATTTTAAAATAAAAAAACCTACCTTTTAGAAGATTAAAAACAGTTTAAATTTGAACCCAATACTAATTATTATTGTACTGGAATTATTTTGCTCTATATTTTCTAATTAATGACAATTAATTGTACAAGGTAACTTCATTAGGGTACTTCCATACATGCATAAAATTAATTTTCAACTATGAAGAACTCCTAAAACTAGGAAACTCAATGCACCAAATGGTAAAATTGAAACTTTTAAAAGAGCATCCTCATGCCCCAAATTGAAAGATGAATGTAGAAAGATTCAGAGACACTATAGTCAAGAGATTGCTAGAATTCTAAACAAAACCAACACTATGTTCCTTTAATTTCTTTATATTTTCTCTATGGTCTTTGGAAAGCCAATCAATTTTCCATTGACCAAAATAAATGCTGTTGCCTGTGTACAAACCCAATGTGTGCACCCTTATAGATCTCTTAAAGAAACACCAACAATTCTTTTTATCCTTTTATTTACAGCAGACTTTTCCCCCCTCACATTATATGACCTTATAACAGTTTCCATTTCCTTTATTCCTCTCAGTTCCTCACCACCACCTACTGTGCCATCTTGATCCACTCCCATTCTGTCTTTTCCTAGAAATCAAACAGGCTTCTAATAGATTATAATGATATAATGAAATATAATATAAAATAATATGATTTTTAAAAAAATTAATAGACTGGAATGGAAACAAAATAGAAGGAAAAGGGGCCAAGAAAATGCATAAGAAACAGAGACTGACACAGAGAATGCATTCACAGAGAATGTGAGATTCCCGTTTGGGAATCTCATAAAAACCCTAAACTAGGAACTGTAACGTATATGCAAAAGATCTGCAGAATAAAAAATACAGAAGAATATATAATAAACACAAAAATAAGTAGGATGTTTTAAAAATAAAAAGGGGTAAAGAAAAGTCTTGACATGATAATACTAGGAAAGTAACTTCTGAGTACTCATGAACAATTTGTTTTCTGTTGGGCTGGCCATTCAACCTACCCTTGAGGGGGTTGTGATATCTGTAGCAGTTCTTTGATTATTCAGAAACTTTTAGTTCTGTGTACATGTGTTCTCTATATGAAACTGAGAATTGTCATATAAAATCTAGGAAGAATTGTGTTGTATTATAGATAGGGATTTTATTGAATAGCAGATTGTCTTTTGGGGAGAGCAGGATGGCCATTTGCATTCTATTAATTGTATGGATCCATGTGTATGTGAGATCTTTCCATCTTCTGATGTCTTCTTTAATTTCTTTTTCTAAAAACTTGAAGTTTTTCTCATAAAACTCTTTCACTTGCTTGGTTAGCTTTACCCAAAAAATGTTTTATATTATTTCAGGCTATTGTGAAAGGTTTTTTCCTGTTTTCTTTCTCAGCTCATTTATCTTTGTATGTAGGAACGCTACTGATTTTTTTTTTTTTTTTTTTTTTTTTTTTTTTTTTTTTTTTTGTATCTACTACTTAGTTGAAAATGTTTACCAGCTATAGGAGTTTCCCCATGGAATTTTTAGGGTCAGTTAGATATACTGACCCTAAATTTATATGTGAATTTGTATGTGTACCAGCCTGTTGTTTGTGGAGAACATTGTTTCCAAAAAATTTAAATGAACAGTTTTGGATTTGTTTTGGCGTTCTCTGAGGTAACTGAAAAATCAAAAATAAAATACAGAATGATGATATTGGCTTCAACTGGAGTACTGGTTTCCTGTGTCTTCCTTCTCAGAGATAGTCTTTAATTGGACAGGTGGAAATATTTCATAAAAGATGTGTGTCCCAGGGTATTTTCCTCATTGCTTCTATAGAGTCATGGCCTTCATCTCTTCATCTGACTTCAAGTGAAATGAACAGAGTTTTAACAGTCTATCGTGAAGATCTAACCCCCTGGAGACACCATGTTCTTCTATACTGAGAAGTCTATAAGGTTGTGGCTGTGGTCTGAGAGACTTGGTAACAGAACCAGCTATACTTCTGTTTTGTGACAGGAAGTTCAGGATTGTCTAGTGAGATAAATGTCAATTAGCTTCACTTCTGCTTTCTCTTTGGATTCTTTTTCTCCTGTACCATGAATATAGAAGACCCTGAAATAAACTTGAGTGTTGGATTTTTTCTTTTAATTACACATGGGATGAGGCAAGTGAGTCCTAGAACCATGGCCTTGCATGAGTTCTTCTCAAGGTCTGTGATAGATAACTTGGTTGTCAACTTGACTGCATCTGGAATCAACTAAAATTCAAGGAGCTGGGCATACCTGCAAGAGATTTTCATGATTGTATCATTTGAAGTTTGAAGGCCCACCCTAAATCTGGACCATGCCTTCCAGTGGCAGCCAATATAGAAAGGCATAGAAAAATGAAGCTTTTTGCATTTTGTCTGCTTTTACCTACTGTCATTGGACAATTCATCCTTCTGAGTACTGGTATTATAACTTTCTTCAGTATTTTAACTGAATAAGAGCAGCTCTCTAGGAATTCCCTGGAGCTTCAGCATCATATTAGAATACAGTAGACACATCCAACTCATTGGTTAAACAACTACTAGATTCTTGGCCACTCTTTACTGAGATAGCTATTGTTGTTGATTTACCTAGACCACAGCTTTGTAAGTCACTCTAATAAATCCCATATGAATCTTAGTTAATTTTTATAAATTATGTTACTTTAGAGAAGCCTAATTTACACAAACTAAAGATAACCCATAATCAGGCAAATGATACATGTGTATTCATGTATCTGTCTTGTCAGTATGAATCTAATTTTTCTAGTTTGTAAGCAATCCCAAATAGTCAACTCCTATGAAATGACTTTAACCTCCTTCAGAAATTATGACATAAGAGGCTCAAAATGTGTTTTCTTTTTTTACAGACAAATTGGATTCTGATTTGACAGTAGATTAACTTTGGATAGTTTGGGCATGCATACATCCTCATTTTTATCATTATGGTCTCTTCATTTATATTCTTTTCTCCAAGAACTGAAATAGCAAGTGACATAAACCACCTTATACTGAATGGTCAAACCACTTTTCTCCTTGATTCATAAATATTGTTTCATGACAAATTCTCCAGTTGGGGAAGGTAGAAGAGAGTTATATCTCTTATGAGTATTACCATTTAGTGGCTTTCCCCGATGGCCTGCTCCATCCACATTTCCACATCCAGTGTTGCTTACTGATTATCCTTTTGTCTTTAGCCTTTTAGACTTCTGCCATACAGAAAGGCCTTTTACAGCTGTTCAAATTTCATATATAATCTGAGCCTAGGGAACTTCTCTTTTCTCATGAAGTGGGAAATCAGATGTACTTTTCAAATCTTTGTTTATTAGGAAAGACAGCTATGGTGCATGTCTCTCACAAGCACCCCTGTGTGCAGCTTTGCTTCATATATCATTTGTGGTACACTTATAATCTGTTTGGCCTATTGTCACCTTACCGCATTTATGGACCAGATGGAAGCTGTATTGTAAGAAGTCAAAGAGTTCTACACAGGAGGGCATAGGAAAAGGAAGCTTTTTGCATTTTGACATTTTTAAAATGTAAGAGTTCTATGTAGATGTTGCAGACTGTGAAGGAAATAAACACATCATTATCTTATCCACATTAACCAAGGCTAGGGTGTAAGCCTGTAATTTACACACATATGTGTGTCTACTGCAATGTGTTTTACAGTCGTTGGTCTATACTTTCTTAAGGAGCTGTTATTCCAGGGTTCTGATAAGTTTCTCTTATTTTAAAAATATTCACGTCCTATGACATAACATATGAATGCTCAAATGTGAATGAATGATTGGTCTACATGTATGTATATGTACCATTTTTATGCCTGGTGTCACTGAAACATTAGTACCCCCCAAATTGGAGTTTCAATGGTTATCAGCTACCACGTCAATACTCGGAACCAAACCCAGGTCCTCTGCAAAAACAATAAATATTCTTAACCTTCAACCTACTTCTTTAGCCCCAAGTTTCTCTAATTAAAAGAAACATGTATGATAATCATTGTAGGGAGAAACAATACCCATCTTTGTTTGTAACTGAGCCCTGTGACCTCCTACCTGCATCCCTATCCTAAATTCATCTATCCTTAGCTGCCACTACTATTGGTACTGACAGCTCTCATATCCAGACTCTCATCATTGAGACAACTGCACCATGAGCTTTATGTTCGACATGGATAGGGATTCCTCTACCTATCACAACATGAATACATTTAGATAAAAATTTTAAGATACGCTAATGTGGGTTACCAGCACTTTTCTGCATATTCCAAGACATTGCTAAACAGGAAGGTACACCAGTAACTGATACAGATTTAACTGGTGATTTGTATTATGGGGTAATTTTTATACAGTAGGCAGGGGAATAATGATGGGTGTAGAATGGATATTAGGTATAGAAATCTTGAGGACATTGGTCTACAAATTGAGAGCCCAGAATGAATGAGTAGTTGGCTACATTAGATGGATGATATGTAGTTGAAAGAATGGTCTACTTAGGAGTTTTGATGAGTAACAAGTTAATAGGTGTATATCTATGGAATTGATACTTAATAGACAGGTTTAGTAATTTTCAAAACAGCATGAGATAAGTGTGACCAGAAACCTGACTGCTCCCACAGCTTCTGGGAAGAGCTGTACACTACACTTCAGCTATCTCCAACCTTCTGCTGTGCAGATCTAGTAGCCTGTAAGAGCAGAGTTTAGAACATGCCCTCTTCTGTTCCTTATGCCCTTCATAAGTCAAGCTTAAAAAGTTGTCTTAACTTCTGTCTTCCAAAAGGGATGAGATAATAAAAGTTTCTATCATTCTGATCAATGGGATAACTAGAGAAATCAGGTGAGAAAAATGCATTTACACATGCGTTGTGAATCTTTATTCATTCATCCATTTGTTAATTGCTATTAAATCAGAAACTGAAACCCATATTGGGAATCCATGTTTAATACAATATGGCAGCATAAACTAATATCACTGATTAAAATACTTGTGTCCATTGCTCTTCAGGATAAGCATAGAATGATTCATAAACACTGTGAGAAGTAGGCCTAGGTTCACTGAGACGTGGAGTGTCATGAGAGAAGAAGGACTTAAGAGTATTGACATTCAGGTGTGTATACACGCCAAAGTTTTACTTACTTAGTAAAATTTAATAGCTATCATTATAATTCTCACTTAGTATTGAAATGTATGATTATTGCTATTATTATCAAACATATGTAAGAATACCTCATACATGCTGGCTGGGGCTTTTTAAGCACTTGGGTATGGGGGCCACTCCTAGGGACTGAGTTTTCCTTCTTCTACACAGATGGTTCCCAGCAAGAGGGAAAATCTCCTTCCATGGGGAAGCAGCTTGCAGCAGCTGGCATTTCAGATCCTTGCATAGTTGTCGATTTTTACCTCGAATTGGCCTCATCTGCGCGCATGCTATAAATCATCGAGATTTTATTAGGAGGATATTATATTTCTCCACATGGTAGTGCCTGTGGGAGGTGAGACTGTTTGCTTTTCTGGTGGGTGAATGACATTTTAAAAAACGTGTTCTCTGGGTTGTTACTCTGGTAAGATCAAATGGGCTGAAGTACAGGCCAGCGGGCCCTGATCTCTCTTTTGAAACCAAAGCACGTCTTTGTGTGACCTGACTTACATTTCAGCTTTGGGAAACTCTAAACCTAAAAACGCTGATGCTGGTAAGTAGCAATTACATCTTCCAGAGTGAAACTTTAGCCTGTGTCTTTCTCTGTGTCTGTCTGTTTCTCTTTCTCTCTCTCTCTCTCTCTCTCTCTCTCTCTCTCTCTCTCTCTCTCTCTCTCTCTCCTCCCTAGAGTTTATAACCATGCAGATAAATTAAGAAAAATAATGACATATTAAACCAAACTGTTGATCAGATTAATAGATGGCTATGTAATGCACAGTAGGATCTTTTAAAATGATTCTTTAAAATGAAAACAATTTTTTCCCACAAAATATATTCTAATCATATTTTCACTCATCCCCCTCCCCACCATCTCCTCCCATCTCCTCCCCTACCCGACCAACCATAGAACTCAGTGCCTCTCTTCTGAAAACAAGCAGGCAAATAAAACAAACCAGGAAATAAAAATGAAAGAAAAAGCACAAGAAACACGTGTGTCCAAAACAAACAAATAAAGCAAAATGACAGACTTCTGAAATGACAGTGGAAGCTTAAACTAACAGGTTTGGGACATGGACAGATACAGAGCTAAATTCATGTAGGTTACTTTTCACCTTTCTATGGAAATTCTCCAAGAACAGCCTTGATGGTGATGGTTCTGAGGCTGTAAAGATTAGAATGTATGAAGATTTCTGTGAAGTCTGTTATTCTGGAGAACATTAGGAAGGTTGACCTCAAAGCCCACACTCCCTTGTGACATAGGTCCTCCAACAAAGCCACACTTATTCCAATAAGGCTACTCCTCAAAATAGTGCCACTCCTTATGAGCCTATGGGAACCATTTTTATCTAAATGACCACAAAAGTGATCTAAATGAAATTATCAAATAGTAGTAGAGATAGAGCCCCAACTGGACATTGTTTTTTGGTAATTAAATGAAACTTTCAGTACCACAATTGGGTTACATTTAATTGAGTTGAAATTTCTGTTAATTATTACTACCTTTGAAAGTTCAGGACTGATAGTTACATTTTATAACCATGAAAGCTTACTTTTATTATCTATTTAACATGTGTATGTTGGTTTGTGTGCATATAACTGCATGTGTACAGAAGTCAGAGGATCACTTGTGTGTGTCAGTGCTTTTCTTCCACCCTAGGGCTCCTGAGGACTTCATTCAGGTAGTCAACCTCTTCAGCAAATACCTTATGCCTTCAGCAAAAGCCACCTCTCCAGCTCTAGAGTAGGCTCACTTCTAAGCTATAAATACATGTATATATGCAATACCTCTGATGATGAGAGCAGCTTCTTGGTGTCCTGCATTTCGTGAAAACTATTTCCCCTCAATATTTATTCTACATGAATATGCTATAAAACCTTACACACAATTTTGTTTAAATTCTGACAAAATTTGCAAGAATAAACACCAGCTAAATAAGGAAGAGGTTGCCAAGATAGAAGAATCTAATGTGATAACTATTGAGAATTGAGCTTTGGAAGCCAATGGTGGAAAATAAAAATATAAACACACATAACCCCAAAGCAGTGTAAGAAATATCATATGAGAATTACTGAGAATATGGATAATATTAGCAAACACATAGAGACATCTTCACTTTAATTTCAGTAAAACCAGAAAAAGGTGATGGTGACACACACCTTAGTCAATGTTAAACTTTAAGAAGAACCTTTGATAAAGAGAAAAAAAACAGGTCATTATTAGTAAACACTTGAAACAATTAAGCTACAAAGATAACACATTTATGTTGCCTCAGATTATGTAGTTTCAGAGTTCAGGGCAACATTGTTTGGTGTCTTTATTGATGCCCAATAGATAGATTCCTAGATGGATTAAGAAGTAAAAGCCTTGGGGGCTAGTGAGATGGCTCAGTGGGTAAGAGCACCTGATCACTCTTCCGAAGGTCCAGAGTTCAAATCCCAGCAACCACATGGTGGCTCATAACCATCCGTAACAAGATCTGATGCCCTCTTCTGGAGTGTCTGAAGACA
>NC_034602.1:34027922-34028924 GCF_900095145.1 Mus pahari | reverse complement strand
AAAAAAAAAAAAAAAAAAGAAGTAAAAACCTTAAGATCCAAAGAGTAGAAAGGAAGCATGGTGGTTCCCTCTATCCAGTCCCTTTGTTTTGTATGCTGAGGATGGAACCTAGCATCCCATACAAAACACATAAGGACTCTACACACTGTGGGGACAAGAACTATAACTAAAACTCCTAGAGTAGAAAGCTCAGAGAGTAAACCTTCAAGAACTAAAATCTTCCACCAAACCCAACTTTTTCAAGTTTCTATCCTTCCCAATAACATCATGCTAGAGACTAAACTTTTAACACATGGGCCTTTGGGGAGTATTTAGAATAAAAGTGAAAGTGAGAGGATAATTTTTTTCCTTTTCTTTCTTTTTAAAAATTATTTTATTAGATATTTTCTACATGTACATTTCAAATTGCTATGTCGAATGTCCCCTATACCCTTGCCCCCCCCCCCGCCCTGCTCCCCTGCTCACTCACTCCTACTTCTTGGCCCTGGCATTCCCCTCTATGGGGCATATGAAGTTTGCAAGACCAACGGGCCTCTCTTCCCAATGATGGCTGAATATACCATCTTCAGCTACATATGCAGCTAGAGACACAAGCTCTGGGGGTACTGGCTAGTTCATACTGTTGTTCCACCTATAGGGTTGCAGACCCCTTCAGCTCCTTGGGTACTTTCTTTAGCTCCTCCATTGGGGGCACTGTGTTCCATCCAATAGCTGACGGTGAGCATCCATGTCTGTGTTTTTCAGGCACTGGAATAGCCTCACAAGAGGCCTCTATATCAGGGTCCCTNCAGCAGAATCTTTCTGGTATGTGCAATAGTGTCTGGGTTTTGTGGCTGATGATGGGATGGATCTCTGGGTGGGGTAGTCTCTGGATAGTCCATCCTTTTGTCTTAGCTCCAAACTTTGTCTCTGTAACTACTTCCATGGGTATTTTGTTCCCTATTCTAAGGAGGAATGAAGTATCCACACAATGGTCTTCCTTCTTTTTGGTTTTCTTGTGTT
>NC_034602.1:34010700-34027911 GCF_900095145.1 Mus pahari | reverse complement strand
CCAGAAGCTAGATTGTTTCTGTCTGTCCCAAAACTGTGTAGCTTCTGTAGTCCACACTCTCACCAGTTCAGACTGGATCCTGGGCACACCGGAGCAAAGATGGCTCCCTTACCAGCTCAGGCAGTGAGAATGCTCCTGGGCAGACACCTCTCCTCTGGTGGGAATGGTGCCCAGATGTCTGGAGCCAGAAACAGTGTCTGTTCCCGAAGCTGTGTTGCTTCTGCAGTCTGAGCTCTACCCGGCAAAGACTGGAGCCTGGGTGTACAGGAATAAAGATGGCTCCCTTACCAGCTCAGGCAGTGAGAGTGCTCCCGGGCGGACACTTCTCCTCTGGCAGGGATGGTGCCTGATGTGTGGAGCCAGAAACGGGGTCTGTCCCAGAATCTATGTCTCTTCTGCAGTCTGCCCTCTCCCCAGCAACAACCAGAGCAAAGATTGAGGATAATATTTTAGGTAGAGAAAATAGATGTTGTAAATATTTACAGTGACAAAGTAGATTTAGTGCTAGCAGATGTTTAGGGGAACAGCAGGAAGATAAAGCAGATGAAAGGAAAGATGGAGTAGCATTTCCACCTGAATGGTGATCAGTCACAGAAACTTCATAGAGTTAAATGATTAGGAGAGAAGTAGGAAGCACACCATTTGAAGATTACAAATAAAAATGATTTTAAAAAATGAAATGGTAACAATCAAAGTTGCTGAGAAACTGAAAGTAAAGATGCACCAAAGATTTCATCAGTCATAGCTGAAGTTATTACATGCTTTTTCACGTAGTAATGTTCATCTAGAAATGAACCAGAAAACCAGGACATCAAACAAAACTGTATAAAATGGGAGAGCGGGAGACAAAGAACAAGGTGGTATGGTGGTTTGAATGAGAATAGTTCCTGGAGGCTCATGTATTTGAAGGTTTAGTTACTAGACAGTAGAACTCTATGGGAATGATGGGAGGTCTTGACCTTATCGGAATAAGTGTTGCCTTGTTAGAGATGAAGTGTCACTGACATTAGGCTTGAGATTTCAAAAGCCTATGTCAGGTCCAGGTATATTCTCCACCCAGTAAATGGAGTAACCCCTGAAGCTATAACCAAGCCCCATAATAAATACATTTTTTTTCTCTATACGTTTCCTTTGTCACAGTGTCTTTTTACAGTAATAGAAAAACAAGTAAAATAGGTAGGGAAGATGAGAAAGGATTAGAGACTGAGTACATTAGAGGAAGACAATGAACACATTTTGTTTTGGGCAGGGTGAAGTAAAAAAAAATCATGTCATGTTTGCTATTTTCCTTATGGTGAGGAAGAGGCAAGTGTTCTAGATTTTTATAGAAGCTGCAAGTTAGAGATGGTAAAGATAGAGGGAAAAGATATTGCTGACACACAGTATCCTCAGTGTTAGAAGATTCTACAAACCCAGATTTTCTAGAATTGGGAAATAGAAAGATCATTTTTATTCAAGGGCCTCTCCAGTTGTGACCCAAGGATGTTACAGGACTGGGTATTGAATTGAAGAGCTTCATTACCTCTCTTCTCTTTGGATGTTCTTATTTACCTGAGCTAGAACCTTGCAGATATTATACATAGCTGAAGGAAACAGAGTCCCAAAGGGCAAACTCCACAGCCAGATCTATGCAGTTTAAGTCTTAGCTCTCCTGCAGCTCTCTCTCTCCCTGCAAACATACTTCCTCAGCTTAAATGTTCCAGTGCATTCACATTCTTTCTTCTTGACTCTTTTCCTCTGTGGCATTAAATGGCCTTAGGTATCTACATACAATCTTTTGAAATTAACCTACCCACACAGCTAAAACAATTGCAACAGTAGTGTTCTATTCTAGGACTGTGTCTGGAGACAACATTAGCTACAGAAAATAAGCCCTTCAGAACCTCCAGGAATCCTGTGATTCAGATATCTGAGAGAGAGAGAGAGAGAGAGAGAGAGAGAGAGAGAGAGAGAGAGAGAGAGAGAGATATTCTCGAGAGATCCCCCTATCTCCCATGTTTAAGATGTTGGCTTTTATTATTTTATTGCTAGCAACCTAGAAGTGGGAAAGAGAAAAAGAAAACTATGCCATTGTGAAAATAAGTGACCCAATTTTAGCTCCAGATGAAAGGGAAAGAAAAATCAGAAGAGAACAAGCCAATCTGTGGGAAGAGAAGGCATCTGTGCTTCGAAGTAATGTAAGTTAGCAAAATTCCTCACATCTGAAGCAGAAAGGGCACATTGACGGACAATTCTGGCAAATGCAGCATGCAGGCAGTTCTGAGAAGGGACCCTCGTCTTAACGTGTCTGCATCTTATGATTGGTCTAGACAAGCCCGGGAGATGTTGGTGAAGGTATTTTGAGTATCTGAGTTCTAAACACAAGTCTTGCCTTGGGGACTCTCCATCAGAATCATCAAGCCCTGAGTGCCAGATCACAGCATCAATTCATCTCCTGAAATTAGGTGGAGTAGGGAAGGGAAAACCTTAAACCCTGTGTCATTCTGTAGATACAAACACAAGGAGCACAGAAAGCGAGCTGAACAGATTTAGGAGAGGACGGCATTCTGCTATGTTAATAAAGAAGACACACGCAAGCGGGGCTCTGTAAGATGATAAATGGAATGTGCTTTATTGATGTGGCTGTAAGATGAACCAGTTTTGGTGAGAATGACCTCCTTTGAATTTACTTGTGGCTCTTTGGGAAGAACAAACTGGGAAGGCCAGTTCTTCAAGCAGAAGGAAACTACTACATGTACTGTTTGGTGGGCTAGTAGCAGCATTGTTTTAGAATTACGTGGGCTGGATTATTCAAGGACTTGCACAGTGTTTATTACAGAGAACTTGCTCAATCCACATAGAAAAATAAGTAACTCCAGTTCTGATAAAGATTGTGCAGGTATTTTTAATACCTGAGCCTGGATATTATTTCCCAAAATGAGGAGCAGAGAAGGTGCATGATGCACTTTAGTGTCCAAGGTGGAGTGAAAAACTAAATGTATTAATATTTCAGTTTTTTGGAATTTTAAGAGAATGTCTAAAAACCTTGCTATCATGGACTGGAGTTTTAAATCACATAATTTCATGTTTAGTTGCTCCCAGGTTCTAAATCCTCTCAAAATCCTTGGCCACTTGTTTAGCATTTCTACTAAATTTTTGCACAAGTTTTAGCTCTTTGTTTGCTTGAGTCCCTGGAAGGTTCCCTACACTGACTTCATTAAGTGATGTCTGCTTAGGTCAGTGGTCTAGCTGTGTACCCTGGCACCACTACGTCTTCTCTTCTTGTTAAGCAGTCCAGTGGACAATAGCATTATTATTTCCAGCTTATAGAAGAAGCCTACATTTAAAAGATCATCACCACTGGAATAAACTTGGGAGATATGCCTGGCTTTAAATCCTGGTCTTCTGCTCCCCTGCTGTGTGCGTCTGAGCAAGTTGGTTGACCTCTTTGTGACTCAGATTCTTCTTCTGCAAAATGAACTAATATCTAAGCATTTTGCATGTGGATGTAATAAAGCAGAAGGAGCCGTTGTACCTCAAAAAAGCTTTCTATAAATATTAGCCATCCTCATTATACTAGAGGGATTAAACATCTTTTTTTTATTTTTTATTTTTTTATATATGCCAGCATCTTCTGGAAAAGGCATGCCGATCTTGTCCAGAGCCAATGGTCTCCTGATTTCCGTCATCAGGTGTGTGGGAATAACATATTGTATTGTTTTATGAACTGAATTAAAGGCCATTGGCTATACCATCTTTAAGAATAAATTATCCCAGTCTAGAAAGTATCTGAAAATTCATTTCAGAAATTGAAAGCTGTCAAATCATTATAAACACTTGGTTGTTCCTGTAATTGATGATGAAAGATAGGTATTTGTAGTTTCCAAATAAATAATAATGTTAGACATAAAGCAGTTCACTGTGTCTTTCCAGATGGGACTGGCAAGAAAAAATTTTTTCTTCCAACAGTAGTAAATAGTTTACAAGTTAAATAAATAAAATCTTCCACTCAGTATTTTTTTCTATAACCTGCTCAGGATAGAAGGAAATTCTTAGGGTTTGAATGAAATATTGACTAAACATGGGGGGCAGACTGAGTAAGAGGACAATCAGGCAGGAAGAACAAGACTTGGAGGAAAAGACACTTCTTTCAGTATGAAAATGTAAGGACCATTTTGGATAGAAGACTAACTCAGGCCTTCCTCTAAAGGGAGATATGTTTAAAGCACATTCTTATCACTGATATTTGGTGCTTGAGCAATGTTATTTCTCTGATTCGTTTAGGATGTTAAGACTCATGAATATGCAGATGGGGGCCTCGCTTACTCCTGAAACTGCTCCATAATGACATCCTTTCCATTTTGAAGTTTTCTCAAGTTCTGAAGTCAATGAATGATATGAAAGCTGTTCCTTTCACATCTACAGGAAGAGTTGTACACATGTAAACAGGGAATGTCACTCTGCCTTGGAAATAAGGAAAAAAAAGTGACTATTTTAAGGTCTTATTAGCTATATCTGAGGATGAGTGAAGGAGAAGAAGAGGTGGACTGTGAAAGACAGAGATGAGAATGAGCCCAGAGATGCGTGTGGCTGGAGGAAATAGAATACCACAACTTGTTCTAATGAGAGCTACTATTGTGGTCCCAAATGTTACACTGAAATAGTCACCTTGTCACTGTCCTCTTTGCCACTGCTGCCTCTTTGTTTTACCAGATTTTCCTGCACTACTGAAAGGGAAGACCAGTCTAACCAAAAAAATTCTTTATTATGCCTCATGGTGCAATATAAGGACAGGAAACACAGGCAAATGCCCTTCATTCACCTCACTGAGAACCTGAGAGGCCCACTGATGTAACCTGAGAAGGGTAGAGTGGACCAATCACAGTCATTTATTCAGGCCAATCATGACTATTCATTTAGAAACAATAGCAGCCTTACCTTTTAGCACCAATCACAATCATCAAGGCTTGCAATTTGGACCAGTCATGGCCTTGCTCATTACCACAAGGCACAGTATTAACTCCACCAAAAGTGTCCCTGCTTAGGCCAAGGAATAAACAGTTCATCCAGTCCTTTGACAGTAAAAGCACTCAGGCTGTGCCTTCAGGACATGAAGAAATCAGCTTCAGTCTTTAGCATTATTGTCTCGTGGCATCCATATAGTATTTCACGGTGGGTGGTACAGAATAAAGATATCCTTGATGAGTGGTGTCCTAGCAATCCTTTTGATCAAGGTAGCCTGTTCATATGGGAGAACACTATAGCTGCTAACCAAGGCATCAAACTGTAACATTCCCAATGTCTTTGGTTATTTATAGTAAAATAAATACCAGAATGGTTGGTTACAATGTAAATGTACAGAATTTATCCAAATACCAGCACAATAATTTTAATATATTTAAACAATAATTTAGCGCTACTCACTGTTTACATCTTTATATGTCCTACCATTTCTGGCTTACCTATGTAATGCCAAAACAATATTTGTGCCCCAAAACACTGGGTTATTTTTTGATAGTGGGATAAATAAACTATACAGTGTTTATGCTGAGGTCGACTCTGTTGATTGGTTCCAAGTTGAATTTTCCTCTTCTACTGGTATGTTCTTAAAGCACTGGTCTACATATCTGCTGCCACTGGTCATTCTTATTACCCATCATTACTTTTTTCTAATGTCTTCAGGAATTAGTCTTTCTATAACTCCCTATATTGACCTATAGTTTTCCTTAAGAACCTAAAAAAGAAAAATGCCAAATGTTATTTGGAGAAATAAGTAGCAGGCAAGCTCACACACTGTAATTCAATACATGAACAAATCCTATGTATCTTCAAACTGTAACTATTCCAGAGTCTGTGAGTTTATTTTCAAGATAGCAATTTTCTTTAGGGCTCAGAGCCCAGAGAATCAACTGGCCTCCCTTGTCCTTCCTGTGTCTTCTAATGTGCATGCATCTAAGACCTGGTTTTATTGTAATAAAAAAAAATTGATGGATACATTCAATTTCCACTAGCCAAGCTTAGAAACTGTGCAAGTCGTGATTCTGTTTTCATTCACTGGAAGCACAAACAGATTACATTAGTGAAGGCGTGGATCTACTAGATTGTGGACTGGGGACCTGGGACTATCGCTGTGGTTCTGGGCTTGAATGTGTACTGGAGTGATTCTGAGGCTCCTGTTTTCAGTGTCGGATGAAGGAGGTCTAGAGAGCATCCAAACGTTTACGTGTCTCGCACATTTCACATGTTGCTACTCGGGTCATGGAAGCACACTCGGAGAACGACAAGTCTTCGGCATCTTGAAAATATCCTCGGTGGTCCCCACCAGCCAGAGAGAAAGGATGCCGTGACATAAAGGGTGTGAGCTGAGGAAGCTTTCACTCATGCTGTTTGTTTGGTTGGTTTTTGTTTTCCATTCTCATTTACAGTTCTTTTTAAAAAAATTTTATTAGATACTTTCTTCATTTACATTTCAAATGCTATCCCCTTTCCCCTTTGCTAGTTTCCTCTCCAAAAGTCCCCTATAGCCTCCCCTGGCTTTTTTTTTTTTTTTTTTCTTTAAAGCTCTGCTTCTGGATGGCTGATGGGCTGATGGGCTGATGGTACTCATTAAAGGAAAAGTTGGGTTCACCTGGATGCTCAGCAACTGTAAATGTCATATGGAAGGGAACATCTGAGGGATTTAAGATTGTGGCATAGATCATCCCAAGCCACAAGGTTAAAAATGGACATCTGTAATACAAGGGGGCTGTAAGCAGCAAGAGGCAGGACGCACCTAAGGGAATGAAGGGGAAACTGTGGTTTTGATAGAACTTCAAGGGGACTTTATGAGGAGGAAGCAAAAGGAAGCATAAAAAGACCATACTTTGACACATGACAAACTTTGCTTAAAACCCAGTGTCTTCCAGTTACCCAACTGGGTTGAACTTATTATATGAATATTAACATCTCTGATAAGTAAGTAGTTGCTTTATCTGTGAGAAACTGATAGTTGTGATGTCTTCTTAAGTTTAAATGACAATTCCAGACACTGAGCATATTGAGTAAAGTTATTGAGTAAATTATTAAATACTTCTATTCGTTATGGTGAGATGGTGAGGGAATTGGGGAATAATCAGAATTTTGGAACTCTATATCATTTTTGATAGATGGTTCCGTCTAGGCAGAATTGATGATGATTAGTTTATTGTACTGAATTTTAGTCACAAGAGTGAGTGACGGGCTGCAGAGAATCTGCAGCCTCTAGCATTCTGATATTAGAAATCAAAAAACAATAAAAGTGAACTGGACCAAAAAATTGCCAGCAGGAATATGTCCCAAATGCCTTGCAGAGTTTAGGAAAATCCATAATCCATAATGAAGGATTTAGCCTTAGACTCAAAAACATGTCATGTCAAATAAAGCAACACGAAAACCAATAGTACTAAAAGTGATAATAGCAATAAATATTTATTGAATCATTCCTGAGTTTTATGTGCCATATGACCCAGCTTTAAAATACACACACATACACACACACACACACATTTATTTTAGTTTGTGTATGTGTGCATATGCATATACGTGGTTATCTAACGGTATATGTAGCCAATTCTATAAATTAACCTACATTGTAATTTAAAAGTAAAAATGTATATTTAGGATTTCAAAAATAATTTAAAAATGCCACCACATTGATTGTGGTGCTACACTTCTATAATTTCAGCACCCAGAAGTCTTAGGTAGAAGTGATGTTAAGGCTAGTCTGGCCTACACAGGAAGATGCTTCCTTAAAATGGCTAGAAGAAGGGGGACTCGCAGGCTTTGCTTAGCTAGGGTATCAGCCTGTGGTGGTCAATCCTGACCACCATATATGAGCCGTTTTAAGTAAGCCATAGGTTCTCTGTGCTTAATTTGCATTTGGAGGACTGAGGGTTTCTTATTCTTTTACCTAGTGATTAATGTCGTATATGCCCACATATACTACATAAATAGATGCATAAATATCATATGAATGTAAATTTTATTTATATGAGTATTCAAATGTATTTTAACTTGTGTACAAATAAAATGTTTATATAAATAATATTCTGTAGTGTAATTCTTCAGATACAAGTATACATAGGTATGTGCCTTGTATTGATACATACACACACGCATATATATATATATATATATATATATATATATATATATATATATATATATATATTCTGTATTCCCTCTTCTCCACTGGTTCTGCAGAATGCTGACTAACTTATGAGCCATCACTGAGATGTCAATAGTACTTTATTTGTAAAATCAGGCTTATCTCTTGGATCTTGTTTTGATTGGCTTCTAAATTATCTGATAGAGATACTCAGATGTGACTGATCCAGCCAGGCTCAAGATAATGGGTTTTCAAATTCTATATAACAGCTGTTCATCTGTCCTATTCAAGAAGAGACATTATTAGGAATCCTGTTACTACAGCTTCTTTAGTTTTTATTTATCCCTGTTCTGTCTGACCTACCTCCACACATTATTTTGAATCCAGAAAGCCAGGGTAAGTGTGCTGCTCAGGAATGAAAAGAGTTGGGCCCCAGATAGTTCATGACGACTGAGGTTTGAGGGTAGGGTGGTGGACGTTTTAGTTGTAGTCAGGGTGTTGTCAAGGGGAAATAAGGAAATGTTCATTGACCAGTCCATTTCACATGTTCTATCAGGATAGGTAGCAAGTATGATACTGCATTTTCCCTATAAGGAAAGTAAATGGGGTAAGTCAGTCACACCCACAATGAGTTGTCAGGAAAGTGTCATAAAATGTAGTTCTGGTGTTGCCACCTTAGTAGCCCCTTCTTCCAGTATGCAGTATCATACTTACATATCTTCCACACATGTTTCTTATCATGGTTTGATGTTCAACTATTGACAACTGCTTTTGGTACAAACTCAAGCTGTATTTGATAGTCAAGTAATGTCTTCTATAATACAAATGATATAGCTGGCTATTTTCCACTCAAATTTTGAAAGATGTACCTCATTTTTTTCAAAGGCAGTAAATTGAGGGCATGCTCTATACTGTTAACTCGCATCCAACTTTTTCTTGACCTCCTGAGATAAGATTAACTTTAAAAGCAATTAGCTGATTCATGATTTTTCACCTTTGATATATGGCAGCAGTATTACCCTCCCACCCCAAAAACGGAAATAAGAATTGCAGAGCTGAAATGGACAAAACACTTTTGTGTTAAAAATCTTTATGATCTGCAGAACTTAGAAACTATCACAGGAAACATTGTCACATTCTGGGTAGTAAGAGCCATGACACAATAGTCACAATGCCTTCAATAAGTATAGGAAAAAGCATTTCAGAGAATCAGATAACATACTCCTGCTAAAGTATAAAGAGGGAAGAAACAGTTACAACAGGATCTTGGGATTTTTTTTCCCCTGCAACTTCATTACTCACTGGATTTTTTGTTCTTCAGGCTCTGTGCTCCTTGCTGAATGTCATGTAGGATTTGTTCTATGGCACTTAGGAGAGGCATGAAAATTTATTCTTTGCCCCTGTGGACTTTTGTGGAGTCACTCTGGGCACTCAAATGCCTGTCCTAAATTCACTTTCTACAATCATTTCCCAATGTGCAGTAAGAATAACTGCCAATGCAGGTCCTGTAGAAATATTATTGTCACCATTCTCTCCACATCGCTATTGAACTGTTGTTTAGACAACATTCCTATTGTCTGGAATCATCATGATGTTCTTAATGATTACAATGAAAGCTGATGTAACTTCTTGCATGAACCCTTCTTAAATGTATTCATCCAGAGAGAACATATAAGACCTAAGGTCTTTGAAATTTATTAGGAGGTGCTGTTTTTCTCTACTGTACATTCTTCTTTACTGTAATTTTTATTGCAAGAAGATAAAATTTTAGGTTAAATACTGTCTTAATTAGGGTTTTACTGCTGTGAATAGACACCATGACCAATGCATCTCTTATAAGGCCAACATTTAATTGGGGCTGGCTTACAGGTTCAGAGGTTCAATCCATTATCATCAAGGTGGCAGCATGACAGCATCTAGGCAAGCAGGGTACAGAAGGAGCTGAGAGTTCTACATCTTCATCTAAAGGCAGATAGGAGACTGGCTTCCAGGCAGCACACATCCACAGTGACACACCTACTCCAACAAGGCCACACATCCTAATAGTGCCACTCCCTGGGCCAAGCATAAACAAACCATCACATATACGTAGTCAATAATACCATTATTAGCTTCCTAGCCAGCTTTGTCCTTGTATGACTAGAGTTCTCTGAAATTGTGCACCTTAGTGTGTTTGAAGAAAAAGTGTATATTTTCTAGCTAATATTAGTTGACTATGCCCAGATGTTCAAGGATCAAGTTAATTTTCTCTAATCATTTTAATAATGTTTTTCCTGTCTGGCCTACTTCTATTGCTCTTTTGAATTTGTGAGATGCTTGAAATGTCATCTTAAGGGGCCATTTCTACATCTCACAGAGACGAAACAGTCCCCATGAACATGCTATCTAGAAACATTTATCACTGACAGAGAAGGACATTCTTCTCTATCCATGGGTTTGGTAAACATACATCAATGTTCCATTTCAATCTTGCTGTTCCAGAAATAATAGTAATAGATAGCACTAGCACCAAATAGGCAATTCTGTGTGAGGCAATATGGTTATTGCTTAATGAATCCAGATATTTGCACTTTAGTGGTAGTAAAAGTGCCTTGTAGGTCTGCAATAAAAGAGCTGCTTACTTAACTAAAGATAACAGCGGTGGCCTTTTATTTTTATGGAAGGTACTATTCCCAAGGCCATTTTCATATCTAATGAATGAGTGTGACAAGTATATTAATGTCAGTCCAAGACTAGACCCAGGCTTATCTGCTGATGGCTGCTTTGACATTAAAGTTCCTTGAGAGTGGCTTTGATGTACTCTTCTTACCCAGCAGGGTGGGAAAATTTTCTCTAAGACCCTTCCTTTCCTTTCACATTCTCCAGGATGAGCTTTCTTTTCTAGCCTTTCCAGATCTGGTATTTTCAACAATAATATTTCCCTTACTAAATTTCTGGGCAGTTATATTTGTAGCATCTTCATTTCAGAAGAAGTATACTAATATTAACTCTTTTAATGACTTTGTGAGGTACATGACATTTTTCTCATATTTATATGTGAGAAATAAATGTACTGAAAAATTTCTGAAGTCTCGCAATCTCCAGAATAGTTCATGTGTGGCTAAAACTTATGCCAAGACAAGTCTAAACCTTGACTCCTCTAAGCATCTCATTCAAAGATAAGGTGTACTGGATACAAATGAAGAGAGAATACATGAATTAGATGGCAGTTTAGAGAAAAAGTACACAACGTGACAGACTAAGTGGACAGATGCAGTTTGTAGAAGCTAGGGAGAAAAAAAAATAAAAGGATTCCTAGAGGAGGGGCAAATAAAAATTCCACTTGTGCCTGAAAAAATTTAGATGAATTCTTAGCAGTCTTAGGTTAGAGAATGCAAAAAGATAAATTATTTTGCTCAGAATGAAATCTCAGTCTTTTTGTGGCTAGGTACCTTACCAGCATGCTTAATATCATAAATAATTTCAAATCAAATTTGAAGCTCAATAAAGATCATGTTTTCTCTAAAATATCTTCTTAAGTTTGCTTTTACTAAATCTCACAATATGTATTTACTTGTTTTGTGATTTCTCATAGTCTTTGCTTTCTTTTCCATCAAGGTGTGTGCATGCATGTAGGAAAGCATGGGATTGGATGGGATTGGATCCTTTTTTTTTTTTTTAAATCAAACACACTTGCACTCCTGGCTTTATAACATCTGGCTAAGTCTATCAAAGAAAGCTCAGCCCCTTAAAGGCAAAGCATGTCAGCTGTCACTAAGTTCACATCTGGCATGCCCTCTGATAACCAATTATGCTGTCACTTTTAGAAAATGCAAAAGCCTTTTTGTTGGATCAAAAAAAAAATGGCAAAACAACTTGTAGAGTCTACCTCCAGTAGAAAGACAGGGCATCAAGTGGAGGGATGGGGTTCCCATCCCACAGTCAAAAACTCTGACCCAGAATTGTTCCTGTCTAAAAGAACTGCAGAGACAAAAAATGGGGAAGAGCCTGAGGGCATGGAGGTCTAGTGACAGGCCCAAATTGGGATCCATCTCAAAGAAAGGATCAAAGGCCTGACATTATTACTGATGCTATGGTGTGCTTACAGACAGGAGCCTAGCATGGTTGTCCTCTGAGAGACCCAGCAATCAGCTGATTGACACAGATGCAGATACTTACATCCAAGAAATGGATGAAGTCAGGGACCCCTGTGGTTGAATTAGGGAAAGGCTGGAAGAAGCTGAGGAGGAGGGTGTCCCCATAGGAAGACCAGCAGTCTCAATTAAATTAGACCCCTAAGATCTCTGAGACACTGAGCCACCAACCAGTCAGCATACACTAGCTGGTCTGAGGCCCCAGACATATATATATATATATATATATATATATATATATATATATATATACATCTTATACCACTATTGCATTCATAAAAACAATCTTTGTTTTGTGACCAAAATAAGAAAAGGTTGAAGGTACTATGAGTAGTTTATAGGTTGATAGTAGAGCATATGTTTAACATATATAAGGCTCTGAGTTTGTACACACACCCCCATGCATATTCATACACATAAACTGCCAGACTAGGCAGTCCTCGGACATATATCCGAGGACTGCCTAGTCTGGCTTCTGAGGGAGAAGATGAAGATGTGCTTAATTCTAAAGAGTCTTGAGGGCCCAGGGAGTGGGGAGGCCTAGCAGGGGTGGAATGGGTGTGGGGTAGGGACATCTCCTAGACACAGGAGGGAGGAGGAATACGATGAGGAACTGTGGGAGGGCAGACCAGGAGTGGGTTGAAGATTGGACTGTAAAAAAATAAAAGTAATTTAAAAATATTAAAACAAAAAGTGAATTCACTCAGAAAATATAAACTGAGTGTTTACGTTTATGTGTATGAATATGCATGGGGGGTGTGTACAAACTCAGAGCCTTATATATGTTAAACATATGCTCTACTATCAACCTATAAACTACTCATAGTACCTTCAACCTTTTCTTATTTTGGTCACAAAACAAAGATTGCTTTTATGAATGCAATAGTGGTATAAGATGTTCTTAATTTTCTGTTACTCTTGGACTCTATAAACATGCATAATCAAGGCAAAGAGAGGGAATACATGGGAGTGAAATGTTTAAATGTTGTTGAGGTCAGGGTGATGGAAAAGAAGAAAGTAGGAGAAAAGGTTAAGTAAAATTATGGATTTATGAAAAACTCCTATAAAAACCTATTACTTTATAAGCTAACTAAAAAACTATATTATGAAACATTTAACAAACATGGATAATGGATGGATAATATTGATCACAGAAGCCATAAGATATGAAACTAAAATCCCGGTGTCAGGTGTGGGATAGATGCCTATGAACTATTATTGGTCATAGGGAACATAGGGGTCTCTTAAACAATACAGATTATTGACGTTGGTTTTGGGTTGTTCACAATAGGATGTGAGACCCAGTTGTGATGACATCCATTACTTTAGTTACACATCTTAAAGAAAGCTGGAAGTAAACTTGAAGCTTCCTATTCCTAGCCACTTTTGATAGTTCAAGAGGGTACTCTGCAGGCTACTAGGAAAGAAGGGTTATCCGTGGTCTTTTCCAGCTACGGTCCTTCATTCCTGTAATACTGACTTCCAAACAAAATGCATTCCTTGGTTTATACCAGTATCAATGCCATAAATATGACATAGTATGGCATGACATATATGAGACTACCAACTGCTTTTAAAATGGCTTTTAGTCCAATTCCACAGGCAGTAATTCATGCCTAGCAATGTATACTTGGTCAAAAGCCACTTGACATGTCACAAGGTTTACGTGGCAATACGTACAAATCAGTAGTTTTCAGACTATTCACAAAGTTGCACTGGTATCAGTATTAACTGATTAGCAAAATGTCTATTCTTCCCTATTCTTTATATGTTTCACACTTCTAGCATTTTAGTTGTAGACATTCTGTTCATTACTCCTCAGAAACAGGCATATTTTCAACTCCAAATCATATGTATGTATATTATTTACTTTGAATGCAAACTCAAGGAAGTGGCAAACCAGTGCACAAAACCAAATTAATGCTGGTTACAGCCATCAGTCTAACAGAGGAAACTAATTTCACACTTTCTATTTCAATTCAACTTTTATCAGTACTTCAGGGAAAACATAAGAAAGAAATCATTGACGGTAATTGCATTAAGTAAAATATTTCCATGAAAATAAAAGAGTTGCTCATATTTCCCATTTCAATGCCAGATTCAAAAAATTAAAAGGCAATTTTACATCTATATTTAGCAATCAATCCAGGAATATTAACTAGGGTATTTCAATTCCTTGTCTTTTACTGTCATTGGCTAAATGTTATCATCATCGTCATTATCATGATTATGGATAGTTCTCTGGTTTATTTTCTGGGTTCATTTTTAATTCAATGTAATACCAGATTTCCAGTAAAAATATTTATTGAATGGTTTGTTTGGCCTATAAAATAATGATATACAATGAATATATGTGCTGTTGGAAATTATTTTTTAAATGATTTTTATTAATCATTTTGTTTACATTTCAAATGATATCTCCATTCCCAGTTTCCCCTCTGCAACCGCCCCATCTCATCCTTCCTCGCCTTTGCCTCTATGAGGGTGCTGTTCCACACACTCACCCACTCCTGCCCCATGCTCTAGCATCTCTCTGTGTGGGTACATCAAGCCTCCACAGGAACAAAGGCCTCTCCCACTGATGGCAGAAAAGGTCATCCTCTGCTACATATGTGTCAGGAGCCATAAATGACTCCATGTATACTGTTTGGTTGGTGGTTGAGTCCCTGGGAGATCTGGGTGGTCTGGTTAGTTGGTATTGTTCTTCCTATGTTGCTGCAATCCCCTTTAGCTCCCTCAGTCCTTCCCCCATCTTTTCCATTAGGGTCCCCTGGCTCAGTCTGATGGTTAGCTGTGAGTATCTGCATCTGTCTTAGGTGCTAGCAGAACTTTTCAGGGGACAGCCATACTAGGCTCTGTCATCAAGTGATTCTTGACATCAGCAATAGAGTCTTGGTTTGGTGTCTGCAGATGGGATTGACCCCTAGGTGGGGCCGTCTATGGATGGCCTTTCCTTTAGTCTCTGTTCCAATTTATGTCTCTGAATTTCTTTAGACAGGAACAATTCTGGGTTGAAATTTTTGAGATGGGGTGGGTGGCCCCATCCCTCAACTGGGGTCTGTGCTATTGGGTATTTTGGCTAATATCATCCCTTTTGGGTTCTTGGAGTCTCCCACTTCCCTGGTGTCATAGTCTTCTTGTGGCTACCCCCAGTTCTTCATTCCCCATTGCTACGTCATATTTCTATTCAATTTTTTGACCCTCTGTACTTCTTTCCTGTCCCTTCCCATACCTGATCTTGCACCCTTTTCCACTCCACCTTCTCCCTCCCTCCCACATCATTCCTTCCCTGTACCTACTGTGATTATTTTGTTCTTCCTTCTATGTATGATTAAGGCATCCACACTTTGGTCTTCCTTATTCTTAAGCTTCACATGGTGTGTATGTTGTATCATGGATATTATGAACTTTTGGGCTAGTATTCACTTCTCAGTGAATATATATCATGTGTATTCTTTAGTGTCTGGGTTACTTCCCTCTAGAAAATATTTTCTAGTTCCATCCATTTGTCTGTGAATTTCATGAAGTCATTGTTTTAATAGCTGAGTAGTACTCCATTGTGTAAATGTACTACATTTCCTGTATCCATTCTTCTTTTGATAGACATCTGACTTGTTCCCAGCTCCTGGCTGCTATAAACATAAATACGGCTGCTATAAACATAGTGAAGCTTGTGTCCTTGTTATATGTTGGAGCATCTTTGTGTATATGCCCAGTAGTAGTATAGCTGGATCTTCAGCTATTTCCAGTTTTCTGAGGAACTGCCAGATTGTTTTCCAAAGTGGTTTTACCAGCTTGCAATCTCACCAGCAATGGAGGAGTGTTCTTCTTTCTCCACATCCTTGCTAGCATCTCCTTTATTCTGTATTTGTATAACTGTGTGTTGGGAATGAAGGAGCTTTGAAAATAAACAGGTCGAGATTGTTAAATGTAAACACATTTGTCCTTATTCCAGATGAAAATAAGCTATCAGTCTATGTGGGATGATGCTATACTGTCAGGTTATTGAGGGTACTTTTATTCCTATTTCCTATTTTTCATGACCACTTTAGCTGTCATTTCTCTAAACTGGATCATCATCATTGATGAATGTATTTTCTTCTAGTACTAGGTTTTTTGTTTGTTTATTTGATTGTTTGTTTGTTTTTTGTGTTTTGGTTTTTGTTTTTTTGAGACAGGGTCTCTGTGTGTATCCCTGGCTGTCCTGGAACTCATTCTGTAGACCATGCTGGCCCCGAACTCAGAAATCCGCCTGCCTCTGCCTCCCAAGTGCAAGGATTAAAGGCATGTGCCACCACTGCCCGGCTCTTATAGTACTAGTTAAGGCAGTGCATATTCTAACTGATTTCTATAGTTAGCCCTTAACTAGGGGACATTTTGTTCTCCATGGAACATTGTTTAATCTCTGGGAAAGAAATGTTAATAGCATTTCATGAGTGGAAATCTGGAATGGTGCTAAGCTAATGTGTGGGACAGCATTTGGCAAATTTTAGTTACCTGACCTAAAGTATTAACAGAAATAAAAGTTGAGAAACTGTAGACTAAATACAGTGGTATAGATAACTTGGCAGAAGTAATCTTTCTTATACCCTGCCTACTTTTTCTTTAGCCCTTTACTCTTGGGAAAAGTCATGTTTTAAGTGCATTTAAACAAACCTATGATGAGACCCAACTATTACTGACATCAACTATCATGTAATGCTACCTATCTGAGTAGAATTTTGGAAGATGCATTCTTGCTTTCCCCTCTGTGGTTGACTATACCCTCAGATGGTGATCCATGATAAAGCTTTCCATCCTTATGCTTCTTTTGTCATATATTTTGTTCCAACAAAGAGTAAGGTTACTACTATAGATTGTAAGCTTCTAGGTAATCCACCCCTAAACATCTGCGATACAGGTGTGTGTGTGTTTGTGTGTATGTGTGTGTGTGTGTGTGTGTGTGTGTGTGTATGTGTGTGTGTGTGTGTGTGT
>NC_034602.1:34006853-34010682 GCF_900095145.1 Mus pahari | reverse complement strand
TGTGTGTGTGCATGTGTGTGTGTGAATGAGAAAAGAGTGAGTGGAAGCGAAAGACAAAGAGAGAGAGAGACAGACAGACAGACAGACAGAGTCAGAGAGAGATAAAGAGAGAGAGAGAGAGCATTCAGTATTTGCTTTCAAGCTTTGAAAGTACTTGCTTAGTAACAATTTGTAGATTGCATGCCATATTGTCAACTTACAGTCTCACTGATATCTCTGGGAGTTAACAATTAGCTAAATTTTTTTGTGTTCTTTATAGTAATTAGGTCTTTGTTGTCAAGGACCAGCCTAAGATTTGAGAGGAGTTCTGAGGAAGGGGTGTTTGGGAGCAGAAAATGTGGGACTTGAAGTCAATAGTGGGTACAAGCTGATGGCCTTGTGTTCTCCTCTAGACAGCTCTACAGAGATCTACACAGAGCTCAGCTCTTGCAAACTAACACCCAGACTTATATTTGCATATCAGTTCAATCATCCACCTCAGGTTTCTTTTTGATTATCCCATTATGATCTTAGCCCTTTGATTCTTAGAAAGGACAGTAAGTATACTCTTAAGCACAGTAATGAGTTCAGAAATTTGCCCACCTTTGTAAGCACAGATAATAAGCTAGTTGGGTGGGATCCAGCTTTGAGTTTACCATTCCAACCAGGCTTGGGCCTAAGCTTGCTCTGTTTCAGGCTGACCTTGAACTCAGAAATATGCCTGCCTTTCTAAGCACAAAAAATAAACTTATCTGGGTGGATTCTTGCCCTGCAATAATCATTCCCTATATCTCTTTATCTCCTTACTGCCTAAAAATCTTTCTGACACTCTAGCTCATAGTGTAGCTGCCTTTGTTCTTTTAGGTCCTTGGAGCCCCTCATATGATTCATATTACATTCTTATATTTTACATAGTTGAGAAATCCTGTTTATACATTTCTGAACTCATGTTTTCAGTTCTTTCCCACAGCCTTAAGGGCTGTCTTGAAGGTCATATCATTTACCATTTTACATATCCTTGCCTTCTAGACTTACATTGCATTTAATTATTATGGAGTCAAAACCTTGTCAGGAAGAACATTGCCCAATAACCTTGGCAGGGAGAGTATTTCCCAGAGCAGGAGCATAAAGTAAGGTTTGTACACTATTATACAAACAAGCCTTAACCTATCAACTGTCAACAAGTGTGGAGGTCCACACCCTGCTAGCTCTGATCCAGGGGCATAACTGTTTCATTCCAGTGCTTCCACAGTGCAAGACTTGACACTATGTAACTTTCTTTCTTCAACAACAACAACAACAAAAAAGTGCATTACCCCAAGACTAAGAAGTTAATTATTTCTGAGAACCAAGTCTTTTCACTGCCTCAAAACGTTTGAAGCTTTCAGTGAATCGGACTGGCTGCTGCCTAGCTCACATGCCACTTAACTCAAATTGTGGGAAAATACTTTTTAATGAAAAAAAAATCCAATTTTAAAAAAAAATTAGTAAACATCACACTTATATAAATTATATAATGAATTTAAATATATATATTATAATTACATATTATATATAATTATTAGTTTTCAACAGATTTATATATTCTTAACAAAGTGCCAGAACTTGTATACATGTTGCCCACCAAATTATGTTATTATGAAGTCACTATTTTTTCCTTAAAGTACTTTATCTTCTTCCAAAAGGTGTTTTCCTTTTTTCTTTCTGAACTAAACCAGAAGTATTTTAATTTTGATGACTAGTTCTTATTTTATCTCCAACCAAATTAGTCCCCCAGGGGTAAAGTGCATTTTTAACAGTTTTAATTTTTATTGAATTAATAACCAACAGATTGGTGTAAGTATAATTTGCCAGGGTCAAGATGATAATAGTGATTTGATGAACATTGATAATGATATATTGCAGGTTGTTTTAAAACCAACATATTAGTTGAAAAACACTTTGGAAGATGGGTTTATGATTGCTGTGTTTGACCCAGGGAGGAGAGGTACCTGATAATGAGAGTAAATGGGTCAAGAACCAGAATTCAAAGAATTCTGAAAGTTAATCCATTCACAACTGCTATAGACATGCTACAATTAAGATAATTCCATCTAATTTCCCTAAATTAGGTTATAGGATATCTGCAACTTTACTGCTGGTAAGACACTGAGCTGCTGGGCTATGTTTTCCTCTTGCTGATATTCATCTGAGAATTATCTATTATAGCTTAAAGGAGGTTCTCTTCTGCTCTTATTTTTGAGACGATATTATAATCACATAATTTCTCTTTCCCCATTCCTTCTGCCGAACCCTCCCAATTTTCCCTTTTGGTTCCGTTTCAGATTCCTGGCTTGTTTTTTCTTTGATTGTGAACATGGATATATGTATATGTTCATAAATATGGGTTCCTATGTATAATCTTCTCAGTCTGTATAATAGGTGGTATCTCTTTGCGGTATTTATATGTGAATTTAACTCTGAGTCCCTGAGAACTCAGGCAACAGAAAATGGTTAAGTATTTTAATGACAGTACCCTAGACAAAAATCTTGTATTGAGAGACAAAATTTTCAATTTTTTCTTCAGGAAATGATATCCTTCATAGAAGTGTTTGGTTTCACAGGAGAAAAAAAAAAAGTGTTATAAAAGCGGGGAAATGTCTCCAAGGGCTGACAGGACAAAGAGAACCTGATCACTGAGAAAACATGGGAAGAATAATAAACAAATTGTTTTGGCATTCATGTTTTCTATTCACTTCTCCAAAAGAACTTCAGTTTCACCATTTTTTGGTTGTCTTTTGTTTTTGTTTTTAATTCATGGTTCTTTGCATGTGCCCTATGGACTCTGACAGCTCACAAAACTGATATCCATACCCTCCCTTGACTTGAAGTCAGTGGATGGGCAACTGAAATGACCTTGTCATATACAGAAAAAAATATTGGTCATTTTTTTTCTGTTACTGTCACATGGAATTAAGGGGTGATTCTTAAAGTTTGGTTATATAGTAGAAAGAGATTCTGATATTTTTGAGAATCCAGGATGTAAACATTTCTTGTTGAAAGCTACTGAGAAAAGAATTGTTTATCATCATAAAATAATGTCAAGAAAACTTACTGAAGCTGTAATCAAAATTATTACACTGCCAATCCTAAGGCCATTCTAAGTATATAATTATGCAAACCATATCCATAATCATAGTTCATTACTGTGCACACATACACAACTTCTAAGCTATTGTGTAATTAAAGTAAACCATCTGGTTAGAAGGCTTGGTACAAATATCTCACTAGAATTTCACATTCATGTGTTTCTACCATTCATGAGTTGTGCTATATGCACAAAGGGCACCTAAATATTTGGAGTGTATGTTTTAAAACTTCATAAATAATCATACATGAGGTGGATTTCAAACTTTTCAGGTTTCTATCTTGAATTCCTATATGATTCTGAGTTAAATTAGATAGATATTTAATTTAGTTTAATACCAAGTGGATATTATGAGAACACCAGCTTGTAAAATCACTTCATGTAGCAAAGGATGAGCTATGTGCTCCTGATAGTCTGGTCATGTTGGCTTTTGATGGTCATTGATGACTATGGAACATAAGAAGATGGTAGTACACAGTGAAACAGGATCCAGAAAAGGAGATTTAACCATTGTGTGTGCATATTTTTGGTAACTTGAAGTTTCTCTATTTTATAATTTAAATATAGTTTTTCTTTCTTTTCTTTCTTTCTTTCTTTTTTAATTTAACTGATATCACAAGATTTTGTTAAGAGCTTGGGTCTGACTGAACAGGAAATGTGTTACTGGGTTTTATGTTTCAAAACCAATGCTAGGCTCAGTCTCTGTCTCTTCTTTCTGTCTCT
>NC_034602.1:34004220-34006734 GCF_900095145.1 Mus pahari | reverse complement strand
TCTTCTCTTCTCTTCTCTTCTCTTCTCTTCTCTTCCCGTCTCCTCTCCTCTCCTCTCCTCTCCTCTCCTCTCTTCTCCTCTCCCTCCGGCTATTCTTGGGGATCAGAGTGTAGATCTCTCAGCTACTTTTCCAGCACCATGTCTGCCTTCATGCTGCCACAGTAACTTCTGTGATGATAATGCACTAACCAAATGAAACTGTAGGCAAGTTCCCCAATTAAAAGCCTTCTTCTATAAGTTTCCTTACAGAAAAGTGATGCCTCTTCACAGAAATAGAAAGGTAACTAAGACACACGATATCATAGCAGATACGCTGGGGGTATCCTTGACTTTCCTAAAGTGCTAATTTTTTGGAGAAGCCCTCTTTCTCTATTTGTTCTTTGCTACTTCCCATATAACTTTATTTAGTCTTTTGAAATATACCATCTGAAGTTCTTGGTGTATCACAAAGCAAAGAAATTACTGTGATAAAATCATCCCTTATTCTAAAACATTTTGACTATCTCAAGAAGAAATCCATCACCCTTTAGAGGAGTTACACCCTATTCTTCCTCCTACTATCAGGAAATCACGAATCTACTTTGTATCACTAAAAAATTACTGGATGTGGACAATTTATATGAATGACATCATGTAATTAAATCATGTTGGCTTTGCACTCAGCACAATATTTTCATAGTTCTTATATAGTGTTGGATTCAGCAGAATGCTATTCTCATATGAATAAATACATTTCAGTGAATGAGTTTTAATTAAATTATTTATTTATTGCCTAGGCAACATAAATAATAATAGCATTTTTTCTTCCCTTTTTTTCTATAGGGAAAAATGCTTTAATTTCCAGTGGCTGTTTGTCCACAAGTATGGTTGCTAGGACACTTAACATTAAGGTATGACTTTGACAAGATGTTAAGTTGTTCTACCAAATGGATATGCACATTTTCTTTCCCACCAAAGATGTATGAGGGACTTTGTTCTTATCATCCTTACCAGCATTCATTAACATTCATGATAACTAGTGATTTTTCTATCCATGTGCTGACTGGATATTACTATTGACATAGTAAGGTACAGTGGTTTTTTCCTATACTTCTATGGTTCACAAGAGTCTAGTCTCTTTCAGAAAGGTGCTCCGCAGAGTGGCACATTTCCTCCAATTGACACTTGGTAGCCACTTAAACCTATGAATGTTTGGATAGATGTCTAATAAAATGAACCCACAGTTTATAGTATCACACTACATATGTCCACAGCCTCCAAACTAGCCCAAGAGCTTTACTTACTCCTTCCCCATTTTCCATTAAGTCCTACTCAAACTCCACTCAATCTTCCTATATTCATAATATTTGAGTTTCTTTATACTTACTAGTTGAAAATATTCTTAACATATTTTAGGTGTTATACAATTATAAAGTAATGGACTTTTAAATCTAGTCTTCAAAATTTTAGGGTTTATTTTTCAGGTCATCTTTTTAAGCAGTAGCTTTCAATTTTGATCTGATAAAAATTGTTTTGGGGGCTGGGGAGATGGCTCAGCGGTTAAGAGCACTTGCTGCTCTTCCAGAGGTCCTGAGTTCAAATCCCAGCAACCACATGGTGGCTCACAACCATTCATAATGAGATCTGATGCCTTCTTCTGGGGTGTCTGAAGACAGCTACAGTGTACTTACATATAATAAAGAAATAAATCCTCTTTTAAAAAATTGTTTAAATATCAACTTTTATTTCTGGGATTTTAATGGTATCTGAAATTCTATTATTAAGGTCACAAATATTTATGTCAATATTTTCATTGACAAATTTATATTTTATTTATTAAAATTACATCTTTGATACTTATATTTGTGTGTATATGTTTGTAAATAAATGATTTCTGTAACTGAATTGTCTTGAAATTTTATTGAAATCAATTAGCCTGAAATGTATGGGCATGGGACATACTTCAAATTCAAATCTTCTCATTCAACCATCTCTATGATACTAACACTATATTGCAATTGTTATTGCAATGAAGACTATAGGTCTTAATATATTTTAAAACATAAAAGAAGAAATTCAAAGTTTTATTCTTCTGTTTTTTTAAGATTCATTGGACAGTTATATGTTTTTATACTTACATATGAAGTTTTGAATGAACTTTTCTAGTGAATAAAAATGACTGTAAATTTTAAAGTAGATAGATTAAACCACTCTTTCAGATATCATCTTGTTCATAGTATGTTACCACCTGATTGATTTTTGTTGATCTTTTCTTGTATTTGGATTTTCATTTTTACAGTCATAATCTATGTTTTCCATGAATAAAGATGAAGTTTTCCTGAAGATTTTTTCCTTGTGATGTTATCATGACTTTAAAAAAAATTTAGGCTGGTGAGATGGCTCAGTGGGTAAGAGCACCCGAGTGCTCTTCCAAAGATGCAGAGTTCAAATCCCAGCAACCACATGGTGGCTCACAACCATCCTTAATGAGATCTGACTCCCTCTTCTGGAGTGTCTGAAGACAGCTACAGTGTA
>NC_034602.1:33960249-34003315 GCF_900095145.1 Mus pahari | reverse complement strand
CTCAGCCTTGCGCCGGGCCCTGTGCTAAGGGCCGTACCGCACAGACAGTGACCAAAGCCCAGGCTAAGGCCGCTCGCCTCAGAGCACAGAGCAGGGAAGGAAGGAAGGAAGGAAGGAAAGAAAGAAAGAAAGAAAGAAAGAAAGAAAGAAAGAAAGAAAGAAAGAAAGAAAGAAAGAAAGAAAGAATGAATGAATGAATTTTAACCCACCATCAAGGTTGCTCTGGCAAGAGATCACATCCAAAGACCTAAGTCTGTTTGATCAATCTGAAATGCTGACATGCCACACACATTTAATTCCTCTTCCTGGAATACAGTCATGCTCTGAGTAGACAACCTTTAATCCCAAACAATGAAGATAAAATTAGTTTATAAAAGGATGCAGCCAAGTTTGAAAGTTATCTTTAATTCAGTGTCATAGTGACAAATGAGAAAAATAATGGGGAGAATGAGTCATAGAATATATCCAGCTCTCATGAGAACAGCACAGTAAGGAGAAGCAATTTAAGAGCAGTACAGGGAGTTCAGTTCCATCAAATGAGAGTCTGTGCCGTGAGTATCGTGCAGTGGAGCTGAGCTCATGAGTTCATGTAATTCAGTAAGTCAGATGATGGAGTTGAAGCCAGAGAAAAAGGAGTAACCGAAGATTAGAACAAATTACCATAGTTAGTTTGAAGTCAAGTTGAACAATTCAGTGAGAAGCTGAAAGAAGTGAGATTTAGCAAGTCAGCTTGGAGAGGAGTTTGAGCCAAAAGAGCTGAGGTAAACCACACAGTCAGAATTCAGAAAGAGCCAGAAAGGGATATCATAGGTAATAAGCCTCTGAGATGACAATTACTTTTGACAAATAAAAGTTACTTTATAAATATATTGTATAACTGTAATTATAATATAATTGTATAATTGTAAAGTCTTACAGGCTGCTGTCTACTTAATCTATCAATGGCTATCTGTGAATGGAAAGTCCTTGAATCTAGTAATTACTCAGTCCTAAGAGGCTGGGTATCTCAGCTAGTTTTCTGTATAAGCTTGAACCCAAGGAATGATTATATTGGCAAAGTGAAAGCAAACAGTTGAAGAACAAATGAACTCTTTTTCTATTGTCCTTACATAGGCTTCCAGCAGAAGGTATGGCCCAGATTAAAGATGTGTCTCAAGATATGGATTAAAGACCTTGTCAACCTGTATTAAAAGATATATATGCTGCCGCATGATCTAGATCAAAGGCATGTTTTCTGCCTGCCTCAAGATGCAGACCACAGGCATGCACTCCATTTCTGAATTGTAGTTCATTCCAGATATAATCAAGCTCACCACCAAGAATCTCCTCCACAGATATCATTCTATGTGCACAAAGTTCATACATTAAAATCCCAATCCCTTACTACCTCTTATCGCCATATTCAGAAAATACGTTTCTTGGAGTTGGTTTGTTCTATTATGATAAACACCATGACCAAACACTTCCAAAGTGATAAAGGGATTATTTTAGTTTATAGTTCTGAAAGAATAATGCAGGTCATTTTGGGGAAGGTATGGCATAGTAATAGGAATAGGAACTTGGTTTATCAAGTTTTATCCATAAACAGGAATCAAAGAGAGAAGAAAGTGAACAGAGGCTATACACCCTTAGGGCTCATGCCCAGTGATGTACTTCCATTGAAGGCCTACATCCTATAAGTTCTTGAACTGCTGCACGCACCCCTGCCACAACAGCATGACCAACTGAGTGACAATTGTTCAAATGAGCCATTAGAAGA
This sequence comes from Mus pahari, assembly GCF_900095145.1. Taxonomy (NCBI): domain Eukaryota; kingdom Metazoa; phylum Chordata; class Mammalia; order Rodentia; family Muridae; genus Mus; species Mus pahari. The sequence continues at coordinate 34,001,556 of NC_034602.1, read as the reverse complement.
CATTTTTCATTCAAAATACTCTATCTTGTAAGTATAAGTCCCTGAGTTAGACCCAGAACCTAGGTAAATAGCTGATAAGGTAGTCCACATTTAAGTTCCCGCATTGTAAAAGAATGCAAGAAGCTCTGTGGGACTCACTGACCAGGCAGTGGATCATAATTGGTGATATCGAGGCCAGTATGAGACCCAATCTTAAAGATGGTGGACAGTGTTACTGAGAATGAGTCCTGAGATTTTTCTCTGGTTTCCACACACATGTGTACCAGTACACACATAAACACATATACATATTAAGAAAGAAAGAAAGGAGATATTAATTAGCTGACACTTTATTATAAGGGTTTTTCTTTGTTTTACCAATAGAATTGAAACCTCGTCTGTGATACTTCCTTATGGCTGCCACAGTCTTGAACATTGTTGAGAGACACTGTGGCCAAAGCTTATAAATGCTTATTATAAAACAAGGAAATTAGTTGGAGCTTGCTTACTGTTTCTGAGGTTTAGTTTATTTTCATGTTGGTAGGAAATATGGCAACATACAGGCAGACATAGTGTTGTGGAAGTAGCTTGAATGTTCTATATTTGGGTGTATAGGCAGCAGGATGAGAGAACACAGTGCTTAGCTTGGGCTTTTAAACCCTCAAAGCCCACTTATATTGATACATTACCTAAGTGGTTTCAAACAGTACCACTCCCTGATGACTAATCTTTCAAACACATGATACTAGAGGGGCCATTGTTAATTACACCACTGCAGTCACAGTCAACTAATATCAGAATTCTGTTTATAAGGTAGGCCTCTGTAACAAAAAGCTTGACTTTTACTTTATTCCAGGAGTTTAATGTAACCTGTTACATCTTATTTTTTTCAATCTATTTCCTTATTTTCCTTGTGAGTTCTTTTTAGATTCATTGATTATTAAGAATTTCTTTTGAATATTTTTCAATTTGTAAGATTCCTTTTAGCATATATTTCTAATTTCTTAAATCATTTTAGTTCCAGATTATTCTAAATATTGGCCTATGATCATTATTTACAGTGTGCTTATTGCTTTATGCAGAATATTTGAAGATCTTTAGTCCTACACTGTCAATGATACCATTCAACACTCCATACTGATGTTATAGGTGTGGATAGGAGGTAAGTCTAGAGGAAGCTTGCTGAAATTTTCAGATGCCTGGATTCCAGAACTTGAGACAAAAATATAGTGGTAGACCCTGAGCTCGTGTCTCTAGCTGCATATGTAGCAAAAGATGGCCTAATCAGCCATCACTGGGAATAGAGGCCCCTTGGTCTTGCAAACTTTATATGACCCAGCACAAGGTAAGGCCTGGGCCAAGTAATGGGAGTGGGTGGGTAGGGGAGCAGGGGCGGGGGGGGGGGTATAGGGAACTTCCAAGATAGCATTTGAAATGTAAATAAAGAAAAAAAAATATATATATATAGTGGTAGAAATAGATATTTTAAGAAGAGAAGGGCACACTGAAGAATGTCAGTGGATAGAAGAGCTGGGAAATCTTAGAAGCTAAAATGCCTCTTGTCCAAGAACAGCTCTGATCCTTTTTGAGTTATTTACATACTTTCTACCATCTCCAACATTTGCATATTGTGTGCTTTCTTGTGTATGATTTCTCTTATATGTGTCTCTGGTTAAGATGTTTCTAAAAGTTCTCCCAACAGGCTTCATCATTCATACCAATCTTCTTTTTTGTTAATTTATTATTTTTTAATTTTTAATTGTATTTTACAGTCCAGACTTCATCCCACTCCCAGTCTGATCCTGACCTATCCCTATCCATACCTCCTTCCTCCACTGTCTCAAGAGGATGTCCCCACCCCACACCTCCACCCTACAAGGCCTTCCCCCTCCCTGGGGCCTCAAGTCTCTTTAAGGTTAGGTGCATCTTCTTTCACTGAGACGTGGCAGTCCTCTACTTTGTGTGTGTGTGTGTGTGTGTGTGTGTGTGTGTATGTCTCATATCAGCTGCTGTATGTGAAAAGTCAGCTTAGGAACTTTGGGAAGGTCATGAAACACTTGCCCCTCCAGAAGGGCAAGGCTAATTAACATTTCTCAGACAATGGGGCAGAACTGACCAACCTGTGGGTGAGGACAAATTCCACAGGACTAACCTTGCTCACTTTCACACAAGGGAAGTCCTTGTCACTTCATTCTCTAAAGCCCAATCAGTTTAAAAGGTGCACTGTTCCACCAATCATATTGTGCCTAGTTGCTGATGCTCTCTATTCTGCCCCTGGTAACCATATAAAAACTCACTGAACAGGTACCGAGGGTCACCACCTCTCCTTTGGGTTCCAGTGCACTAGAACAATAAATTCCTCTTGCTTTTTGCATCAATCCCAGCTCCATGTGGCTCACTCAGCGGGTCCCCAGTAAGCTAAGGTTCCCTGGAGTCTTACATTTGCTACTAATACTAACTGTTTTCTCTTCCCACTAAGCACTTCTGCCATTATAACACTCCACTTCAGCTGGAAGGTTGTATTACTTTCAAAAAATAATGAAAAAAATGACTAATAGCACTCAATGTTCTTTCCCTGTTACTTATGTTTAAAACATGTCAGTACAAATTTAAGAAGTACAATTTAGTTATAAAGACGTTTACATTTCATTAAACATTTTCTCCATACACTAAAATTTTCATTTGTCATAGAAAATATAACAAGTTATATTTTATTGTACTAGATACAAATAAATCTTCCAAATATTCAATAACATAGCATACCAAATATTTCTGGAAGACTGAAATATAGCTATTGCAAAAGCTAATGAAGTTGATTTTGTACAATTTTTTGAGACAAATGTGTTTATTCTAGTCTGTTTGTGCCAGATATTGAATGTAGTAATTGGAGTTTTCCTAATACACTACTATTATGGAAGTCTTGAGGCAGGTGTATTCATATCAGATGATGGATATCTCACATTTTCTTCCATGGAATGTAAAATAAACTTTACTATGGTTGTATATGTTGTTTAGTCTTTGAGGTAGGGTCTCTTATTGACCTGAACCTTGAAGGTTCAGCTTGATCAGTTGAGCACTAATGTACTGCCCAGGCTCTAGAGTGGAACTACAAAAGCATGTTTTAAGGATCCAATTTTTAAAAATAGGGTTCTACTTACCCTTCCCCCAGCATAGACTAGGCTAAATAGACTTTGAGTGCTTGCCACAATGGTTTTACAACCTAGCATTGCATTTACAATTTCCTACAGGAGCTTTGAGGAATTGACCATCTGCTGAGCTTGCTTTGCAATTTAATCCAGCTGAAACAAAGGATGTGTCTGTGTTCTTTCCCTATATAAACACAGTGCTGAATATTAAACTTTGAGCTTTGATCAGAACCTTTGTCTTGGCTTCATCCTTCTCTTACACTGTCCTTTTTCATTTCCAGCCCCCTTTTCAGGTAACCCAGCTCATTCATGGTGGCTGGAGGCTGGACAGTTATAGTTGTTGCCTGAACAAGGGGACTGAAAATGGGGGGACCCACTGAGAAATTTTGCATGGTGGTAAGCAAGGAACAGCATTAATGCTAACACTAGTTGGAGGCTGTTGTTGCAGGAGGTGCATTAAGGGAACACAGCTAGGCTGAAGCATTGTTGACACTGACTTCACCTAGGGGTGCCAGCACAAATGGGATAGGGGAATTCTATGTAGGCATTTGTCTGCAGCCAAGAATTTTATCAGGTGAGAGGAGCAGGGTTAAAAAAATAAAAAAGATTTAAAAAAAAAAAAAGATAGCTCAAGTAGATTTATGCTGTCCATGGTTCCTAGAAGTAAGAATGGTAAATATACAAATGACATGAGAAAGTGAGAGAAAGAGAGAGAACAGGTTTCGGCAGTTGTCCCCTGTCTGAGACATGTTAGAAAAAGAGAGGGAAAATGGATATAAGCTATTTCAGAGCTCTCCCAGGGAAAGGAGGAAATCGAGACACACCCTGCTTCCTCTCTGGCTCCTGTTGGAGATATTTAGGTCACTTTGGAACATCAAGTTCTCTTCCCACTCCATCATTTCTCTTCCAGCTCTGTCTATTGTGTATTCTTGGTGCACCAATCTGTCCATGTGTGTCAATTTATGTCTATTTTTGTTTAGTTGTTTGAATAATTTTTGTTTTCTTTGATGTTCAAAAGAACTTTATCTGCTGGCTGTCCACCCCTTGATTTAGTTTAACTTGTTTAAAAGGCAGTCTCAATTTGCACAGCAGAGACTGATAAGTTACCATGTGCTGTAGCTGGGAGTCAAGCACAGCAAGAGAAGCCCTGCCAGGGGCTTGAAATTACAGTTAGAAAAAGTAAGAAAATTTTGTCTCGTCTCGTCTAAATATATAAGATGTATGTGGCCACTCACCTCATGTTTGTTTCTAACTCATTTTAAAGGTATAGATATGGTCTGGCTATGACTGCTGCCTTGCAGGGGACTACAGTAAACATTTACAACTGAGTTAATGCAAAGCTCAGAGCAAGCTCAGCAGAGGCTTATGTGTGGCACTCCTTTTGTCTTGGTAATCTTGACTAGCCCCTAGAAAGGTGTTTATTGCCTTGCTTGCTCCTTGGGGAGGGGTCAGCTTCTGACCACAAGGCACTCACCACAGACAGCTTTTAGAGCCTTGAACCTACTTCCTAGCCAAAAAATCCATTTCTGAATTTATCAGAGCAACCCCCAAAAGCGTAGGATTGAGCCTCAGTTCCACCACCCATGCAGTACTGACTCCAGAAATGGAGTTTAAACCATGCCTCCCCACGTTTTTTGGGCCCTTGCCTCAAAGGACCTGGGTGTTACTTTTAGACTGAAGTACCACTATTAGAAAAGGATTGGAGATCTATCCAGATGCTATAGATAATGATTATGCAGGAAAAATATAAATTATGGCTGCCTCCCCCATGGCATTACAACTGAACCTACTAACAAAAGGATTGCTCAACTTATTTTACTTCCCTTACATCTGCTACTTTCCAAATTTGTTAGAGTAAGAGAGGACAAGGTGGCTTTGGTTCTTCTGATGTGTTCAATCTATTACTACTAAGAGATCTAGCCTTACATTACTAATTGAAGAAAAAAAAAGCTTTTAAGGATTAATAGATGCTGGAGCTGATGTACTTACTCACCTCCAAGGGATTGGTTATTTCATTAACTGAAAACAAAGTTCAAACTTCAGATGTATGGAAGGTTAATGACACTAGGAACGTGTGAGGTCATTATAGCCTGGCTTGCCTACTCTAGCTGCCATTCTAGGAAATGCACATAGAATTATTATGGATTTGGAGGATTGTTTTTATACTCTTCCTTTGCTTTTTGATGTTGTAATAAGTTTACATTTAGTGTGTCAGCTTGTAATTTTAAAGAACCCATGAGGCAATATAATTGGAAAGGATTTGCCTCAAGGAATGGATAACAGCCCTTACATTATATTTAAAATGGGGAACGAAATACCCATGGAAGGAGTTACAGAGACAAAGTTTGGAGCTAAGACAGAAGAAAAGACCATCCAGATACTGCCCCACCCGGGGATCCATCCCACATACAACCACCAAACCCAGACACTATTGCATATGCTAGAAAGATTTTGCTGACAGGACCTTGACATAGTTCTTTCTTGTGAGTCTATGCCAATGTCTGGAAAATACAGAAGTGGATGCTCACAGTCATCTATTGGCTGGAACACAGGGCCCCTAATGAAGGAGCTAGAGAAAGTACCCAAGGAGCTAAAGGGGTCTGCAACCCTATAGGATGAACAACGATATGAACTAACCAGTAACCCCCAAAGCTGTGTCTCTAGTTGCATTTGTAGCAGAGGATGGCCTAGACGCCATCAATGGGAGGAAAGGCCCTTGGTATTCCAAAGATCATATGCCCAGTACGGGGGAATGCCAGGGCCAGGAAGCAGGAGTGGGTGGGTTGGGGAGCAGGGAGGGGGGAGGGTATAGGGGACTTTGGGGATAGCATTTGAAATATAAATGAAGAAAATACGTAATAAAAAATGTTTCTGCTTCGATACAAGAAGTTAGGACTTTGAATACTTCAGTGAATATTATTCATTACATGGGTGGTATTTTATTAGCTGATCCCTCTGATGGTGTTCACTACAAGCCTTTGTTCTTATACAACAAGCCTTAAAATTTTGGAGTAGTTTTTGCCTCAGAAAAGATTCAAAGGCAATATCTTTTTCAATATTTGGGGTCTCAATTATATTCTAATCAAATTGTGGCATGGAAAATTTAAATAAGAGTTTACTTACTAAAATGATTTTCAAAAGCTGTTAAGAAATATTAATTGGCTAAGAATTCATCTTAAGCTTACCACAGGAGGATTTAAACCTCTGTTTGATATTCTCAAGTAGTTTGCAAATCCTAATTCCTGTGGACAATTAACTGATGACAGACAAATTGATTTGCAGAAGGTAGAGGAAGCTATTAGCCAGCAACAGATACATTGTATAGACTATGATTATTTCTGGGCTGTCCCACAGCAATTCTTTGGCAAAAGGGACCATTAATGTGGATTCATCTTTCTTCATCTCCAAGTAAAAATTTAACACCATATCATGAAGCTGTTGATGTGTTAATACAGAATTGTGTGATAGAGTCAAGAAAGTATTTTGGAAAGAATTTCCTAAGAACCTGATAAAACATTTATTCTTTATTTCAAACAGTAATTGTACTGGCTAATTTTGTGTCAACTTGACACAGCTCGAGTTATCAGAGAAAGGAGCTTCAGTTGGGGAAATGCCTCCACAAGATCCAGCTGCAAGGCGTTTTCTCAATTAGTGATCAAGGGGGATATGCCCTTGTGGGTGGTGCCATCAAGAAAGCAGGCTGAGCATGCCAGGAAAAGCAAGCCTGTAAAGAATATCCCCCCATGGCCTCTGTATCAGCTCCTGCTCCCTGACCTGCTTGAGTTCCAGTCCTTTCTTCTTTCAGTGATGAACAGCAATGTAAGCTGAATAAACCCTTTCCTCCCCAACTTGCTTTTTGGTCATGATGTTTGTGCAGGAATAGAAACCCTGACTAAGACAGCAATTAAATTGGTTATTACAGAATACTGATATTTGGCCTACTGCATGTGCAATTCTTTTAGGCAAAAATGAAAAGTTGTTATAATTTTCCCCTATGAATACTTTTGTATTTTCTATAGTTTTGTGTATATAGCCAATAGAAAATATGCTTACTGTATTTACAGATGGCTCGTCTAATGGGAAAGCAGCATATGTGATTGGATCACCTGTTTATTTTCTCGAGTTTCCCTCATGCTTCACAAATAATTGAATTACATGTTATAGCCACTGTTTTTGAACTGTTGAAAATCCAAGCTTTTAATTTGTATATTAATAGCCAATATATAGCTCATTGTTTGTAATTGCTTGGAATTTTTCCCATTTCATACAGTGCTAATTCTCAAATTTTGCAATTATTTATGGAAATACAACTCAGTTTAAGAGAATGTACTATTCCTTAACTTTATAGGACATTGAAGAGCTCATACTGGATTGTCTGGACTGACCTCTTAGGGCAATGCCGCAGCAGATTTGTATACCAGGCAGATTATAGGCCTTACACAGGAACAATTGGCCATAAAATCTCATTCTTTACATCATCAAAATAGTAATTTGAGACAACAATTTGGATTTCTAGAAATAATTCACATCAAATTGTGAAGACTCAATATCCTCAATATTTACCTGTACCACATAATGGTGTTAATCCTTGAAGACTAATACCTAATCAATTATTGCAAATGGATGGTATTCATATTTCTGATTTTGGAAAATTAAATTATGTCTATGAGACTTCACATCTTTTCAGGCTTTCTAGTTGCAACTTCTTTAACAGAAGAAGCATCTAAAAATGTAATTAGTCATTGCCTGCATTGTTCTTCTATGTTTGGTGTTCCAAATCAGATTAAAACAGGTAATTTAACTGGCCATTACAGTCAAGCATTCGAGATGTTTTGTAGACAATTTTAAAATATTAAATCCTATATTACTGGGATTCCTTATTACCCTAAAGGAAAAGGTATTGTGGATCAGACACATGGAACTTTAAAACAATACCTTCATAAAAAAACAAAAAGGGGGCATTATATTCTCTTATACCACATTATTTAAATCATGCTTTTTATTTTAAAATTTTTAAAAGCTGAATGCCAAGGAACTCTCTGCTGATTGTCTATGGTACCCTACAACTAGGCATACTTATGCCTAGGTGAAATGGAAGGATCCACTTACTGGCAAATGGCATGATCACAATCAGGCATTTAATATGGGGAAGAGGGCATGTTTGTGTTTTCTTTGCAGGATGCTGCAAGAGCATGCTACCTGCCAGAGTGATTGGTGTGACATGCTGATTTGGGGACAAAGAATGATGCTGACCTGTGAGCTTCCTGAGAGCTCTGACAATGGTGACAGGGAAGCTGTATTGGACAAGTTCTTAACTCACCTTTGCCTGCCTACAACCCAGATTAGAAAATCTGCCTTGCTTCAAGCTTTTAGACCTTGTGGGACAGAGAACATGGAAACTGTGGAAACTGACTTAGAAAACTTAATGAAAAGGAGAAGTTAAAATGACTCTTCTCTTTCCTTTAATGTGACCAGTTATTCTGACTCAATCATTGACTAGTCTAGAAATCAATCCAATATTGAAAAAAAGGAAATGATAATCTTCATTTGGAAGGCTAGTTCTGGACATTTTCAGAGACATATTTGGAAGTTAGTTGCAGTTCTTTATTAAGTTACATTTGTAGTGGATAAAATTGGACAGGATCTGGATTTTGAAAAATTGTTAGTACATATGTTTAAGCTCCTAATTCCTTTAACAGGAGGACTATGTGCAGTCCTCCATGAAGAATTTTATTTTTACATCAATCGTTCAGGAATGGTAAAGGATTCTATTACTAAAGTTTGAGAAGGACTAGCTAAAAGGAAAAGAGAAAAAGGACAGAATCAGGGATAGTTTGAGTCCTGATTTGTCACTTCCCCAGGGCTTACAACTTTAATTTCTATACTGCTTGGATCATTAATTATGATTTTGTTGCTTTTAACTTTTGGTCCTTGTATCTTGAACAAATTGGATGTCTTCACATAGGACCACTTTTAACAAGCTCAGCTGTTCATCATGGCAGTTATCACTATGAAGAAATGCATTGAGTGCATATTCATATGTCCTTCATGGCTTTGGTCTGAATGGGAAAGTGCGTGCTACAAAAGGCCAGTAGTCAGAGAGGGATAAGAGTTTTCTTGAGCGCCTATTGACCAAAGACAGAGACACACATCAAAAGCTATGTTTGTTCTCTGTGACCGGTAAGAAGGAGCAATATAGACACCAAACTAAGACAGGCACTGTCCCCTGGCCACTCTGTACCCTAGATGGGATTATGGAAAACAAGTAAATCTTGTGCCCTCATCAAGCTACTGATAACTACTCATCTTTAAAAAAAAAAGGGGGGGGGGATTGTGCCCTTCCCCCAGCCTTGACTAGGATAAACAGACCTTAAATGCTTGCCACAATGGTTTTTACAACCCAGCTCGAGTTGGCTGGCCTTACCTGCATTACATTTGCAATTTCCTAACAGGAGCTTTGAGGAACTGATCGATCACCTGCTAAGCTTGCTTTGCAATTCAATCCCCTGAAGCAAAGGATGGGTCTGTGTGTTCTCCCTATATAAACACAGTGCTGAATATTAAACTTTGAGCTTTGATCAGAACCTTTGTCTTGGTTTCATCCTTCTCTTTCACTGTCCTTTTTTATTTCCAGCCCCCTTTCAAAGTAACCCAGTTAAACCATGGCTGCTGGATGGCTACATTTCTAAGCTCCTCATATTTATAGGTAAGAACCATATTAGCAATCTCCCCAGCCTTCATGATAATACAATTTAATAATAATGGTAACAATTACTTTAGTAACGTTGTTCCTAATAACAAATTAGTACCTGTAGCCTCCCCCAGCCTTGAGTAGGCTGGCTTGGACCTTGCTGCCACTGTGAATGAGATCACCTGGAGTGGACCATTTGGACCTAGATGTTTTTATTGTTCTGCTTCTGCTCTTCTACAAGACTCAGCTACCTGCTGAGAGATTCCTGAGAGATTCCAGAGACAGCAAGCAACCCAGTGATTGACACCTTCTTGCCAAACCAGTTCTGTCAGACAGATCATCTACAGGCTGGCGACAGGCATCAAGAGTGGATCTGAGGGAGATGGGCTTTTTCTCTATATAAGCACAGACTCTTAGTAAACATTGGGCCTTAACCAGAAATCTGTCTTGGTCTCTTTACTTCTCTCGTCACTCTCTCCTATACTGCTCCAGCCTCCCACTCAGGAACCCAGTTAGTGTGGCTGCAGGCGGCTACAAGCACCTAAGTTCTGGGATATTGGACATCTTCAATCATCTTGAACCTAATAGAATATCCCTGCCTTTCTCCAGCTGAACATAACACAGGGTGTGGTCTCTTAACTGAGTCTTTCTCTCTGCCTTCAGTTTTGTACATTTTCTTCTTTTCCCCATTACACTCCTTTTATTTAAATCAATTCCTCCTTATGTTTACACTAAGAGTTTGCATTTGCAGAGGGTTGTTTCCATCTTCCTCACCTCCACTCCCAAATCTGTTCAAGAATCTCTACATGAACTGTGGACATCCTGGACCTACCTGGCATTTACCACCTCAACAGGCTATATGCCTGTGTGTTTTCCTGTCCTTTGAGGACAAGTTTTATTATCCACACTTCCTGATGCTGATGCCATAGCAGAAGTCCCAGAATTATACTTGCAAGGAATGATGGGAAAATGGATTACTCTTTTTCATTGATACAGCTTTATAATAGTAGAAAGTAAAAAAAAAGTTTATGAGAGTTGATGTAGCTGAATCTTGGTAGTAGCAAACTGAACCAGTTTTCAGTCTTTCTCTGCATGTTTATTCCCTCAGGGTGAGTTCATCACCGAAAAGCAATTCTTACAGCTAAGCAATAACTCCCATGAGAAAATACCCTTTTATAAAATATAGAACCAATAAAAAGCTTTTGCAATTGTAGTGGCAGTGGGCAGAGTACCACACTAGAAATATGAGAGGATTATTCAAATATGGGATAGTTAATAGAATATAGTTTAAATTATCTATGATGCCATAAATATCATCATAGACACAATAATAAAAGAAAAACTAACATATTTTGTGACCACAATAATGTATTACATTCTTGTAATACTGTTGCAGCAAAATACACAATTTCATTTGAGTTTATTTCACATTTTAAAATGCACTTTAATGTCAGGGGAATGTATAAGCCAGAAAGGAAAAGGGAGGGTATAGAAAAGTAGAGGGTTTGATAAACAACTAATGAGAAAGTGCTTGAAAAGCCATATCAAAATCTACTATTTATAAATCTTTACATATAAATAGCACTCACTCATGTACTCATAAACACTCCATGGCCTTTATGTGCAGGTTAGAGGATAACTTGATATGGTCAGTGCTCTCAATTCATCATATGGGTCCTGAGAATTGAAATCATATCATTAGGCTTGGGTGTCTTTAGCCATCTCATAAGCTAATCTTACCAGGCCCATATACATACACATACTTATATACATACATATTTACATAAATACACATGTTTTAAACCAAATATTCTTTTCTTATTTTTGAAATTATAACAATTATATCATTTCCCCTTTCCTTTCTTCTCTCCACTCTCCGAATATTCTCCTCTTTGTTCTTCTTTGAAATTCATGGCCTCTTTTTTTATGAATTGTCTTTTACATGTATGTATGCATATACGTATGGTTACCTTACACAAGATGATAAAGCTCCTCCAAGAAGCCATGAGTGATCAAACAAAAATCTATTGGATTTATGATACCCCTCTTCAAGTTTTTGGTTGGAGGATTCCTAGAGACCCCTCAAAACAATACAGGGTATTACTATTGCTCTTTGTACCCACTGGAACTTAATGGTAAGATTGTATAGCTAAAGATAACAAAGTTCATAAGACATGGAGAAATCAAACTAGTATTGATTGGAAGCTTCTTTCATTCTGGTTAACTTTCACAGTTCTAAGAAATACTAAGCACACCTCTGGGGGAGAAAAAAAATAGCAGTCTTACCCAGCCATCAATCCTGTATGCTTCAATAATTATTGATTTGGCAAGATACAACCATTGGTGCAAAGGTGACATGAATATCATGGGAGTTGGTAAGACTTTTCTGATAGGATTTAAGGAGATTTTATAAGAGAGAACTCATATCTGATACTTGCCTTCTAATATAACCTACTACTGTTGATTTGTTTAATGGACATCACACTATACTGTCTTATACATACTTAGTCATAGATTAGTGCAGCTCTAATTTCTTATCAGAAAAGTTTCTTCTTACAGTGGACAAAAGCTAACAAGGAGAATCACACAAATCAAAACATAGTGAATAAGTTACTGTGTAGTTATTATCCATCATCCCGAAAGCTAAAGGAAAATGGAGGATAGAAAGACTGGAAGCACCAGAAATTCATGAAGACTACTGAAATATAGCTTTTCTCGGATAGTGCCACGAACTCACAGCAGTGGAGTTTGCCTGCAGAAAGTCAACAGTCTAGCACAGATGGAGCTCACAAGGCCCCACCCATAGCTGAGTGCTATTGGAAAATGATGACTGCTAAGGGAAAAAGAGTTCATGTCCTCCAGGGATATAGCCTCTCTCGGCTTCATCACTGAATGACTTTATACCCATGCACATATGTGTAGGACAGATTGTATTCAGTGAGTTATAAAGGAAAAAGTAAGAAGAGGATATGAAGCAAGATGCCACGTGTCAGAGCTTCTGTAGAAATGAGGGAAAGGAAAGTAGATATGATCCAAATATATAGTATAAATTACAAACTAGTCAAATAATAGGCAAATAAAATAAAACTAAATAAGGGCAGATATAAATATGGGACTCTAAACATACTTGTGATTTTACTGGTAATGTGTTGTTAAAATATATTATTTAAATTTTCTTCTCTGTAGTCCATTTTCTCCTTGTTTTACAACCAATACTTCGTTTATACTTTCATAAAGTTTTGTAATTAAATACATTAACATAATGCTTTGTATGTTACTTTCTTGTCTCCTTCCTATAATATTTGACCTTGTGTGGAATACTTAACTTTCTTGAAAAATGTCACTTTATAGCTATCATTAACCTTATAAGATTTGTCTAACCATTCCTTACCTTTAGAACCTATTTCTCATATATGCTTTAATACATAAAAACAGAGATATTATTATTTTAGGTAAACTTTAGAGTATTTTGGAATAAAACACAGTTTTATTCATGATGAGCAAGCAGTATTTATATTTTGATAATTAAGACATGTTACTGCTCTTGGGAAATAGTCCAGTGTCCATCAAGACAATTTTACCATCGCCCTGGAGTTTATGAAATATCCTATTTACATTTTAATTTTATGGTTTCATAATTTCTCCTTTGGAGTTACTGTACTTGGCATCCTTGGCTCTTTTTCTCTATTTGTATGCACTGAGGTGTACTAGGGCTTAGTTCATAGACCTGATCCTTGTAAATGTTTTCTCCAGCTTATTAAACAAACAGCTTTAGGTTTTGCCCTCACACTGACGACTTTGCAAAGTCTACCTCAATGTCTGATTGCCTTATGAAGACTTAAATAATTCATGGGTCTCTCCCGTCTCTCCAGTGTCCAGCAATCATCACAGATTAAATGTCAACAAAATAAAACTTCTAGTTGTCACCTCCACACTAATCTACTCCATTCTGATTACTTCCATTTCAACTATCAGAAAATTTGAAATTAAGAAAAAAATTCTTGGATTATTTCTCTCCCATTTCCTAAAGGTCACAGGCAAGTGTTCTTCATCTAAACTCTGATGTGCTTCCCATTGATAAGTATCCATAGCCTCTGTTGTCATTGTCAATGGCAAAACAGACCACTGAAACACTAATATCGCCAGACAGTGGTGGTACATGCCACCCAGCACTTGGGAGGCAGAGGTAGGCATATTTCTGAGTTTGAGGCCAGCCTGGTTTATGAAGTGAGTTCCAGGACAGCCAGGGCTATATGGAGAAACCCTGTCTTGAAAACAAAAACAAAAACAAACAACAACAACAAAAAGAAATACTAATATCATTTTCTGGATCTCTTTGTTTTAACTCTGTTCATCTCTCACAAAACATATTCACACACACACACACACACACACACACAGAGTGAGAGAGAGAGAGAGAGAGAGAGAGAGAGAGAGAGAGAGAGAGAGAGAGAGTGCTCTTCTAAGGGTCACATTTTCGCCCAGAGACGTACATTAAAGTGTCCCCAGTGTGCTACAGGATGCCCCATGCTTACAGGATTACCTATTTTGTTCTTTCTGCTTCAATAAAATTATCCTTGATCCTTTTTATGTAGTTGTTTTCTCCTTATTCTACAGAATCATAAGTGTCACATTGTAGATATTTTCTCATCCCAATACCTCTAACTAGGAATATATGCAATAATAAACTTCTCTTCACTAGAAAGAATTATATATTTGCTTCTGTTTTTCTAAATATATCATTTCAAGAGAATTTTATTAATTTGTAAAATAGTCATATTACTTTTGTCTTAATTCATTTTATGGATTTTATAAATATTATCAGTGAATGCTTCATTTTATGTAATTATGTATGCTAAGAAATTATTTATTTCAAGTAACAATGTAAGTAACATTTGGCAATAGAATCTTCTTTCAGGAAGCATTCCCTCTCATTGTGGGATATTTAAGGGAATTCTTAGCTTTCACATTGCAGATGCTGGTACTATAAACCCAGTTGTGATAACTATAAAACTCCAGTTGTGATAACTGTAAAAATCAATGCCTACTGATGTTTCTAAGCATTTTTTAAATCACAGATGTGTCCCCAATTGAGAAGAGTTGATCTTTCTGCAGTCAGAGATAGCCTTTTAAAAGCCACATATAGCCCTGTCATTGTGATATAAATGTTCCCTGTGTTGCATTGCATCTTAAATGGTTCCTGGCTGAAGATCAGATACAAGACAACAAAATGGCTGTAAGGAAGAGATTTTTAAGTGATTTTCTTAACATTTCACTTAGGATAAATCCACAACTTGGTCTAAGTCCCCCAGTTTATGTGCTGTAGGTAATGAATAATGGAAACTACACAACTACCAGGATCAAAAGTCTAGATGAGGTCCTTGACTCACTGTAGAAGTTGCATAGGAGTCTATGCACATGAATTAACCAAGGCTAAGTGTTATCATGTATTAAGAGCCATGTGGAAACAGCTATATCACATCCATGTAACAAAGTCTAATACTGAGACATGTCTTGTCTTGTCTTACTTTAATTAATACATAATTGATACTCTGTTACTATCTTTATAAGATCAAAAACATGACAACAGAGTTCTTCAAGAAATTCAAGACATAGTTGAAGGAATGGAAAATGTAGACTCCTTGATTAACCAGTACCTGGACTATTTTTTCTTTTTATTTTCTTTTTTTGACACAGACATTAAAAAAAAATGTTCCTTTGAGAGCCTGCCTTGAAATGTGTATTCAAATGTATGAGATCCACATTCTATCATGTTATGTGCTTTTTCCTGAGAGGATTTGATCAAATATATATTCACAATTGATAGGGAGCAAATGCTAGACCAACTTAATGACTTTACCAGTGACTGGAGAGATGGATCAGTGAATAAGATCTCTTTGAACAAGGGAAATTCAGTTTGAATCCCCACTACACATATGAGTAGACACACATAGTTACTTGTGCCTGAACCCTCACAAGTGGTTCATGGAGAGAGGTATATCCCAGTGGGGAGCCTAGCAAAAATGGAAAAACTGTTTGCTGAAATTGGTTAAATGAGAGACCTGTCTCTAGGCATCATGACAGAGAGTCATAGAAGAACATGTACACACAAAAAGTTCTACTCTGGCTTCCACATGCACATACAGAGGTGCATGTACTCACAAACCCATATACAAACACCACACATACCATCTGTCTTAGTCAGGATTTCTATTCCTGCACAAACATCATGACCAAGAAGCAAGTTGGGGAGGAAAGGGTTTATTCAGCCTACATTTCCACATTGCCATTCATCACTGAAAGAAGTCAGGACTGGAACTCAAGCAGGTCAGGAAGCAGGAGCTGATGCTGAGGCCACGGAGGGATGTTCTTTACTGGCTTGCTTCTCCTGGCTTGTTCAGCCTGCTCTCTTATAGAACCCAAGACTACCAGCCCAGAAATGGTACCACCCACAAGAGGACCTCTCCCTTTGATCACTAATTGAGAAAATGCCTTACAGCTGGATCTCATGGAGTATTTCCCCAACTGAAGCTCCTTTCTCTGTGATAACTCCATCTGTGTCAAGTTGACACAAAACTACCCAGTATACCATCCCTTTATCTTAACTCTGCCATGAGCACATGCACAATCCCCCACCCCACCCCCCACAGCTCTAGTTTAGTGTATCAGTGAGATCATTATCGTTGTTTACAGGATAAGGAGTGAAGGGTTACTTACAGCACCATAGATTATTTGAAGGCATCTGTAATACCAAAAGCACCCCAGCCCAGTGTGGTTCATGGCTCATGAAATTGCAATCCTGGACTTCTACATGGAACTTGCTGCTAGCATTGTCAGAGAATTCTCCCTCCCAAGCTCTCTTCGGTTTGTATAAAGTTAAAAATGAAGCTTTAAGAACTCTCTGAGACTCCTGAGTTATTCACTTCCCCAAGCCTTGAAACTTTTGCTTCCTTCCTACCTTTTGATGAGATTTTTCCCAGCACAGGATGTTTCCATTAGGAAGAAATTGCTGCACAACACACCAACAGCTTATTCTCATTAGCAGAGAAAAGTTAGAACAAAAAAAAAATAACATTATGAAATAAAGAGTCACATGTCTTAATAAATACATGAATTAGTCTGGCACAATAAATTGAACTTGAGAGGCAACGTTTTGCAATTATTAATCTCAAGAGTTAGGATAGATGTGGTTAAGTGTATATGTGTGTCCTATTTACAGGACAACATTATTTTTTTTAAATAAAATTTTGCTTGGTCTGTGAATATAAAGCTTCTATGACTATACCAAGTCTCTGAAAATTCCCTTTTATAGTTGAATATTTAAGTAATGTACAAAGTCTAATATATTTCAAGAACTCACTCCAGAAAACATTGATGATACTAATTTTTACAAATAATTGACAAGAGAGTTAGTAGGGATTTGTAGCTATTTGAGAAAGTTGCGATTAGCAGAAAATTAACTTTACTGGCATGGTGCTTCCAGGGAAAGAATTCTGTTTAATTTAAAAGTCTAGGGTAGATAAGGTGAAAAGAGTTATCTATTCCAGCTGGGATCAGGGATCCTTTTATGTCCAAGTAATATTTTTGATGCTTGAAAACATTTCAGTATGCTGCATCTGTGTGTGCTGTTAATATTTCATTAAAAGAATGCTTCCCCCTGCATTCCCAGATCCATCAAAATTAGTTCAGGAGAATATATAAATAAACACATATTACTTGCTTCAACTTCCTAATTTTTCTCATTAAGAGAAAAATAAAACCCAGAATAACTAGATGAATTGTCCAAAGTCACATATGTACTATGTTCAAAGCAAAAGTTAGAACATATTGCTTGCTCATTTAGCCCAGAGCTTTTTCCTCTGCATTTTCCTCCCTCCCCCCTGAGTTCACTTTGCCATCCTTTGTTTTTAAATGAGTGGTGCTTAGGAAAGTTCTAAAGTCCAACGTAGCTTCAGCCCTATTTGAAGAGTTCAGCCTTTAATTGTCCCACCTGATCTCTATTCCAGAGGACAAATGCAATCAGTGGGGATAATCTGAATCGACCAGAATGCCTGGTGTCTGTGCATGTTGCAATTGACCCTCCTCACTGAAGCTACACCATTCTGATAGCCAAGGTTGGCCACTGCCACTTTAAATTAGTGGTTTATCTTGAGTGTTGGAGAATGGAAGTGGTTTCAGGGGGATAGGATGATGAATCACATGGCAGGGAACACATGTAGCTGTGATTAATGGGACATTACACAACAACAAAAAATAGAGCCAACTGTGTGTCGAGATAACTGGAACCACAAAGACCAAGTTATTGTCTAAGGTGATGTAATTAACTTCGAGCCCCACCATAGCTCGGATGGCTGATTCCAGTGAGCCTTTCTATTGTGCCAGTAATAATGACAAGCCTGTGCCTTCTTCTTTTTAAATTCTAACCTATTAGGGATTTTTTTTTTTTTCTTCAATGCCTGGCACCGATAAAATGTCAAAGACTAAGATATAGCAATTTGAAGCAGCACAGTTTTAACCAAGTGTTCAGGTTCATTCAACTATTCCCTTTTCCCCGGGAAAACAATGGAAGAAAAGGTCAAACATTTGCCTTATGATATATGAGCTTCTACAAATATTTAAATGCCTGAAAAGCTGAGAGAATATCCTTTTTAATGGGAGGGGGCATGCTCCAAAGGGAAGAGAAAAGTATCACTTGGAAAGTCTTTCACTGCAGTAACTGTAATGGAGAAAGGTTTCTTCTGCCTGTCACTTGTCACAACCTGGCTGGAGCATATCCTGCTCATTCAAGTATGCAAGTACTCATCTCTCTTAGGGAGTAAGTAATTGCTTTGCCTATGAGCAGGAATGCCTGATTTGGATACTTGCAGATGTACAATAGTTTCTAAAATTACTTTGTTCATTTTGAGTAAAGGAAAATGTTGTTTGAATAGTCCTCTCCTTTTCACTCTTGTTCATATTTCAGTTTGCACACTTTGAAGGCTAATCAACACTAAAAAATAATTCTCAGCCTCCATGTTTCTAATGGTGAATACTTGATTCAAGTCACAAGCAATAGAATTAGAGGGGCCATCTTTCTGCAACTATTCATCTCAATACGTTTTAGATTTATGTGTCTACTTTCAGGTGCTAACAGGATAGCAGATCTTTCCTTAATATTCAGAGGTATTCTGAGGGATATTTGGAGCACCATCTTAGTTCCTACCTTCCATGAATGCCTTTTCTCTACCTCACTAAATATTGAAATAATTATAGTTATAGTTTACAGTGTAGCTATCCTTTACAATTATATTAACACCAGTGCACAGAGTGCATGAGAAGTGAATTTTGATGCCACCCAGGGTGTGACTCACACACCACAAAGTTATTCATTTGTAGTGCATGAATTTTTTTGTTGTATCTATTAAGACAGAATAATATAATTTGAACAAACTTTACAGATACCAAAAAAGACATTGCATGCATCACCAGTATGATGTGAAATCTATCATGATTTCTTTTGCTGCACATATGTCTTTCGTATAAGTGACTGCAATTAAAATTATCTGTATTAGAAATATACCAAAATTCAACATCTGCTAGACATTGTTGTGTAAGGATTGGGCTTTTACTTAATTTTTGAAAAAGGGATCAGACATCAGGGACATCTTAAAGTTTGAGCTAATACAGCACAACTGACTTTACTGCTTTTTACAAATGCAAGGACGATTGTACTTAAGAGGTTGTTGCAGATGTGAGTCTTGGTTGCTGCACTTACTCAGACCCTTCATCTACTGCATAACTTCATGGCCACCACACTCAAGACCAAATACTTGCTGAGAATTCAATATGTATAAATATAAACAATTAAGGGAAGAGAAGTTTCCATATCATCACTGACCACATGTATCTGCCTCATAATTCATTCACTTCAACAGACATAAAAAAAATAGCAAAACTTTACAACTGGCCACTCCTGTAATAACTGTATCAATTATAGAGACTGCTTCAAATTGCTGTATGTGCTGTTGGCCAAGTGTTAAATAATGCAGTATAAATTAATAATGCATTTTAATAAAATGTTCATTCTCCTTCTTATATATACTCCTTTATTCAACTTGGCTTCTTTATTTGAGGTTTCTATATTCTTCTTGTATTGTCCTCCATCCATCCTGCTCCAACTGCCACGCTAATTACTTCCTAAATCTTAGTGAAAATCTATCATTTCTTAGTATTCTTCTTCTCTTCCCCGAATCCTTTCTTCATTTCTAATCTTAGATTGACATATTTCGTTGTCTCCTTCATGCTCCTTTAAACTAATTTATTTTTTCCTCTGGCATTCAGTGTTGTCTGCTCTTGAAAAGGACTTAGTTTTCTCTTTCAAGAGTAGTTAGATGAGAAAAAAAGGGAAATCACAAAAGGCAGGTGATTGTCAATATAACTGCTTCCTTGAATTCTTATCTCAAAAGACCTTTCAAACTTCAATTACGGCATGCACACCCTAGAAAAGAATATGGGCCTACAAAAGTCACATAGCCTCAGGACACAGCACAAACCTGAGATACTAGTGTCTAGGTAATGTCTTTGAAATACTGGTTAGTATTTACTTAGGGACATGGTGACATGAGTACTGATTTCATTGTGGATGTCCTAACATCCTCTAGAACAAGACTGTTCAAACATTTGCTCATTTACCTTTTCGAGTACATTTTTATGTTGTAATTAACACAACCCCATAGAGTAGATACATAGTAAAGGAAAGAGATTGTCTTCACATGTGATTGTAGAACAAGGTTATGGAGGGCATCTAGTGATGGCATTGGCTGGCAGATTCACAAATGGTTCTGTGACTTACAGGGCATGTGTCTCCTGAGGGCTTTCTGTTTCTTGTTATAAAGCACCAAGACAAATCCATGGGATTCCAAGATGGTGAATTAACCTATCCCAATAGCCTTTCAAATATCAGCCCTAAACAGCAGAGTCACATTAATTGTCAACATTCTCCTTCAATATTTTTACTTATTATTGGAATTTTTATACAATAGATTTAGGGCATATTTGTTCTTGCTCCATTAATTCTTCCTATGAACACCATTAGCACCCTCACTACCTCATCATTCCTTCCCACACAATGTTGAGATCTCTTTCTTTCTTTTTTTTTTTTTTCTTTTATTTTTCATGTTCCATCAACTCTAGTTTGTACTGTATGGCTAATCTTAGAATGGTGTCTACCCTGAGGTGGTTAACTTACTAAGGGTCATATCATAAAGAAGGCTGGTTTCTGCTCCCATAGGCTATAAAGTGCTGTCTACATTCAGCCCTCTAGCATTTTGTCTGACTGGAACTTGCTCAAATCTTCTGAATGCTTTCACAACCGCTGTGACTTCCTATGTGTTTCTGCCCTAATATATCTGGAAAACACTGTGACCCCGATGTTACCAACCACTTCTGGTTCCTACAGTCTTTTCAGTTGCTCTTCCATGAAGATCCCTGAGAAACATGGACTGAATATCTAATTTAGAGCTCATGACTCTATAGTATTTTATTCTCTGTGTACTAAACATTTGGGGTGTATTTGTTAATTTCCATCTACATTAAAGCTCTGCTTCTGTTATAAGCATTGGGAGAAGTTCTGCTCTGTGGTTATAACGTGAAGTCATTAGGCGTAATTTCTATACTCCAACCATTTAGCAAAAAGAAGATCTCTTCTAGGGTCTATGATCCTGTGATCTGTCTAGCTACAGATTCATGGCCTCTATTAGCATCATGTATGGCTTCCATATCATGGAGTAGGCCTTAGTTCCTGGTCTATGCCATAAAATTTTGTACAACTATTGTTCCTGTTGGCATATCTTGTAATGGCAGTCAATGTTGTAGTTTGCAAGGTGAGATTGGAGCTTACTTTTCTCCTTTGGTAAAGTGTGCGTGGTACCTTCCAACACTACAAACATTACTCAGTAGAGATGAAGTTTCTAGCTGTGTACGAACTTGATTTCTCCATGTTCTATTTTTTACATATATTATGACTTTAGCAATATTATCTCCCTTGAATCTTTGTACCCCAGAGTCGAGGCTAACCTCTAACCTGAGAGTTGTAGGAAACCAACCACATTTCAATCATAGCAAATTAGCATCATTTCTATCTTGAAACCAAGTAGTTTTCTCTGCCCTTTTCTGGAGGATGCAACATTTTTATTGAACCACACTAATTTCTACCTTTGTGCTTACAAAACTTGGATTTTTTTTCCCTGTAAAGATCCACCACCCCGCCTTTTCTTTTCCATAGAACATTTCCGGTCATACCTCAATGCATATATGAGTAACCACACTCCATCTCAGTTTATCTTGCTGTGAGCAAACAGCTGCCATTGAATTTCCAAGTGCTTATATTTAATCTCATTTAATTATCAGAACGCATTTGTTGGTTGTGTTTTCTCCCTTAGCATCTAGTCAACTGTGGCTGTGGCTTGATTGGAAAGTTCTTCTGTCTTCTCTTAGCCATATGAGTTTTACTGAGGCATCTTGATGGAGGACCTTTTCTTGCACGTTTTATCACAATAAACTTAAAATTCCCACCCTGTGCTGAGGAGAGGCCAGCAGAAGTCAGAAAACCAGTGTGATTATGCAACTTCTTATAACAAGATTCAAAGCTGGCACAGTGACTCTCTGCCCTTAGTACTATAGTTGGCCTAGGATTTGGGATTACAGAAATTAAGTCTTCTTTGTGATCCATTTAGGGTATGCATAGAGAATAACCACACTGGGTGTGTGCACAGTCTATTAGAGACATTTTCAAACTATCTAAGACAGCCCTCTTTATCCTGAGAAAATACTATGGTTACGAGCCAATTTTTCATGGACATAGAACATATGAGGCAGGATTTGAAAAGGTAATAGTGTAAGATATGATATGTATCCTTCATTAATATTATATAGCAGCTCAGATGATCAAATAAGGAGGGAAGAGTCCCATGGGGAAGGTAAATATGTAAAGGCTGTTTTTTAGCCATATACCTCTGCTGCTTTTGAGTACAGTTCTAAAACAATGAAATCTTGTGTCTTGCTTTATATTTATTATGTAGTTAGTTATATTTCTGATTCAGAAATGGTTACATTTTTTATAATTCTCAAATTTAAACACAATAACAATCAAATATCACATGTAAACACATCTGTGGATTTCACTGGTTGAAATATAATTTGTCTGTAAGTTATTATTTTTAGATTAGATTAGAAAATGCCTCCAAAATACTCACAATGTCACATTCACATTTTCCTTACTTGACTTTTATTTGTGAAGTCTTCTATATGAATTTTACATGCCCCAAATTTTCCTACAATATCCATTACTAATAAACACTTACAGTGCATATTTCTGAGCTTTAGTTACTGCATTATTAATTGGCAGAAGATTGTGAACATGATTTATGAATTATTTACCATGTGTGTCTACTGGGAGCACAAAATCTGAATACAGGTAAGGCAAGAATATGCATGATTTGGGGAGAGTGCATTTTCTCATTCAGATCGCCACTGTCTAAAGTGTGTAACAGGAAGCACCTCATTTCCCTGTCTCAGAATGTCTGGAGCTTTCATTATGTCTCAAGTTTTCTTAGAATTCAAATTATGATAGACTACTGACAGGTAAACCAGGATCAGTAAGTACAATGAGTATTATTTATCCTGTTTCATTCTGATTTTTAAAGGAGATAAGTAAAAACATCTAAATAATACTTTTCTAGACATATACAACATATCTGAAATTTACTGACCTTTGTATTTATATTAAGTCTATTAAATGAATACTTGGTGTGACTCAATACTCTTAAGTTTGAATTTCATTTGTAAACCCAGGATTTTTGTGGGTGTGGTTAATAGCCTTAGCAACTTAATTACAAATTGAGTTTTCATGCGTTTCAAAATTAAAGACATTGTCCAATCCTTTTGGTTGTATCCTCTCACAAGGCTCTCAATACTGTGTGTGTTTGTTATGTAGTGTACTCATGGGTAAAGTCACATGTGTTGGACACACACACGTGGCTATACCCATGTGCACTTGGAGGCCAGAGTTGTCAATGCTAAGTATCCATCTCAATTGTCTTCTACCTCATGTATGCATGTATGTATGTATGTATGTATGTATGTATGTATGTATGTATGTATTTGCTCATTCACTTACTTAATTATTGAGACAGTGGTTCTCATTGAACCCAACCAAGACTATCTGGCTAGCACATTCCAGGAATCTCTCTGTTTCCATTTTACAAGCACTAGAATTATAGATATGCCTAACTCTGCATAACTTTTAAGTGGATACTGTGATCTGAGCTTAAGTCATCATGCTGGCACAGAAGGTACTTTATTGACTACACCATATGCCAAGCTCCTGTATAGATTATTTTATGTACCAGAAACAAATGTTACAGTAATAAATAATATTAACTACACTCACATGAATAATTTTTAAAATTCCCACCTCTCTGAGCAACTAGAATCCTTTGGGTCTGAGATGCCCCTTATGTGCTTGTCTGTCTGAACACCTGGTTCCCTGCTATTGATGCTCTTTCAGGAGATCGTGAACTTTTGATGTGGCTCCTGGACATTAGATGCAGGAGTATACGTTACCATGACCATGTTAGCCTACCCAGGTTCCAAGCTGCAAGCACTGTTTTCTGATTCTGAAGCTACTTCAGGTTTCCAGCTGTGACCTGCATGGCACACTCCCTTCCCCAGAACCATTATTCCCAAAACCAGGGGGCAGAATTCATCCTTTCCCTCTAAATTGTTTCTGCTGGGCATTCTGTCACAGTATTTGCTTATATTAAAATGCTGTTGATTTCTAGAATGTTATATAATTTATGATTTTCCGTATCATCTCTTCTGAAGATCCAAGGGATTCTATAACTGTATATTATGCTTATTCACTCAGAATTAAGACGCTAAGATTGCAAGTGAGACTGATGATCTGTCTGCCACATTTTAATTGAGGTCTAGGCTATCTCTTCAGAGGGAATATCATATGCACCACAGTTACAAATAAATTGTAATATCATCTAGTCAAACATACAGAAATCTAGCTTTATTATAGATAAAATACTGAGATGGGAGTCATGCTTAGCTGTGAGCTTTTGAAAAGATTTTGTTACATGCATCAGCCAAGGTTTGTCTCATCTGCATCCCATGCTAGACTCTATGCAAGGTCCTACACACTTGCAGTCTTCATTAATACTAAAGGATGCTATCAGTTCTCCCAAAATCAACAGCATGTGATTGAAAGGCCATGATATTTAAAAATGTCCAGATACATATGTAGCAGAGTATGGCATTATCTGACATTAAAGGAGGGGAGGGAGTCTTGCTGCCCCACATAGGGGGATGCTAAAGGGGTGAGGCAGGAGTGGGTGAATGGGTGGGGAGGGAGGAAAGGAGATGTGATGGGGACTGGTGGAGGTGTAACTGGGAAGGAGGGTATCATTTGAAATGTAAATGAATAAAATGATTAATATAAAAAATAAAATAAAATAAAAGTAATGCTCCTGTCTCTTACTGTTGTTTCTTTTTCTCTCTTTCTCTCTCTTCCTTCCTTCCTTCCTTTCTTTCTTACTTTATTTGTGTTTTTTACTCTTTTGAAGATTATTAAAATATGTGTCTCATTTAGGAGCAACCACATGTCTTCATGAGGAAATTCAGTAACCTCGAAAGATGTGACAAGTTTTAACCTATAGATGCCAGCTATAGAACAGGAAATATTGTATGAATGAGAAGACCTTTGAGCCAAGTTCACTCTAACAGGAGGACACACCTAACAACATTTGATTAATTCAATAAATGTATGAAAATTTCATACTTGTTATAATTCGGGATGGGAAAAATAACGAAGTGTGTAGGTAACAATGGAGAACCTGGAAAGACAGTAGTATATTGGCTAACAGTGCTATGGGAACCTCCTTGTAGAAAACAGCTCATAGGCAAGGAAGAGTTTGAGGAAATTCTTTTCAGGAGAGAAGTCTGAAGAGATTTATTTATTTATTTTTGCAAATTCCTGTTCACATAACAACACTGAGAAAATACTGTGTTTTTTCTAATACATACAATGTTTTTGTCTCCCT
The DNA here is from genome assembly GCF_900095145.1 of Mus pahari. Lineage (NCBI taxonomy): Eukaryota > Metazoa > Chordata > Mammalia > Rodentia > Muridae > Mus > Mus pahari. The sequence continues at coordinate 33,975,655 of NC_034602.1, read as the reverse complement.
CAGGCCAAAGTGCAGTTCTTGTATTTCCTCAGCTTCTAGAGTTGCTGCTTGTAACCACCTGTACATTAACTTTTGTCTCTTACAATTATCTGATCTCAACTGTAGTTGTGGATGTGATATCCTTGAAAGAAACACCCTTACATTCTCTGTGTGTGTGTGTGTGTGTGTGTATGTGTGTGTGTGTGTGTGTGTGTGTGTGTGNGAGAGAGAGAGAGAGAGAGAGAGAGAGAGAGAGAGAGAAATAGACAATGTGTGTCTCTGTGTGAGTGTGTTACAATAAGTAAAGAAATTGGGTCTTGTTAGAAGAATCTTAGTTTCTATGCCACAAAATAGGAAAGAACCAACAAAGAAGTAGAAATGAAATAACTCTTGGGTAGCCTTACACCAAATGTTACATTAAATAATTATCTCAGAGGCTGCAGTTTTACTCAATCATTTCCCAGACAAAGAAAACCAAGACATACACAATGTAGGAGTTGTTTGTTGAGTTTCAGACAATGGGTTGAGAGTGGCCCAAATAATTTCTCCGAGGATTGGGAATCTAAGACACTGGCTATTTTTTAGTGGCTGTGCGTCTGTGACTCCCGTTATTGGACTGGCAATAGTGATATCAACACCCTTCTTGAGATTGTCTTGCTTTTCATGTGGATTGTGTCGACTCCTTTCTTTCACTAGATTTGAGGTCACTGGATACTTTCTGTTTCTCTGCAAGGCTACAGTTCTGCAAAGTCTTTCCGGTGCTCTTCCCATGACAATGATAGTTTTCCTTTCTGTGCCCCCAAGGCCATGCTGTACATTACTCATGAAGCACACCTATAATCATCCCGTGTACTTTTAGGAAATAAACTATATACTTTCCATTCATTTTTCCTTCAAGCCATGGTTTCAATCCCTACAAATGGACTTTTTGTGGTCACTTTACAATTATGAAAACCTTTTATTGCCTTACTACTTTACTATGAAAACATCAGAACAAGATATGGAACAGACATCATTTTGTTTCTGTTGAGGGAGTAGGTATAAAATAAATAAAATAAATTTTCTTACCCAGATAATTTTTAAAAAATGAATAAATACGGGAAGGTGAGAAGAAATATTTTTAGTGATTATTTTTGTCTTAAATATCTTCTTAAAATTGAAAAAGAATAGATCACCACAATCATGCAGCATGTTAGAAAACATAATTGAAAGGAAGTGCAAAAACATAATAACATTTAGAAAATAGGATAATTAGGGATCTTTAGATAATGAAAGTGTTACTTTAATGACATGGATATATATATATATATATATATATATATATATATATATATATATCCTATATACTTTATTATGCATTTTTTGAAAATGCTTGTAGATAACATATGTGCAGGTGTACATTTAATCCACATTTGCTTCGTTAACATTAGTAACTAGAGCAGCATTGCCCAAGGAGAGTGTACAGATCACCTGTGTCAGAATTTCCTGAAAATTTTGTTTCAAAGGATGAATTCTTCATCCTTCCTTGGGTTCACTGAATGAAGGAATGTAAGGTCAGAAATCAAAAGTCTACATTTTCAAGAACCTCTTTAGCTTCACTCAATAAATGATGTAAAATTAATATTGTAACTTATCTTTGGGCATTTCTGTCTAGGTTTTGAGTATGCATGTGAGGGTAAAATGTGTGTGTGTGTGTATGTGTGTGTGTGTGCATGTGTCCATGCACATTTATATGTCTGAAAGAGAGCATGTTTCTAGTGCATATGTGGCCATCAGAGAACAACCTTAGCTGTTAGTGCTTAGCTTTTTCGAGACAGAGTCACACTTTTTTGCCTATAGCATGAAAGAATTTTGAACAGTGTATACCATTGCTTTGCTGATGTATGTGCTCTTTTTTTTTTTTTTGAAATATGAAGTCCCAAACCATTCTAAATTGACATCTTTAAGTAGACATATATGGTTGAATATTATTCAATGAATGTTGTAGGAACCTCATTATATTTTCAGTTTCCTCCCTGAAGCTGACTTAGACAACTATACAGGAAACAATAATGTACAGAAAAAATTTTAATTTGCTTGCTGCAAACTTGTCTTTGACTTATACTCATGTTGGACTTTACTAAACATAGTTTCTGCATTTTTTTAATTTAACTTTTTCTTTTTACTTAAAAGAAAAAAAAAAAAAAACAACACATCATTTCCACCCCTCCAAGCCTCTGAGTGTTTTGCCTCTGTTTGTGTGTGTGTGTGTGTGTGTGTGTGTGTGTGTGTACTGAGTTCATACTTAGTATGCACAGAAGTCAGAAGAGGGCACTAGATTCTCAGTTAGAGTTAAGGATAACTGTAAGTATGTATAGCTGTAAGTATGGGAATAAATTCCAGGCATCTGCAAAAATAGCAAGTGCTCTTAAGCCAGAAAGCCAACTCTCCAGCTTCTGTATTTAACTTTTAAAAGGATGTTTTTCTTTGTAAATATAATTTATTTTGTGTAACAGAGGTTTATAATATGGTTTAGTTCATTAAATTCATTATTAACTGGTATTCAGAATCAATTATTTGGTTAATATAAATTCTTCCAGTTATGCAATGTATGTGCATGCATGTGTGTATCTCCGTGTGAGTGCATTGTGTGTGTTTTTATTGTTTGTTTTATTCTTAGAAATTGCTTTCAAGTGTATGGTGAGTCAGTCAGTGTCTACTATACAGTGGCAGCCCAGGGCCTTGGGGTACCATGGAAATGTGCTGCTTCTCTTATTGGAAACAGTTCTCTCTAGCCACACCATACTGACAGGATCACAGAAAATACAGAGGCATCAGTGGATTGGTTAAACATGAGAATAAAGCCTGCAGAAGACACAGGCTTGGGCTAGCTCAGCATTCACCCTGACCCCAAACTGATAAGTTACCCCCTAAAAAACTCAGAGTGCAGAAAAGATGGAGCAGACAGGAAGAAGAGCAGTGCTTTGAGGCCAAATGGTTGGAACTAAGGGACCAGGTATACTGATGAATGAAAAGCTGTTTGCCAGTGTTCTTGTTTAAGGTTTAAAAACCTTCCAAGATAGTCTTCGATCTCCCAAATCAAACCTTTGTCCTTAAACAAGTTACTTCTCATACTCACTTTTCTTAGGAAGGTTAGTTAACTAAAGTAAATATTTTATTGATATTTCTTATAATTCAATCTGTAATTTTACATTACTAAATGGGATTAATTGTAGACATTACATATGTGCTCATGTCTTTTAATTATCTTAATTCAATTTCTGAATGGTTGTAAGTGCTTGAAATCAGTTAGTTTTCTCCCAGGTTCAATGCGCTAACATCTCAACATCTGCAATGATTACTACCTTCAGTTCCTTCACAATAATAGAAGTTTCACTTTTCTTTCCATTATGGATAAAATGTAGGTTCTTTTGTACAGTAAGTAAGTCTAACTAAGACAGACAGTTAAATAACATATGATTTAACTGAGATTTCTTATGCAAAGTATATGCAACTATTTTTCTGATATTTTGAAGAAAGTTATAGAAAAGAAGTATGTTTTATAAACCAAGGATGTATGTAGATATGAAGGTAATTACATTTGAATGATGCAAATGTAGCAAGGAGTTACTTTTTCCCCATATTTTGAATAGTTTACAATTATTTTATAATGACTTTTAAAACTAGAAAGATAAACTATTGTTATTTTATAAAGACATTCCAAAGGTATTACCTATTGCGAAAATGAAAGGAGTTCTCTCTCAGAGTTTAAAGCTTTGTGTATGAAACCACCCTGACGGTTTCAGCCATTTCTTTATATCAATTTTCCATAGCACTTTACCGACCACCGTCTATCCCCATGGCAGACCTCTTCTTTTTATAATAACAGAAGCGTTTTTCTGGAGGACCTGATAAACGAGACTTTTTCACTTCAATTTTTCTCTCAATTTCATCAGTTTAATAGCATACTACCCCATCATTCATGACGGTTTCTATGTTAATGTCTGTGGTTGGAATTTAATATGACTATGGTTTGCCAGATTTTAGGAACAGAGTCATGTACAGAATTTATAATGAAAGTCTAGCCAAGAGGTCCTCCCACAGAAGAGAAACCTGTGAAGTTGAAGAGAATGAAATATTAACACTGCCAAAAATGGGGTTGCAATAATAATTCTCTGGGACAATAGAGTAATGGTAAGATTTTCAGGCAATTCACATCCTCACCATCATTTGTGCAATGGCATATAATTCCATAGTTAGTTGAATGCTTATAAATGTGGCGAGGACAAAAATGTTTATAGGCAAATGCAGATATCCAAGAATGCAAGTGAAGGCCCTAGGTTCTTTCTTTTCTAAGGAAGGAGGAGATCTCCTTAATATATATAAACAATTGGAGTGTGAGGATATCTGCATTTCTATTTTCATTCAGCTAAGCAGAAAGACAAACAAGACCAGACAACTAGGATTTGACTAGAGATTTGTGGGACCAGATTTGTGGAACCAGATGTGCAGTTGATGCTGCTACCAGATCTGATTAACAGTAATGTTGATTTCTCTATCAGCAAATACAGAATGACATCTTGAAGCCCAGGTTTCTGTCCCTGAGAAACATGTTTATTTTAGAATATATCAACGTAATTGGATACTTTCTTAGTCTGAGTCAAACTGGGACAAAATTAGCTTTTAAAACGTGCTGTTAATATTGTTGATATTGGAAAATTACAGCAATTGTTAATGAAATTGTCTATCATACAGACACTGTAGATACTAATTATGAAAACCCAAAATTTTATGTACACTGAAAGAAATGTCGGGAAATCTCAGTATTTTTTAACATGTCAAAAGAATAATTGGGTGTCAGTGAAGACATCAATAAAACGTACATATTGTTGATGAGTCTTACTTTACTGTTTAATTGATAAGTTAAATTATATCAGTTTTGTTAGCCTCCTAAAGTTATTACACACTAACCAGAACTAGGTCTGAATCTAAATTATTTTGCTTATGTTTCTAGATACATTTTCAAATAAGTTCATGTTTATAAAGAGACCAGTAGATAACCTTGATGATGGTTCCTCAGGAATTGTCAACTGTATTTTGAGACAAGGTTTCTCTTTGGTCAAGCTGACTCATCAGATAGATCAGAAATCTTCTTGTCTTCCTTCCTTAGAAAATGTATTACAAATTTGTACCACTATGTCTGTCTTCTTAAAATGTAGCTATGACAAGTCAAAATAAAGGTTCTAATGTTACAAGGCAAGTACTTTGTACCCATCTATCAGCTCTAATTTCTATGAAATGTTAGAAGGAAAGAGTTAATGTATAAATATTTACTCATAATACACACACACACACACACACACACACACACACACACACACANATATATATATATATATATATATATATATATATATATATATATATATATATTCCTGGCATATGTTGCTCTATCATGCGGTGTCAGTATATATGTGTTCATGCAGTAGACTATCTGATGAATTACACCATTATTTTATGTTTCCTAGGAGCACAATTTTTATAGGATATTGAAGCACCCCCTGGGATTTTAAGTGGAGATTTGATGTTTCATTACCACACCGATAATCAGTATTATAGCCTCAATCCAAGTATTATTTAATGTTTTGAATGGATATATTTATATACTTAACTGAAGTAGCAATTTTTTTCCAAGAAAGAGTATATGTCATCAATCCTTAAAAACAAATGTAGAATCTGTTACTTTTTCAATTTGTGAAGCAAACAGCCACATTGCATCATTTATGCACACTCAGTTTGTAGAGTTATGAAGATTTGAATTTTGAAAAAATTACAACTACCTTTAGTTTTTTCCTCTAGAAAAATACAGTTGGAACATTGAGATAGCAAGAATGAGCAGGCAGAGTGTTCGAGTGCAGTGGTAGGGAAGACGGAGCCACAAAGATCTGTCGAGTACCGCTCACATGACGGATCTGATGTTATTACATCAATCATCTGTGCCTTTACTCTTGGCTAGTGTACAAGATTTTTTCACAGGCCAACTCCTTCCTCTGGACCCTGGTTCCTTTAACATTTGTTCATGTACATCTGTCAGAGTTTTGTGTTCTAGATAATGGGTGCTCAGGACTTGGTGCTTGATTTCATCTTAAACATTCAGTAACCAGGTCATTTGTTGTTTTTCAAATGTATATCTTTTGTTCATGTTTGGATATTATATAAACAGCCCCCAGTTCTTGGAACATAAATACACAGTTCTTTTCAACAGTAGCTTTTTCTCATCTTTATATTTTACTTGAAAGATAATTAATTTCACATTCAAGAATTCTTTTCCTATTACTTTAAGTAATTACCCATTTTAGTTTATTATAGTCAATAATTTAATGATTTCTACTACTTTACACAAAAATGTTTGATCTGCTGTTTCATTTTTTGTCACCATTCATGTGCAGTACTCCCTAAAATGAAAACACTGGGATATTAAGGCAGGACTCGATGACCATCTTGTCTCTGAAGAAGTTAATACCTATTTGAATGGATGCCAGATACTTAGAATACTGACCTTATCATCAAAAACCCACAGCCTATTGTAAATAGAGTTTCTGGAAAAGGAAATGAAATGAGCTGATGCCTGCAGAGTTGCAAGGTAGGGATTTGGGAGGACTCCCTGTACAGTTTCAAAAGGCAGGAGTGAGAGGGCAGAGGGCAGGGTACCAGGATGACCTCAAGAAGCTGAGCTTGGCCCAAGCTCTCAAGCAGCAGATGACTGAGGGATAACAATACACTTCTAGTACATGTTAACAGTGTCCCTATGGACTAAACCATGTCCCTCCAATTAAACTGACGAAGTCATAACTCCAAGGTATCTGGACTGAGCCTTCAAGGATACAACTAAAGTGAAGTGAGTGGGAAGGGTATGGCCCTAACTGAGAAGCATCAATGGTCTTCTGAGAAGAAGAAATGCCACAAGAGGTCTCTCTAACTTATTTCAGAACACAGAAAGAAGTGGTCATGCTGGACCAGGTCTGGCACTCCAACCTCTGGAGACATGAGAAAATAAATTTGTTCTTTAGGCGAAAAAAAAAAATGCAATTCTGAAATGGCAGCCTGAGTAGAATAGTTCTCCAAACAGGAGACATTTCCTAATTAAATTTTCTTCATTAAAGTTTCTTAATATGCTAAGCCTGACCTTAGCTCTTTTTAATACACTGCCTTGAACTTTCTTTTTTCTATTTCTTGCTCCTGAGATTTTAATCTTTCCTTGCATATATCACCGAACCCTAATTTGCCTCAAGTGTTACTTGGAAAGATCGGTTGGTTATAAATTAGTACATTATAATAAACCTTCCCTGGCCCTAGACAGTAGCAGCCTAGGATTTATGTTCTCTTATTTATTTATTATTTTATATTTTATTAGTATTCATGGAGTCACAGGAGTGCTTTCACTGATTGCTGCGCTTTGTCTTCTGCTCTCCTTCCGCCTCTGGCAATATTGAACGTATGTCTCTAGCCATGCAGGGATGTGAATTTATTTTAATTGCAAGAACAGTGAGGTTGTGACTAATCTACTCCTTTGTAATTCACCTACTGTTTTATGACTTCTTAACAATTACTGTTAGTGTTGTTTGACTTCTAAATCTAAATCAATGCTCACTAATACCCAGAGGTTATCCAACAGTGCTAGAGCTTCCAACTGGGAGTGGAAAACCTCCTCTTCAGTGGCATAAGGTAAAAGAACATTATTGTGTGGGCTCTTCAAACGCACCGCTATATTGATAAATTTCTAAGATAAAGTCACTTTTTGCAAAGACATCTGAGAATTACCATATCAGGTCACAGCTTCAGTTCAACCAGAAACAAAGTCATACAATAATAGGGGAAGAAGTTAACTCCTTTCTGATAGTTCTTTGATAATATACCCACGCTTGCAGGGCCTTGTTTCCCGGGAGAAACTGATGGATTGTTCAAAGACTTAGAGGCCACTGGATATTGTAGAGGTTCCTTCATCAGGACCGACTATATTTCCTGCTTCTGGTGAGAAAAGCAAATAATACTTCCCTATTCAGGGAATTTTATTATGTTATATTTTGTCCATAGCAAGTACATGGTAAATGTACCAAAATAGGCTTCTATTGAGGTGATTATGTACAAACTGATGACTGCATATGCCTTCTAGGTACCTGGATATTAGTGACTTTTATTAGAGCACGATTGTCTAACTCTATTTGCACTTGGACTGTTGTCTTCTTTCTTAAGCACAATACTCACAGGACCAGAATGGACCTTCTTTGAGGGGTGCAAAGCAAGCATACAATTCCTCTTTTTTTGGAAAGTCAGCCCAGAGAAGCCTTCTGGGTTAAGCATTATGGGAAAATCAGGACTGAATAAAACATTGAAAGGATGTCATGGGGGTGATTAAGACTGACTTCATCTAGGGGCTTATATAGCTGTCTTTAAGTTAATAGTAAATCTCCACTCTCTCTCTCACTGACTCTCAGAAAACTCTCTAGAATTTGTTTAAAATGTTACAGATTTTCTGAAACGTTCCCTGCCCTGCCTGACATATATCTGTCATGTTGAGGTGAAGGTTTGTTTCCTCATTTGACTCTTAGTAGGATGCCTCGCACTGAGTGGTTCTTCAGAATCACAAACAAGGCTGTGGGTGTTTGAGAGGAAGCAGCTCTGCTAATGTTTTTTTTCAGCTTTGTGCACATGTTGGCAAACACCCGTGTGGATACTTACAAATACTTTATATAAAAGCTGTGATAGAAAGAATGGGCAGCTCATAGTTCTGTTTTAAATAAGAGGATGCAACATTTATATATAGGGAAAGGCAGCTTTTTCCCTATGAATATGAAAAGGGCATGGGTTAGGACTACTTACAGAAGTTTAATAAAAGAATCAAATAGATTCCTTGGACTGATTTCAAATGAATGAAAGTGGCTTGGTCAGTAACCAAAATCAGGACACTAGTTATGACTTATTTTAATCTAATTTTGAATACAGCATAACATGAATTGCCATCCCATACACTGCTTATACACTGAAAGAAACTGAAGCTCAGGGAAATCAACAATGGAGAGGACAAGTGATAAACCACCCTAAGGCAGCGGGGATTCTCCCAATAGGATGGCTTTGGGCTTTAGATTTGGACTCCATCTCCTCCTCCTTCTCTCTCTCTGACACACACACACACACATACACACACACACACACACACACACACACACACACACACACACACGCACGCACGCACGCACGCACGCATGCACACACGCACACACACACCATATATATCTAAATATCTATATCTATGTAGTGTGTATTTAACATATATCTTTATATAAATTAGATAAATTTATATTAAGTACTAAATGCATATATAATATGCATTACATGTCCATATATAGGATTGAGTTCTGGATGACCATGTTCAATTCTAGGCAGTGGATATGGATACGTTTTCCAAATTTTATAGAAGAAAATGGATGGACACATGAAGAGTAAGTACACATACTATGAAGAAGTTCGTGACTGTATAGAATTTACATGTTAGTTGTGGCTTCATAAGAGATAGAGCAGAGTAGTATCAGAAATCAATGAACACTGTGAAAGAAAGAACACAGGAAGGGATGACAAAGACTGTCTAGGAATGGCAACTGAATTGAGGGTACTGCGCTCTTTTGCTTTCTGTTTCATATTTGCTTTCTACTTGACCTGACTTGGCTCAGCTCTGACAGGAAGCTAACAGAGGGAGAATACATTGCATAAAAGCTCAGTATTCCTTCACTATTTTGCCAGTTGATGCCTCTCAGAGACTGGATGAGAGGCGCAAAGCCTACGCATTTATTTCCATTACTGTTATACTGAACTGCCTGACTGTTCCACAGACTATAGACTTCCTCCTTAAGCTCTATTAACTGAATCCTACCTTTATGTCTTTATACTTGCAGACGACTTTGCATCTGCCTCTTATTCAAGGATTCAAGGTGTGTGTGTGTGTGTGTGTGTGTGTGTGTGTGTGTGTGTGTGTGTGTGTGCATGCTTGATAGAAGAGAGGTGTGACTGGCATAGATAATGGCACAGTAAACATGGGAGTTAGTCTTTTTGGGAGGAAGTGGTACCTTTGTCAGAGCAAACAAAAATCAATGTCTAAGAAATATTCTAAACAGAGGAACAGGGCGGTGTGTGCAGGTTCCTTGTTATAGGAGACATCCTCTGTCTTGGGTTGAAAAATGGCCCCTTGACATATACCGCTGTATCACGTTCTGATGCCTGTGCATATTGTGTGTTTGTGTCTAAGAAAAAAATAGTCATTGTAGATTGTAGGAATAACTGCATTTGATTTTATGAAATTAGGTAATCCTTATGGGACCCTCTGATAGTTAATCTTTATTTTAAATTTTTCTGAATTCAGTTTTACTTTGGTGGCATTCTTCTTCGTGTGTCCATGAAGGCATTTCCCCAGAAAACAGTAGGCACTCTCTGAATGTGCTGAAATACTTGACTGAATATAAAGAGGAAGAAAATGAGCTTTACATGAGTCTTCATCTGTTTCTGCTTCCTGATTACAGATAAAATAAGACTCACTCTTTCCTGAGTCTTATTTTCCATCACTATGTCTTCCCCATCAAGAAAGACTGAAACTCCTCAAAGTTGTGAGTTAAAATAAACCCTTCTTTTTTTAAAACATGATTTTGCCAACCAATATGTCATAGAATCAAGAGAAGCAACAGATACATAGAAATTGAATGGTAACCAATCTTTACTTGTTAAACAGAGAAGATTAAAACTCTCAGAGAAGACAGTGAAGAAGGTGATATGCTAACAGAAACAGATGTACAATATTCTCACAGGTACTAAGATGCCAAGGATTGACACAGTCTCTACAGATGAGGAGAGGCGAGAAGGAAGCCCTTTTCCCTAGAATTGTGGCCACTACTTCATCCTTAAATACCAACTTCTGGTTGTTAGAGCTGTGACAGAACAAGATCACTGTATTTTAGGACACCTAATTACTTCAAATTTGTTAATTAGCCCCAAGATAATAACAGACTTCTCGAGGCCTCCCCTCAACTCAATAGACGTGTGGACAGTCATTTTGCTGCAATGTCAGCTCCTGTGTAACCAGAACTTTAACTTCTAATATTTTATGGTGCTTGGAACAGAGTCCCAGGCCTCTCTCATGCTAAGAATGGATATACTCTCTCACTGAATTACAATTCCAGCCCTTATCCTAACATCTATGATGAGTAACTTGGTTCATCCCTGACTGATTTACAAGGTTTATATTTTCTCAGTGATATAAATCTCAATGTGTAAAGATTAAATTTAGATTTTCATTAAAATATTCAAAATATTTAAAATGGAGTGGGAATAAATATAAGACATGTTTTGAAAATTTTGGAAAATTTCAGTAGGATTTTGTTACTATGGTTAAGATTTATTTCTTTTGTTTATATGACTACACTGTAGCTATCTTCAGACCCAGCAGAAAAGGGCATTGGATTCCAATACAGATGGTTGTGAGCCACCATGTAGTTGCTGGGAATTCAACTCACAACCTCTGGAAGAACAATCAGTGCTCTTACCGCTGAGCCACCTCTCTAGCCTCCAGTAGGATTTCTTATCCATGGGATAAAATGAAGATTCTAAGGTACTTATGAGAAGAGGGGAACAATGAATAACTTAAAATTCAGGTAAAAGTCATGAAGTACAAATCCCCAGTAGAACAGCAATATTGTAGCCTAAGAAACGATCCTATCTTCCCAGAAAAATAATGTTCTCCTAGTCTCAGTCTTATGAAAATTCATAGAGATTTTCTGTTTGGGATAAGGATTAGATGTGTATTGAAGAGCCTGCCTTCTTGATCAAGGGCACCTTGTTCTTTGGGCCAACTCCTCTACAGCTCCTGTGCACTTCCCTGGAGCCCAAAACTTCCTGTAATTGCATGTACCTGGCAAAATTTTATTAAATGAAACAATCAACTAACTTATCAGCTAATAAAAAATAAAAAGCAAAATAAACAAATCACTACGACAACAAATTCTTGAGTATCTTCTTATTTTTAGCCAACTAAGTACAATATTTTAGAATGACTAACAAAAGGGGAATTCATTAAAAACATAACTGCTTAATTATGCGTGATGAGATGACTGTAAAACACAGAAGATGTTTTAAAACTTTAATTAAATTCAGTGCACATATTGTTTGAAAAATCTTCATAGCCTTATCCATTAGCAACCAGAAAGAAAAACTTAGACAAAAGCCACAATGATTTTCAGAAAAATAATCTGGAAAGGGAAGTAATCAAAACTCCAATAGGACAATGGACCCCAAGAAAAATTCTTAGATTTATAGTCTGAAACTAGTAGATTCATAGACATGTATTAACTTAAAATTAAAAATACATATACAGGCCAGGTATCTGTATATTGTTTTCTATTTTTTGGGGGGGAGGGGTCAGGATTCTAATTTTCTTTCTGTTGCTGTGATAAACCATACAACCAAAAGCAACTTGAAAGGAAAGGTTTATTTCATTTTACACTCAACCATTAAAGGAAACCTGGACAGGAATGCAAGCTGGGAGAATGAAGTAGAAACTATGGAGGGATGTTGCTCTGTGGCTCTGTCTCTAGCTGCGGATGCTCAGCAAGCATTTTTATACAGCCCGGGCTCACCAGCCTAAGGATGGTAACACCCACTGTGATGCTGTGCCCTTCTATATATACCAGCAATCAAGACAACGTACCACAGATATGCCCACTGACCAATCTGTTGGAGGCAATCCTTCAACTAAAATTCTGTTTGCCCAAGTATGTCATTGACACCAACTAGAGTCGTTTGGGAAGAAATAAACCTCGATAGAAGGATCGCCTTCATCATTTTGACTTCTGGTTTATTTTCAAGATGACTAATTGATGTAGAAGAATCCAGATCACTATGACCAGAATTACTCCTGGATAACTAGTCCTACATTGTATAAGCAAACTGAGCAAGCCTGGGGTACAAGGTAGAAAGCAGCATTCCTCTGTGACCTTCCTATTAGCTCCTTGAATTCCCTGGATGATCAAGTGTAAACTTTAAGCAAAATCATCCCTTTCTTACCCCAAGTTGTCTTTGCCTAGAAAGGTGTAGCCCAGCAACAGATAAGCAAAGTAGGACGACCAAGATTAGCTTTCCCAATCACAGTATGGAATTTTATTTATTTATTTATTTATTTATTTATTTATTTATTTATTTATTTATTTATTACTGAATTGACGGAGTCTGTCCCTTATTAGAGCAGAAGGCCTTAACAATATCAGGTTAGAGAGTCACAGGTTATCTTCATGTTATAAATGGACCACACATTTACACATACTACTTTACCTTCCTGTTCACTATGCCTGCCTGACTTGAGATGTCAGTCAAAGACTGCCACAGCTGTGTACCTGCTAGGCTCACTTGTATGAAGTAGGTTGTGACAAAATGTTTATATATATATATTCTTATATGCACAATAGTTGATCACCTTGTTAAGACCTTTATTTCATATTCATAATTATGTTATTTTATGAGGGACTCTATTTATAAACATATTTAAAAATAAATTTAGAATTTAGGCTAGTGAACAAGAGGCATGATATGGCCAGGGAATACTATTTTGCATCAAAAAAAAATGATGAACTCTAAACTATGGTAGAATTTTCCAGCAAATTGTACATGAATGGTAAGAAATGAGGGGAACCATGCTTATAGTGAATTCCTATGTGCATTTATGCTATCTTCAACTACTTAGTTGGGAGTGTAGGGGCTACATGTGCTTAGTGAATGGGTGCATACAAGGTTGAGGTACCTCTATGCTATTTGGCATCATGAAAGTACATGCCTTATGTGATTTTAAGGATTTTTCAGTCTATATTTATTTATTATTTCTGTGTGCAGTGCAGATGCATGGTCCANAGTGTGTGTGTGTGTGTGTGTGTGTGTGTGTGTGTGTGTGTGTGTGTNTAGTTCAGTGTACTGTTTGTGTGAAGTGCTTCTCTTCTTTGATCATGTGAGACTTTGGGATGGAACTTAAATTGGCAGGTTGGTGACAAGTGTCCAGCTCTTCAGGACATTTTATTAATCATTCTACACACCTCAATGCATTCCCTAAAACAATCATAAATGATGGAATCATACAAGTTCAAATTATACTTTGCAATCACAGGATAATGAACTGAGCAGAAAACTGTGAGACAGTGAATGGTCTCCTGAGATCTTTTTCTTTTTCTTTTTCTTTTTCTTTTTCTTTTTCTTTTTCTTTTTCTTTTTCTTTTTCTTTTTCTTTTCTTTTCTTTTATTTATTTATTTATTTTTATTTTTTAGTTTTGGTTTTTCAAGACAAGGTTTCTCTGTGTAGTGTGTAGTCCTGGCTGTCCTGCAACTCACTCTGCAGACCAGGCTGGCCTGGGATTCAGAAATCCGCCTGCCTTTGCCTCCCAAGTGCTGGGATTAAAGGCGTGCACCACCACCACCACCTGGCCTGTAAGTCTTTTCATTGTTCACATAATCCTCATGAAAAAGTATTAAAAATCAATACTGGAAGGAAAATATGTGTAGAGGCATGAAAAAATTACTTCACAAATCTAATTCAGCTGTTTCCTAGTCTAAATTTCTACGTTTGACTTCAATTATAGAGCTTTTAATTTTTTTAAAAAAATACAGCCATGTGTATTAGCAGGACCTCAGTGTGTTACTCTGAGTGGCTATAATAAAATAGAATAAAGTGGGCAGCTTGTAAGCAGCATACATTTTGTATTCACAGTTATTGAAACTGGCAAATCTAATGTCAAGTTGTCAGCAGATTTAATGTGTGTTGAGGCCCACTTCCTGGTTGACAGAGTCTAGAAGTATGTCATACCTTGCTGGAAGATTTGACAGATTCATTGAGAATAGATTCTGTGCAGACAGTAACACCACTCATGAGTGCTCTACCCTTAAGAAATACTACTTTACATTCTTCTTTTTTCTTTAATATATCTTAGAAAATATTTTTTCTCTTTTTTCTTTTTTTCCCCATTTTTTATTAGGTATTTACTTCATTTACATTTTAAATGCTACCCCCAAAGTCCCCTATAGCCTCCCCTTGGCTCCCCTACCTACCCCCACCCCCTTCTTGGCCCTGGTGTTCCCCTGTACTGGGGCATATAAAGTTTGCAAGACCAAGGGGCCTCTCTTCCCAATGATGGCTTACTAGACTATCTTCTGCTACATATGCAGCTAGAGACACGGGCTCTGGGGGTGCTGGTTAGTTCATATTGTTGTTCCACCTTTAGGGTTGCAGACCCCTTCAGCTCCTTGGGTACTTTCTCTAGCTCCTCTATCGGAGGCCCTGTGTTCCATCCAATAGCTGACTGTGAGCATCCACTTCTGTGTTTGCCAGGCACTGGCATAGCCTCACAAGAGACAGCTATATCAGGGTCCT